>NC_024328.1:6357561-6378034 GCF_000523025.1 Cynoglossus semilaevis | reverse complement strand
GTGTGTACAACAGGGCTGTTGTGTCTCGGCAGTGCAAAATGCAAAGCTTATTTGATTTAGCAACTCTTCTTTCCTGCTACGCATGTTGTATTGATGTTCCCAGCACAAAGCAAAATATCTTCTTTACTCAAGGCTCTCCAAATTGACTTGAAGACAGAAAGAAAATAACAAACAGAAAGTCCATGCATAAGAAATGTAACCAGAAAACTGAGTCAGAATGGGCTTTTTTTAATAATATATTTCTAACATGCAATCACCTAACTGAAGAGTTTGTGTTTTCAACCGTCAGACCACAGAGGGGCTCAGACGTTAATCTTTGAGAAACCACTCGATAATCACACAAGATACAATTAACAAAACATTCTAATGTCCTGAAGTCAAGTTCGTACAATGATACATAAAACCACACTATCTGATTAAAGCAAACCTATTTTCAACGATTTGCTCAGAGCTAAAGGCTAGGAAGAAGATACTCATCAATAACAACTATGCTGTTTGTCACTTGTGAAGCTATTGATCAGTGCTGGATGTTTATTTACTACATTTGTAAATTACAACACGTCATCTACGATTTCAGAACAACTGTGGTTTTCTTCAAAACCAGACGTTGATTCAAGATGTTTTAAAGAATGTTTTGCTCCAAATCATATAAAAAACAATCTTGCTGTATTATTGTTTAAACCCAATCCGGAACTTAACTTTGACATAATGAATTGGTTTTAAGAAATTGCTCGTTTGACTGATTAACAAATCACACACCGACAGTGAAATTAATAGTGTTGCAGTGGACCTATGGTAATAAATCAGTAATGTAAATTATCACAATTTATGGTGTTTGTTGGAGTAAATACAGCATTGCTAAATATAATGATTTTTTCTTTCTTTTTTCTTTTTTGTTTAATGCTGGAAGAAAAAAAAATAACATCAGGCAGATGTCTGTGTTTCACACCTGTTTTTATCTGTGTTCCAAATGAGGAACTCATTTATAGGGAACAATGTTAAATTATTCCTGAAAATGAGTGAGTGGATTTTAGTCCTTACTGAACATTTTGGAAGTTGAAGCCCTTCACTAATAGTTGCTGGTAGTTGAGATGGTTATTTGAGCTTGAGGTGCTTTGGTGAAACAAAACAGTGGGAATGCAAATTACTAAATGTCTATCAACTGCATATTGGATGAACTTTAAAGTGATAGACGGTGGATTTAACAGATATACCATCAAACATTTCACTTGATTAATTCCACAACTGGATTCTTGCAATAATGCATTATTTTTTGACAGCTCTCTATATTTCCTGGAATATTTCTCCAAAGTATTGCAATGTGTTGACAAAACAAACAAAATAACAAATAAAATCTATATGAAAAAATGTAAGAAGTCACTGATCTCAGTTCACGAGGGCCATATGTTTTTTTTGTTTGTTTTTTTCTAGGCAACCTTTTGGTTATAGCTACAGTCTTTGGTTATAGCAGCAAAGCTGGGGCATATGCTGTGCAGTTTGACCTGAGGGGAAACGGGCAGACTTGACTTTGTAATCATTAGCTGTCAGGAAACAACCCATCTTTGGCCTTGCACTTACAAAGAGTAGCCAAAAACTTTAACAGAGAAAAACAGATGTGTTTCATTTCCATATTGTGGCCTGAATTCCTTTTTATCCAACAATAAAACAGTTATATGTATGCTGATAGAATTCACATTGAGTTCCTCAGGAACCTCCTCCCCATCTTTAGAAAGCATCTCTAAATAAGAACTTCCTGTTGTGATGCCCAGGTGGTGTTCCATGCTGTGTTGGTCCCCATCCTCTTCCTGCTGTAACCCTGCTGGGATCAATGTCCAGAAGAGATGGTAATCAGCAGGACAACATGCGGCAGCACAGCTCATTAGTGTACATGCATAGCTCACCCCAGGATCCCTGTCTGCATTTCCACAGAAGCACATTAGTCTTTGCCATGGTGTGATGAAGCGGTATCATTGATCCCGTGTGTGCCACATAGAGTGGAGCAGGGGAGACAGTAGCCTGAGGCTGGGTTCCCCGGCTGCAGAAAAACAATGACCACCACACAGTCTAAACCCTCAACCTCTGTTTTTCATCTTCTGTTCAGCATCAGCCTTATTTCCCTCGCAGTCCAGAAGTGGCCCACATAATAAGCCATGCATTGATGCTCAATCTACATCCTTTTCTGACACAGTCCATCTAAGAGGCCTGGACCTTAAATTGAGTCTCCATGTAAAAACTCATTACTGGAGGGTGATGGATGAAGCCTTTTTCAGAGTGTGCAACTGTAATAAACAATCAATGGGAACGCATGTGCAGCACAAGTCAAGCCCTACACTGCTTCACTGGCATCAATATTCTGTATGATGGGTCTTGTTTCCCACTCTCAGGGTCAATACTAATAGACCAGTCCACAGATTGGAGATCCTTAGTGTACAGTCCATCCCAAAGGGCTGCTCGTGTTTGCACAAGACTGTGTATGCCCTTCAACAACGCTCTTTGTTGTTGGAGTGTCGAAAAATTATCTATTTGTAAAGCGTAGTTTTATTTGTTTAAAAGTAAATAGGACATGAAAATCGTTCATCCAACAATTATCCAATTTCACCATCAGCGACTATCTCAGCATTGCAACCCCTAAAAAATGTATGATGGATCACATATCATTCATGTGAGCTTCCTGATATTCAGACAGATGAATGACTCATTGCCAATTCATTCAGACAAGTGCTGATTATAGATATTAAACACTTTCTTGATGACTTTCCACTGAGTGCATTAAAGTAAATCTAATTGCCAACAGACTGTGTAAGTGAAGTCTCTATCAGGGAGGTGTCAGGGGAATGAATCACGACAGCTTGAGCCTTATGGTTACATCAGGAAGTGATCTTGAGACCAGAAGCTTTAAAATCCCCTGGTAGCAGTAAAAATCTGTTGGGTCAAAATGAATGAGGAAACGTCCACTGATCTTCCACTCCTACAACTGAACCTACCAAACCTGTGGGGAGGTACACTGTACAGCACTGGGCATTATGGGACATTAGGCTGCAATCTAACATCATAACCTACATTTTTTTTTATTATTATCTACTTTATGCACTTATATCTCACAATAGGAAAGGCAAAGAAAGTGAACTCCTTGTCACTGTGACACAGCTCACCACTGCACACAACCAAATGTGACCTCTGCTTTTAACCCATCACCAAAGTGAACAGTGGGCAGCTTTAAGGGGAGCAGTGAGTGGGGACGGTGTCATGCTCAGAGCCCCTCAGTGGTAACTTGGCAGCTGCTGGACTAGAACCTGAAGCCTTCCAGATCCAAGTCCGCTTCCTTAACGACTAATCCACCACTGCCCGAATAGGAAATTGTCCAGATGGTTTTATAAAAAAAAAAACCCCATAATGAAGCATTTTCAAAAGTCAAAAGTCTTAATTATTTCTATCAGTAAATCGTCAGAAAATCATGTAAATATCATGTCAAATTCACATGTAAAAGTCAATCATAAAAACCCAAAATTCTATTAACTTTTTATACGCCATCTATTGGAGAAATGAGGGCATTGCAGGGAAAAGGTAGAAGATACTTGAAATAAATAAAATAATTTGAACAAATTTGGCAGGCTGGATTTCAAAGACAAACGGGCTGCAGCCGGCCCCCGGGCTGTAGTTTGCCAATGGCTGGTTTATGGCGTGTCTTGCAAAATTAGGTCAAGCATTTGGGCTTAGGTGGCTGATTGGTTGATTGCTATAGTTGTTTTGTTTTTGTTTTTTGTTTTTTTTTTTTAACCAATGTTGAACCCATACTGGATCCTGAGTATCAGATCAAACCATCCCTAGTACTAACACCCTAAGCCTTAATATGAGATTTGGATAAAACATAAAAAAATTAAACAGTCATTAATTTTGAGATTTACGAACAGAAACACTAACAAGTGACACAGTTGTTGCTGCAATGTCAAGTTTAAATGTTAAAAGAGTGTAGGAAACAAACAAAAGAAAAAAATCTCCACATATGTTGACACTGCACTCTGGTCAGTCTGTGGCCACCAGCCTCTGGCAGCTACAGTCTGATCAATTTTTGTCTCTAACCTTGTAACTGCCACAAGAGTCCTGCCAGAAAACCCCAGGCATCTGAGTGAATAAAAAGAGTCTGGAGCAAGAAAAAAATATATATATAAATTTAGAAAAAATATATATATAATTTAAAAAAAATGTATTTTTTGTTACACTGCTGGGGATCTTTTCTTGGTAACAACAGAACAGAATGGCTGCATTGCTTGTGTATTTTGCTAGTGGTTTTCAACAGTGGGTTCACGACCTCTAGAGTGTCCCCCCATTTTCATACATTTAAATATGTACAAACATGAAAATAGGAAACCTGGATAGGTACACACACTTCAGAGACTTGACACAATGTTACTTGCTCCATTGTGTACTTAAAACATTAGTTGTCATGTTTTCATATGAACTGGAAAATTTGAGACCTTTGGGAAATCTCCAGACTTAGACTTTCCAAAAAAACATGACTTGTTTTATGGAGAAAACACCAACACAAAAGTAATGCGATGAAGAGTACATTTAGAGGTATTATTTAAAGCCTGTTGTTTGTACTTTATAGTGTATATAAATACGGTAGGAGTCAAAAACTGTGCTTTAACTGAAAAAATTAGTCATGTAGCTTTTGTAAAAAGGGAATTGTAAAAAGGGAATTGTAAAAAGGGAATTTTTAAAAACCAAAATACATCAGTATGAATGTAACCAGAATATGATTACAATTTAAGAAGGATTTACTGAAGATCACTGATGGTTGTCTTTTGTTTTTTGTTTGTTACTCTGTGTGTTTACTTATTATGATCTCTATTCTGTTACAAGGAGCTAGGTTTCTAGCAGCCTCAGGGATTATCTGAGGAGCTAACTGCTAACTGGTGTGTTACTCTATTCACAACAACAACAAAACATCTGAAGATTTTTGTTTTTAATGGCACTCAGTTCCCAGTACTCTCTAAGTAATATCAAAAGTTAAAAAGGGGGCAGGGGGATTTAAGGGAGTGGGACAAGCTTATAAAGTGGAGAAATCATGCACTAGAAACAGCGATTTAAAGTAAAAACACTCTTTATACGGGGAACACTAGTCACATTGACTTAGACCACATGCTAAAATAATGCTGTTATTGTTGTCCAAAATACTACCAAGTGGTACATGCAAATATTTACTGGTATGTATATGTATTAAAATCCCCTAGATCAACTGAGAAATTAAATTATTTATCCAATTTCATGCATATTTGCCGAAGCGTGTATGTATGTTGTTTTTTTTTCTTCTCTTTTCACACAAAACCAAAGCTGTGCAAATGTAGCCCCACTTTGAACTGTGTTTATGTGACATACTTAAGGGTAATTTTGGGTACAATCGCACCTCAGAGTTGACCACAGTGGTGAAAACTATGCAACATAACAGACGAGCTGAATTCAAGAACCACCACTGACAAAAACTAGCTGACGTGTCCTGTTCTGTTTTTAAATCGAGGCTTGTTCAGGAAAAAAGAAACAACTTTCAACCTTTTTTTTTTCTTGTTTAAATTTTACCAAAATTAAACAACGAAAAAAAAAATGAAAATAATTGTATGACTTCAACATTAAGTCCTAAGTCTCTTCCAGCTGCAACACAACCTGGGCTTCGGGAAGTAGGCAGTATTGAACTCAGAACCTTCTGTTCCCTGCACCGATCTAACCTGATGTGATATTTACTTCGATGTCTTCATAGGGTTAATGTTTTTTTTAAATAATAAGCCTGAGAAGCACGAACATCAACAAATGGCATCGATTATCTAGTCACCAGTCGGAGAACTCTTCAGGGCTCACATGCTCATTGTTGAAGCACAGACATGGCATGAACTGCCCTCTCCGAGAAGACAGTTCAATCACAGATTAGGACGTTGATCAAAGTACGGGTGCAGTAAATTGTTCCTGGTTACGCACTAAAAATGGAGATTTATGCCAAAGTTGTTTCATCACCTCAGTGAGGAGCTCAGAGAAGGACATGTGTTTCAGTCTCCTGCATTTAGTGTGTACTTAGGCCCAAGTCTGCAGGAGGCAAAACAGGAAAAAAAACGGAAAAAAAGGAGGCTGAATCAAAGCAGACGGAACAGAATAGATGGAATGTTCTTGTGATTGAGATGTATTCCAGATATTGTGGCCGGGCAGAGGAATATTTTCAACTAAGTTGATTTTCCAGAGAGGAAAATGTATTTTCATTTATTTTTCCAAACAGATTTAGTAGATTAGACAGTCACTCTGCATTAATGGAGAATACAACATATTTTAGATTTAAAAAAAAAAAATCATTCTCAGGCCACATGGTAGTAGAGGGGTCTGTGCTCCTGCCACACATCGAGGCCATCACTGGTTCAATTCCCAGGGGTCTTGGACACTCTAAACCAGTGGTTCTTAACCTGTGTTCGATCGACCCTCAGGTGTTCGGTAAGGCAATCTCAGGGGTTCGGCGGAGGACAAGACACACACCAGACTCATATGATTTGCCATGACACCCCCCTCCCACCCCCCCACCCCGCTTGGCCAACACCAAAGGGTTCAGTGAATGCTCATATGAAACTGGTGGGGTTCAGTCCCTCTAACAAGGTTAAGAACCACTGGTCTAAACTGACCTTTGGTACAAAAGTGATAGTGACTGGTTGTATATCCCTCTATGTAGCCTAATGAACTGGGCTTCACCCTGCTCTCACTCGACGACTGCTGGGTCTGACTCTAGCTCCCCCCACGATGCAAAAAAAGGTTCACAGTGAAAAGATACAATCACGTAATCCACGCTCTCCAACTAATACATCTGCGTTACTAACTCGTAGAAGACGAGATAAAGACTGATATCAGCTTGGACAACAAAAGAAGTTTATCAGGAAGAAATGGGGTCATAAGGGAGAGCTGCACTAGACTCTACCTGTAACACAAGCCAGACTATACAAGGGAGAGCAGTGTATACACAAAAATCACACTGTCTTGAAACCCAAACAAGGGTGATTCTGTTTACAGCCGAATAAAATTGAATATTTAAAAAGCAAGAAAGTGGAGTAAACACCAGCTGACATACCATGAAACACATGGCTGCACAGACTCCGGACAATGGGCCGCGATAAACACCACAGGTCGGTAATTATAAATGCTTATATTATGTTGTTCTTCATCTGTTATCTCTCCACCGCTACAGTAACCCACACTTTGTTCTCAACCGTCGGCAGCTGGCCTCTTTTATGAAATGATTGAAATGGAAATGAACTTTTAGTAAACAATTTAAACCGAGAAACACCAGCCGGACATGGCTGTATATTTTTACATGCATACTTTTCCACCTATTGTCCTCAGCATCCCTAGAGCCTAACGTGCTTTCGCTGTCATGTGTTATTAAATAGGCACCCTGCTATGATGCTGTGAACATAAGTGCCAGACTGTATCCTGTCTCGCACTCCTAAATATACACTTTTAAGGTCCGTTAATGCTCTTCCGTCCTCCTGTGTCATTCTGTACTTTGACCTTCTTTTACTGTACAGGCGAGACAATATGGTGTTTATTAAAAGGTGACACATTACGGAAAATTAAGGTTGTCATGGGTATTTGTGCACTTTTCTGCATTTCTGCAGTGTCTGTCCACTCTCTGAGTCATAACTAAATAGATTTTTTTAATTAGCTTTTCTTCACCTTTTCCCTCTTATTTTAGGAGTCATCTTTTTTTTTTTTCTCTCTTTTTTAACAATGGTGCCTTCTTTTACTGACACAACACAGCACTGGATTAGGGGATTAGAAGATATCAAACTGGAGGCTAGCAGGCCAGGATCCTGCCATGCCCAATTTTATCCCTTTCACATTAACCAAAATCTCAAAACAAGCATTTCCAGTCACTGTATTAAAAATATCCAGGCCCCTTGTCCTGGAACCATACTACCACGCCTATCTGTGTGAGGATCCATTCATTTGCTTTATTCAAACTATAGTGCTGGTCCACCAAGGGTAGATCAAACAGTGACTCATTGATGTTTAACGGTAAAGGCACAGAAACCAATTGCCCAGCAGAGGGCAATGTAAGAGGTGTGGAAAGGCTCAATCCTTTGTTTTTGTTTTTTTTTTAATTTAATCTCATCAAACTTAAAGTTTTGCATAAATGCTACTCCCTGTGTGTGCTAATAAATACTGTACCAAACAAATACAGGCCTTTAAATTTAACTACCTAACCTAACTCTCTAACGTTAAGTAAAAGAGAAAAACAAACACTTTAGTCATTTTCCACAGATGAAACGTTCACATCATAAATATTCTCAATGTTAATATACACAGCGGGCGTCTGCTTCATGGAAACCCACTAGTCAGGATAACTTCACACTAAGTTGTTTTTCTTTCCAATGATATTATTGAGGTGAGGCCAAGAGCAAGATGTTCAGAATCAGGATTTATTATTTACCCTTAAATTCTATAATATGGATTCATATATTAGCTGACTCAGTGAGAACTACCTATTTGATCCAAATGCCATTCCTGGAAGTACTTTCCTGTATGGAATATTTTTACTGTCCTTTCCTTTGCAAATTTCTTCCAATCATATTTCCTCTGTGATTGGAATAAAGTTATATTGATCTACCATGACGAAAAGTTTGGAAGCGATAAGGCAATTTGAAATGCAGACGTAAAGCTGAATGTTAAAACTGGTTTTCAATCTGTTGCACCAAGCCATTACAACAGCTTTTTTTTCCGATCGATCAGGATCAGGATCGGCTCTGTTTTATCATTACATACGTAACTACACACTTCCTGCTCATTCAACCAGGCCAATGTTTCCCCTGCCAGTAATGTAAAATTCATCCTTTCCTGTGTGCATGAGAGTACTCCGTCTAAAGAAGCAAAATAGACAGTTTCTTTATATAATTACTACATACATTCCTCCAGGAAGCAGTATTAGACTCTGGGTCCTGCAGAAACTATTCCAGTTTATCACAGGACCTATTTCAGGATATAATTCATGACCTTGTTTACTTTGATTGGAAAAAAAAAAGATAAATAACTCACTTACACCTTGTGGTTTGCCAAAGAACTACCACAAAAATGTTCTTGCAAAACACGTTAAGTACCGAATTGTTGCCAACAGGATCTCAGAGGAAACAAAAAAAGCTAAGGATTAATGGTGTGAAAAAGCGACCAATAAAGTCCAAGCTCAGACAAACAACTGCAGCTCTCTGACCCCTGCCCCACATATTGGTTCTCAAAAATGTGCAGACACAAAATGTGTGCTATGCGTATGGGTATTGTAAGAAATATACACCCATACACATTAGTGTTGCAGTATTACTGTGATGATGCATGACTGTTTCAATCAATCATCCCAATCAATGATAATATATACCGCTTTAACTGTCAATAAATCACATTCCTATGGAGCAGTTTTTAAGAAGTTTACATTCAAATGCATTTGCATACAAAGTCAGATTTATGCGAGGCACAAACAAATAAATAAATAATATAAAATACAAGGCAAATCTCTTTAATAGCGCTCGTATAAATAAATGTAATAAATAAATAAGGCAATAATCAAATGGAATGGAATTTGTCCTCCTTGGTGCCTTTTAATGCTCACGGAAAAGTGTTGGTGCTCTAAATGTCACAAGTATTGCGATTTTTCTTTTTTGAAGTTTTGCACCAAAATGTTTAAAAAAAGTACATTGTTGTGTTGTAGATTTGTAAATTCGTTTGCTCCTTGTGAAAACTTTGACAGCCTCATATGTTGAAAATATATTACTACATTTATTTTCCCTGCATGAGGCTGTTTATTTTATGACATTCATTCTCCATCATATATTTTAATGTGTTTGGATAGTGCAGTTTGTTCAATTGTCAACGATTCTGCTAGTGAGGATAAATACAGCATATAATCCAACACTCCCCTACATACATATGTTTATTTAATCATTAATATTTAATGAAAAGTTACATTTAAATGTGAACCTTTTTCATAGAAATACATATAATAATAGACATATTCTCTATCACATCTTAATATTTTTGGACAGTGCAGATTTCTCTGTTGTCATCTACTGTGCCGGTGAATTTAAAGACTAACGCTGAACTATGTCTCAAGAATCACACCCCCACCCGCTAAACGTCTTTATAGAGACATAAATATTTAAAGGCAACAACACTTTATTTCCAACTTTAAGATTGTCATTTTAATGTGCCCACCAGGATTTCTAACTCACGCTGTGTTAGCAAAAGAAAACATTTACAATAGAGAACAGCCAGTGATACAGAGCAAAATGAATGTGCCTGGTATTAAATCCACGATGAAAATGCATTCTCCTTTAAACCAAATCAAACGGCAAAAGGGGATTTGAACCTGCATGTCAGAAAGGGTTCACAGGGCTGCACAGCTGAGGCACGACACGTCTGTTGAAAATTACAGTCTACAAAATGTGAGAACTACATTAGGCGTTCTCTCTATAATCACTCGCACTCTATTCAATTTCACTCAATTATGCCTCATTGGCAGAGCTGCGACGTAGAGCGCTGCCAAATTAAATGCAGCCAATTTAAAGCAAACATAATGGTTAGCGATGACAAAGCATCTGCCCCGTTGATTTTTTCTGTATTTCATGACAGAAATAGCCCCCCACACACACCCTCCCACCCTCATTTCCCTCATGCACACACACATAAATACACATCTTTGCTGTGTGTGTATGTGTGTATTTGCACATGCGTAAAGAAGTGTGTGACTAATCCAGGTGACCTCCAGAAGGGCAGATAAAAATCGGTTGCCTGCCCCATTCTTTTCTGGAGCCCCAGAATCTACCATCGGGAGAGAGGTCGACCCCGGCGGCCTCACGGCTCAGTGTGTTCTAATAGGCAGAACTTATTCCACAGAGCAGGAAGCACATAGAGTCAGGAGTCCACATGTGTCTGATGGATGGATGGATGGCTGGCTGGGTGGGTGGGTGGAGGGGAGGCAGAGAGGGGACACGGGCGGAGTATTGGGGGTTGGGTGGTGTATCTGCAGGAATTGATTTGATTCAAATTTACACATCCTAAGCCTGTGTAAACATTAGAGGAGCTTGATATGTTCATTTAGCTTTGGTCTAATCATAAGCAGCGGGATGTTGATGTGCTGAAACACCCTCCGTCAATTATTACAAACAGTAAACACATTGTTTATTCACTTGATCCCCTCCCCAAACACGCTGCAGTCATTTCTGGAGTTATATTGTAATATATGACGTGTACTGTAGTGAGGAGCCTTGGAAATGACACAGAAACCTTGAGCAGACTCCTGGTTTAAAACACACACACATACAGTGCATGATGAAACAAGCATCCTCAATTTAACAGTTCCCCCGTGGGTCGCTCTACAGAACTAAAAAAAAAAATGCAGCAACTGCATAGTTTTAAAAGATAAAATCCCAACGTTCGCTTATTTTTCCATTACATTTTTACAAACATTAATAAATGTTCCTGTTGGCTAAACATTTTATTGGCCACAGTAGAGTTCTAGTACTGTTTTCTGAAGCTCACAAAGACAATCGAAACCATTTTAAGAGGGTTCGAAAGATATGTCAGCGATTGCACCCTTTGTTTTTCTGCATGCGTGTGTCTGTCTGTGTGTGTATGTGTGTGTGTGTGTGTCCGAGGAGACCTGGCTTTGATTATGGCCTGCCATGATAAAATGGGAGGCAGCTGAAGGCAGGGCTGGAGTTGGTTAGTGGCTGCCAACGAATGGAGAGAGACCAGGAAGATTTTTATCAGACACACATGAACACAGGAGAGGATGCCATTTACTGTAGGCTTCCTGGGATGGAGGGTCTCACACACACACACACACACACAGACACACACACACAGAAACACACAAGCAGGAAAACAGTGTGTGTAAGCATGTTGGTTGTAATGTAATCATACAAATGAGGGAAACATACAGGCAAGGGGAGAAATAAACACAAAATACACAGAATTGTGCCGAGGTCCAGAAAGCGTGGGTGAAAAATAAACACGAGCCAGCAATAAAACAGCAGTAAAACTGCTGCAGAACGCTATCAGTGACTTTTCCCATTGTGGTGTTTAGCCCAGGGTAATATGTCATGGTTTCATTGTGTCTCTAATCTGATAAAGCTTTATGGCTCTTCTTGCTATTAGTATCATCTATTGTCATTTGAGGTGGCAGGATGGCAGCCTGTGGCGCTGACCTCACACTCACATGGACCCCACGTTGTTCCAGGGTGGATGGATTGAGTTAGGAGTCATGCCTCCTTTGACATCAGAATCTATCTAAGAAGGGCGGATGTGAATGATTGTTGGATATTTTTTTTTTTTTTTGCTTCTGTTTGCATCCATGGCAATGAGAAAGGTTACAACACATGTTGTCTCCCCCCAGAGGCTGGAGGGTGTTGTACTGCGTTACCCTGGACCTCCCTATTGGTCCCTTTCCCTGCACCCCCCCCATGAACTAAACGAACATTCCACATCTCATAAAACCGAAGCAGATGCCACACATGGTGGCAACAACCAACTCCACTTTCAGAAGAGTCAGTAGACACTTTCAAAAAGGTTTGTTTGTATTTACATGGAACTTTATTGATATTTACTTTGACTTTCTCCTAAATTAATTGCAGTACGGCGATGCAGACGTCTGTTTATAAATAAGACCGTCTCTGCCTTTTTTAAATTACCAATAAATAAGTTCCAGTAAATCATTTCATTTGAGTTTTAAATAAAGAGTTTTTAAAAAGTGTAAAATGTAAAAAAAATTGGCAGTGATGTTTGTATGGTCTGTTTCAAATATATTTACTTATATAAATAATATATATATATATATATATGCATTTTTATTTTCATTTTTTTTTAAATTTTTATGAATGACAATTAACCTCGATTAATCATGATAAACTACGATTTTGATTAATCGTGATTAATCTAAAGCTACCCAGCTAATTAATCAGATTTAAATTTAAAATTATTTATAGCCCTAATTATTTTGGTTAACAGTTACATATTGTCATTAAAACTATTATTTAAACTAAAACATCAGCATGACACCATAACTTTTTATATATATATTTTTTTTTAAATATTTTAGTGTTTAGTGTTAAAAAACTTCAGTAAGACTTTGCCAGGATCTGCACCAGGACGACTCTTCCCCTTGATAGAGTGAAACCTTCATGTATGAACAAACATGGAGGCTGGAGGAGTATTCGGTCCCTCCTGTTACTTCCCCCAGAAAATTAATAAGCGTTTAGATCATGTTTCTCTGTTATTCATGTGGAGCGACGGCGCCCCTGCCTTCTCCCTACCATGCACCTCTTCCTGGTCTGCAATAACTGAAAACATGTTTCCAGCGCTGATAAGTATCAGAGAGGACAGGCTGCAGGATTACTCTGGATCTGAGAACCGCTTCTTCTTTATTTTTCATTTTGAAAAGGAGATAAGAGGGGGCTGCACAAACATACCACATAACCTACTGTGGAACTGACGTCCATGGAGTTCACATAGCCCGGGTGTTTAACCAAAGGGGGCTTCCAACGAGGCGGAAACTTTTTAATTAATTTGATACTACAGTATTTACCCTCACTACCACAGAAACACGTAACGATCTGAGTTTGATGAATAAGCACAAGGTTCTAGGACAATTCTGTGGATTCTGCAAAGACTGATTTCAATTTTTTTTTTTTTTTTGCAAATTAATATCAAGTAAAGTGACAGCCTTTGATAGATAAAAAAATACATTATGAAATTTTAAACACTTTATTTTTGACAAACCTTGACTTACGATTCTTAATAAAAATAAATTAATAAATAAAATATTATATTCTATTATTGATTTGTCAAAATAGAAATTTAGTGTTATAGTTACCTTGTCAATAATTGGCTGATATGCATGGAGTCCAGTGCTGCTGATTGGTGAAGGAAAAAATTGTATTAATCTCGATAGTAATAAAACATTTTTAAAAAATAAAACAGTAAAAAAGTCAAAAAATACATTTACACCAGGCAGACAGACTGCATGTGTGTTGTTGTTGTTCAAATCTCTACTTACTTTATTCAAGTTATGATTGAATATACTGTATATCATTTAAATAAAATAATAATTGAAATAAAAAACAGCAATAATAATAATAATAATAATACAACAAGTAAACACTATTATTATTATTTTTAGTAGTAGTAGGACTATTATTTGTATAATTATTATTAATCATTATAATGTAGGAATATTACTAATAATGTTAATAATAGTCTCATAGTAGTAGTAATTTACTTTTGTGAAAAATTATTTAAAATTAATTAAAATGTGTAAAGTTATCTGTATACAAAACAAACAAACTGCTATGTTTTTCACTATAGCAGTCACTGGTCTCTATTGACGATGGTGTCGTCACTGACTGACTACATTCCCAAGTCTCAGTTGCTCCTTTCCCACGTCGGCAGTGCAGGTGAGGAGTTGGTGGGTCTTCAGCTGTTTTGCATCACAAATAATAAGATGCTCCTCTGACCCCAGCAGTTGCTTCAAGTCTGAAAATGATTGGTGAGATGCCCCCCCCCCCGCCCGGCCCCGAGGCCCACGCCCACCACCCTGACCCTTATCTGGTCTTGTTTTCTGCAATATGGTTCTACATCTGGAAGGAAGATCAGGGCTGGTGCACGCAGTTCTGGATATGGATGTGACCAGATTTTGTTGCGTTGGTGTGTTGCTGCCAAGCCACCACAGTTGCTCACTTCCTCGACAAGTATCCATTAGAGGAAACAGCCTCCGATTCCTGACATGTCTGGGTTTAATGATCTATGAGCTGCGAGCAGAAACTATAATAGTATTGTATTTTTTTTCCTTTCATCCTTCATATGTGTCCTAAGTCATGTTTTATTGCAGCCATTAAGTTGAAGAATGTAATTACACAGTGGAATTGGTGAAACCATTTTTTTTTCTTCCTTTTTTAAACTCAAATGTAAATTTAGGCTATTTATGTCTGTCATGACTCTTCCTGTGTAGAGAGGCCCTTCCTGAGGATTGTACCCCAGTGGTTTGTAACTGTTCCTTCTAATCAATTCGAGGTTTAAAAAATGTGAGATATATTAAAGATTGGCAGGAAATTAGATAGTGCTTTTTTATTCCTCTCTCAACAATTTTAAATCAGCCTCTGTGCTGAAAATCTGTCATCCATCTTTTAAAATAAGTAATGGGCCTTGTTTCTTGTTTCTTTTTTTTTTTTAGTTTAGAAGAAGCTTTCCATTTTACATCAATATGGAGCAGGATCTGTCTGTTTTAAATAAAGATAATTTAATTTATTACTACTATAATTTATATTAATAAATATTTATACACAGCTAATTATAATATTTTTCTTATTATTAATATTTAACTCTAAAAAACAAATGCTCCTGGATTCAAACCTGTGACATAAAGCTGTATTTAAGAAAAAAAAGCAAGTTAGGAAATAACTGTCTAATACACAATCAATAATTAAATCAATAATTAAAAATATATTATCTTTGTGTTGGACAACAGAAACTATACATCCTTGTCACACTGCTCCATGGGATACAACAGATAGAATGGAATAGTTTTTCCTAAACCTTTTTGCAACATCAACTCTTTTTATAGATAGAGCTATTTCCATGCCCCCTGCACACCTGCACAGAAAAAGGGAAATACTATTGTAAAATATTTGTGCCAATATTAAATAAAAAAAAAATTAAAATAAAATAAAATTGACCACCTACAGAAACTTTGTGTGACCCAACGGGGCCTGCGATTCACTTTGGGAACTACTTCAATACAATAGAATTACAATTCAATTTCATTTTTAGTGGCAATTTGTATAACAACAAGGAAATATTTTACATGTAAGTATTTTTAGATCAAAATAAATTTGTATTCCAGCAGCTGACATGAAGAAATAGTTTTATTTGGAGAAATTTAAATGCAGTCAGCACTTTTATATTAATTAAGTCTTGCAGAACCTGGTATTACAACAGAAAAACTGTAGAACTGAGAGAGTGTGATATCTGTCCCTCTCCTTTCCTCAGTTAATCAGTATCATTGTGTCTCTGTCATCAGGGTATATACACCTCTCTCCCTCACTCTGTCCATTTTTGGTTGATTTTTATTGTGATGTTTTCTTGTTCCTATGTTCCACAGAGTGCACCTGGTAAATGTCTCTCTATAATGCTGCATTTAAGTCCTGGCTTCACCAATGCCTAAAAGACTCATATCATCCATGCCATGCTTTTTCTCGTTGACAACTTGATAATAACAATAATGTACAACCTAAAAGAAATGATAAATTCATCTGCAGCATGTATTACATTTCCAAACCAAACTGGTCTAAACTCATAATGAGAAATTCACAGATGAAATAAATGTTTGCGACAATGCTGTTTTTACAGAAAGTAAATAAACCTATTGAACTGAATTGAATCATAAATGCACACAGACACTAAGCCAGGAAACCAAGTCCAACCATAAGAATATAAATAATTGCTTTAATTTTTAATTCCATGTTCTTATTTATTCATTCATTCCATTAAACAGTGCGCATGATCATGACATTAATCCCACATCCCCGTCTGCCGCTTAAACACAAGACTCCCACAGTTGAATTTTCCAAAGTCTCGTGATCTCACTTTCTGCAATAAAATCTAATTTGTTGCTGCGTGAGTCCAAAGCCAGAATCTTTCATTCCCGGAAAAATAAAAAGGTGCTCATTGCAACAGATCTGTGTGTGACTCATTAGGAGCTCTGCAGTGTGTACCATTAAGGGTCTACAGTATGTGTGTGAGCTGCATTACATTATATCAGACTGTGGTGGCTGTGTGTTGTGTACTGATAACCCGTCCAGCGTTGAGGGTCTGTGTCTTTTAGTATTAGCACACGTGTATTTTCTTTCCCATCTTGCATAATTTATAAAGTATGTTCTGTTTCCACCCTTCCGTGTGAAAAGACCACAGTGAGTCACGCCTCCACAACACATCGCACGTTTACAAAGCTGCATCAAGACTACTAACAAACAACACCCACTTTTAATTAAGGGGATATCAACCACCCGGCAGGAGGCCTAATTGGAGCAGTTTGGACGGTTTTGAAATTATGCCCAAATCTCGCCAGTGTTGTGTAATTACGGCTATATATAGCCCTAATTCCATAAAATTTAATGGCCTCTCTTTAGTCTGTGAGCCAGTTTAGTCAAACTTATGTGCTCACTATTGCCTGATTTTATAGCATTCCCTCTGTTTCAGATCAGTGACGAAACAAATGGAGATTAGTCCGATGTATAACTCAAGTATAGTTACGCTATGAAGACTTTCAATAATTTCACTAACTTTATAGCTGTTTCTAAGCGGCCCGGGCTAAAATGTCAGTATTAAAATAATTATCAATTAATAATCGAAGGACATTTGAAAGACATAGGAAAGTTACTCAGGGTTTAGGTAAGCAGTGTTTGCTGATGTTCCAAATAATTTAAATTCCCATTCTCATCTTACTGACTAGTAAAAGTACTTGACATTTGAATTGTTCTATTATTCAGTGTTTGGTATAATAAATGTGAATATCTTTTGTTGTTTTTCTTCTATTAGACCAACACTGGCGTCTTCAATGACATTACAGAGGTTATTAGACCATTTGAGTTGGAGACCCCGGCTTTAAGGCACGGGTACTTACACATTAAACAGAGTATAGCGTGCGTGCAGCAGTAATGTACTACATGCAATTTGTTGTAACAAGCTTCAACATTTAGAAGCACATTAAGTCACTAAAAACATCCCACATGATACGCAGCTCGCACTAATTGCGTTGCAGTCCCGCTTAAAATTCACATCACGTTTGACTAAGTCACTTCATTAATCTTCAGTCATCAGATTGAGAAGAATCCATTAGAGCTAATTAAAGACAATTAGTGATCAAATAAATTGGTTTATAATATAAACCATATCTAACTGGATTACTTTTCCGAAGTTCATGAATATTCATTGGAATTACAGTGACAGTAGTGAGTACTGTTTACTCTGTGTTGACTGATGAGAGTCAATAAGGTAAATAAGAATCCAATCAAAACAAACCTGATGAATGGCAGAGAATGCAGTAACAGCCTTGTATTGCATCAGTGAACCTGACATAGACGTTGGGTGTGGTACAGTTTAAACACATCCAGCTCATCTAAGGCTCACTGAGGGTCTCAGTTGTTAACCAGGGCTACTGTAGAAGCCCGTTCAATCAGCACTCCTTGTCCCTTCCTCTACTTTACAAATAAATATCCACATTATCACACTACCGCAATGGCCTTAAAAAATAAAAAAATGGTCCAAACTGAAACCACTGAACCACAGCAAGTCTAATGCCATTGTTGCTCTTCTTCTTTACCCTACTAATGATCCCATAACTCAGGCTTTTCTTAAGGAGAGCAGAGAGGTGAGCTGATTATTACACATTCAGAGATTAGAATAGTGATGATGACAACAATGGTGGAAACCAAAAAGAAGGAACTATAGTCACTGATTACAAAAAATAGTTATTAAAATGAATAATATCAAAATTAAAAGAAAAAAATGTGCACATCATAGAGGTGAGTTTATCCAGCCATGATAAAAGAAATGTAAATAAATAAAAAAATGTGTTGTATACCAGACCAAATATTGCACAATTAAATACATAATAATAATAATAATAATAATAAAAGGAGACATGACATACCTCTTAATGTATAGGCAGTAATGGCTGCAGTTGTGTGTGTGTGTGTGTGTGTACACATGTGCAAAAAGAGGGTACGTTGAGTTTAAAGGGAATGATTTATAATCCCCATCCAGTAATAACTCATTTCAAAGTGAATTTCCTGCCTTTTCGGTTGCATCCTCTCCTAATGCCCTTGGGAGAATGGAAACACAACTGATAGTCTGTGTCTAAAGACAGACATTTTCTGGGTGTGATGTTTGACTCCAAGCTTATAAATTACCCCCTAACAAGGTGAGTCACTTATCCTGGGAAGTAAACACTGAAACCAATTTCGGACCATAAATATTAATATTAGATTCAAAAATAAATAATGTTTGAAAAGATTGTTGTGTGATGTTTTCCAGTCATGTTTCTGCTTTGCCATACATTTTTTTGAACTGTGAACTTTCTCTCCTTCCACATAGTGAATGTGAGGCATGTGAGAGTGGAGAGAGTGGCTATATTCTCTGTTGTTGGATATGTGTGTGTGCATGGGCGAGCATCAGCCTGCACTTTCTTTTTTTAGGTGCTGAGTTTCTTGGACCTCTCATACGTTTGATTGACTCATCAGTGACCAGGGATATTTAAACGCAGCTTCACCATGGAACCAGAGCGTTGCCATTACAGCCCAGGTTGAATTACCACGTTTGGTTTATTTCCCCATGAGTTTGTTCTCTCTCAATAATCCGTATTTGTTTTGTGGATATTTGTCCAGCAGTACGTTTCCAAGAGTTGAAGGGTGAAGAGTTGATGCACCAGAACTTGTCAGGATTTCCTCACAGCCACTTGGACACTCACTTTGTTTCTCGAAACCTTTGTCACTGTTCACTGCAAACTCCAAATTGTTCGGAATAAACTGTGCACCGAACTGTTGCTCTCAGTCATTCAGTCCCCTATTCTAACTGTTCAGACAGAGCATACATTACAGTAAAGCTGGTGTGTAGCCATTCTATGGTTCTTCAGGTGAATGTAGATTAATTCCTTTCAAATACAATAGGCCCTAAACACATCATCAACAGTTTCAACAGCAGGCTTGTGTGCCATTGGAGGTGGCCTAAGATTTTTCTCAGTGGGTTATTGACCTATGACAAGTGGACCTTGTAAAACCACGGAAAGCCTGAGAACTGAAGGTCTTGTTGTTGGATGCACCTGGATGCATTAGCTGGTTGTCTAATCTAATTCCTTACAGCAGGATTCCAGATCCTAAATAGTACAGTGGATGGCTATGAGAATGCTAACATCACAGATGCATAATTTGTCCAGAATAGGCTGTACTTTTTTTTTAAACAGCACCTACATTCAATTAAAATTATGACGCGTGAATGCAACAAAGGCCTCACACTGAAGACGTGTTTTATTTATAGATCATGAGAACAGTACATGAAAAACCACAACAACCACAACAGCTCTTAGAACATCAAATATCTTTATAAGGAAAGGAAGGAAAGGAAAGTGAACTCCTTGTCATTGTGACATTGTGACAACCCATTACCACGGTGAACAGTGGGCAGCTTTAAGCACCAGGGGAGCAGTGTGTGGGGACAGTGTCATGCTCAGAGCACCTCAGTGGTAACTTGGTAGCTGGTGGACTCAAACGTGAATCCTTCCAGAGCCAGGTCTGCTTCCTTAACCAGTAAGCATCTCCCGCACCTACAAGTGCAAGCAATGAAGTTTAACAATGACCATTAAGCTGCTCAGCCTCACGAAGAACAAACAAGACGACACACACACACACAC
>NC_024328.1:6353372-6357474 GCF_000523025.1 Cynoglossus semilaevis | reverse complement strand
ATATACACATCCTCCTGAAGACGTGAAAAATCACACTAACCAGATAGTTACATTTACATCTAGTTTATGCCTTATTTATAGTCTATAAATACAGCCAGTGTAGAGTGGTGCTAAACTGTTGGCAGGTTTCTCTCGCCTGAGGCCTGCAGCTGTACATTATCACCTGCACAGAGGGAGGTACACTTTTCACAGCTGAGGGTGACTGAGTCGTGTTTACTGCCCAAGTGTGCGTCATGCTTACGGAATCATAACTGAATTCGATTAAAGGAGAAACAGAAGGAAGAGCCTCTCTTACCAGAAAGACCACGTCCTTTCATTTTCCTGAAATCATTCAATTCTTCTATTGGCCTCAAGTCAAAGTCCGGGTTTGAATTAGATTGCTTTGATTTACGCTAACAACTGTCTCAGCGTCAAACAGTGATGCTTTACTCTGAGAGTCTCTCTCTCTCTGTGTGTGTGTGTGTGTGAGTGTGACTTTGTGTCTGTGTGCATTTTTCTGATTAAGAATACAGTTGTCAGTGTTGTGATACCAGTGGGGAGTGTTTCTATCTCTGGCTTTGATTATAGACACAGTCCGTTTGAGACACACAGAAGGTCCACGGTTTACGACGTCCTCGAACTACGGAGCAAGTCTTGTTCCATCACTCCGACTTACGTTGTTGCAACTCAACAAATAGTTTGTGAGGGGAGTGGACAAATATATTCTGACACGGCACTATATCTCGAAGATAGCTTATTAATCTTAAGAGATTTATAATGTGATTCAACCCGTGGCAACTGACCCAGGCCGCCACGGGAGTTGCCATTAAAGATATGTAGTTCCTCTGGTAATGCAACCCAGGATTCTCTTCTCTCTGCTTGCAAGTCAGGCGTGCTAACGTGAGGTGCTCTGAGCATGACACCATCCCCACTCACTGCTCCCCTTTAAGCTGCCCACTGTTCACTTTGGTGATGGGTTAATGTAGCAGAGGTCACATTTGGTTGTGTGCAGTGGTGAGCTGTATCACAGTGACAAGGAGTTCACGTTGACCTTCATAATTCACTTTCACGTATGCGAGTTCCAACTTACAGCTAAAATCGTCAGAGTTACAACGGACATAGGAATCAAACTCTGATATAAGTCGAGGGCCCCCTGTCTATGGTTGCCTTCACACACAACCTCAGGCACACACACAAAGCACAGCGCTTCATGATTCAGCAGTGTGTGTAATTTCTCAACACATTACAGAATAGATGGCCTGAAGGAGTGCAAAACGAAAAGTCTAATGTTGCTCCATTGATTTTCTGTACTTGAAATTCTACCTTATTTATGGCTATGTCTGCCTTTTTTTTAGCAAGTAACCAAAAGTCAGAGATAGTAGAATTAGCAAGAGGCTAACAGGCAGGTAAAATGGACACAACAGACAGTGAGAAAGATAAATAACTCCAGAGGGTTTAAAAAAGCATAGACAGAAAAGCCAAACTGCATCGTCTGGCTTTATGATAAAATCTGCTCACATTCTTGCTTTTACCCTAAACAGCAAGAGCTGCTTTTTTTGTTTTTCTTCTGTCACTTACAGTGACTGTAACAAATAACTGTTGGTGGCTCAGTCTCTCAGTCTTTATGATGATGGCGGTGTCTTAAATCTTGGAGTAATAAGTCACTGACAATGGTCTGTGTTTGTCTGGATTTATTAAAGGCAAAATATTGCCCCTTTTTTTTATCAACATCTGTCTTCCTGTTTTCCAGAAGAATGCTGTTGCTGCTCAAATTGTTCTTTATTGAAACTGTCTGTTTCTGTCTGAGGAAATAAGCTCAGCTCGCCTGCTCTCTCTCTCTCTCTCTCTCTCTCTCTGTCTCTCTTCTGAAGCCTCACCTTGCAACACACTCAAACTGTTGCAGATTTTCACAACGAGTTCTCTCAGGTGAAATAACAATTTAACAGCAGGTGGCCATGAGGCATTTACTGAACATTGCTTCAGTACAAAGGTCGAATGCCTCACTCCAGTGATGAAGCAGAAAAATTATTTTGTTTGTTGTTAGTTAAACAGATAACGTGGTAAACAACATCTGACATGTGATCGTGAGGTTCTTGGAAAGTAGGTCACAGTGTTAAACATTTTCCAAAAAGCCAATTAGGTGCAAGTTAATGTTTTCTGCTCTGATGGCTCGTGTTGAATTTTCAGTACTCCCTGTTACCTTGTGTAGTGGTTAATTAATGGGGAGAATTGAAGTGGAGTGACACAAATGTTTTCTTCCTGCAGTAGGCTACTACAAAGAAATAAAACAACAACAATAAGATTTTTCCTTTTAATTTTAACATAGCTGACTTACGTCAGTATTGAATGTACTCTCCTGTTCAGTTCTGGATCAGATGAGCTCAAACAGCCTGTGTGAGGTCACCTTATATTTACCCACACCAGTCAACATAGAGAGTTACACCTCCTTTGGCTTTTCACTGCATTTACCTCAAACGGAAACTGAAAACTGAGATAGTCCAGCTGTATGCACTAAGGATTATGGGAGAGGAAGGCCAAGCCAGTGTACCACCTCTCTGTTCTCAGCACTGCCCCTGCTCGCATGCCAATTTGTCTCTTCTTTCCAACCTATAGCTGGTCAAACAGTGCATCTCCTGTCTGAGTGAGCGTCTGGTGAGAGTCAGCAGGTTCATTACCTGATA
The DNA here is from genome assembly GCF_000523025.1 of Cynoglossus semilaevis. NCBI lineage: Eukaryota > Metazoa > Chordata > Actinopteri > Pleuronectiformes > Cynoglossidae > Cynoglossus > Cynoglossus semilaevis. Next base: position 6,354,814 of record NC_024328.1, on the reverse strand, counting down.
CACACTGTACATTTTTCAGCTGTGATACCTGGAAAAAGTTCTTGTATAAATAAGCTTACAGTGAAAAGGCACCCCCCTCCCCTACCCCCCTGTTGCCTTCCCCTTACACCTGGCAACCTGTAACCTGCCTTTCATGTTACATTGAATTGCTTACTACAGGTTATGCACCAGACGCGTATAACTGACTTATGAGTTCCTGTACTACAATATTTTTCTCATGATGCAGAGAATAAAAACACCAATAAATAAATACAAAAACTGAATTAAAAATAGCCACTAAAACATAGATACATACATATATATATATATATATATATATATATATGTTTTTGTCTAACCTTATTTATTAAAGTTTATGATACTGATAGTTATTCAACTTGCAGTCATTCTCATTCAGTTGTTTTAGTTTGGACCATAAGATATTTTCTATTTCATATTTCCTCACAATTTTGGAATCCTAATTTGGGCCTAAATTGGCCTGTGGGCCACCCTTTGATGATCACTGCACTAAAATATGGAACACAGAAAGTTTTTTTTTTTCATTTTACCTTAAATTAAGCTGTTATTGTATAATTGATGTCTCTAATGTGCAGCTAATTGTTTTTGTTCAAGATTTCAGATGCTGAACATTTGGTGACAATGATGTGTGAATTTTCGTTTTTTAAAGACTTTGCCTTTGGTTGATGTTACTTTTATACACATCAATAAATGTCCAAATGTGTTTTCAGGTAGCACACAATGGAGAAAGACTACTAGAACGTTGCTGATACGCCCTTGACTTTTACTTTGTCCACACTAAGTCAAAGACATGTTTTTTCTGTCTATTAAATAAAGTTTAAAGTGAATTAGAAAAATTGATCTATTGATTTTAATCTCACACTATGCTTAAATCTCTGTGAAGGGCTGACACTTTTGCGAGACAAAAATCTTAGCCACATGTTAAATAATATATATACCAGTCAAAGATTCAGGCAGTTTATTTTTCTCATCCATTTGGGTGGAAAGGTCAACCACTCAGAACACACGTAGCACAGGTGTCTTAAAATACTCTGGGAAACTGTGTTTACACAGTTCTGACACGTGAGACACATTTTGACCTGCCATGGGCACACAACTGTCACACACAATACCGGGAGTTCACTTACTCAACGGCGCTGACATTACTACTATACAGAAAAGCCAAATAATGACAATGCAAGGCAAACAATTCGAGACCACCGACGCCAAGGCTGACACCCAAGGTCTTCCATCACTGCAGCTGCCGAGCTGCTCTACAAATAGAACATCTGAGAATTCCACCGACAACAAAAAAAAAAAGTTACTTTCCATTGAGAGACGGCAGATTTCTGTGAGAAATATTGTGATACTGAAAGCCAGGTCCACAGTGCCATTTTCAGGGGCAGTGTGACATTTCTGCTGAGCCTTGGTCACCCTTGGCGGTG
>NC_024328.1:6324685-6353351 GCF_000523025.1 Cynoglossus semilaevis | reverse complement strand
ATGCTGACCGTGTCTGTCAATGTAAACACCACTTTGCTGACACTTCAGGTTCTTCAATTTTTTGTGAATCTCCCTGACCAACAACTACAGTACTAAAGGTAGGACTCATTAACCTGATCAGGCGTTTAATCAGTGAGCTGGAACAACAGCTAATGTACAGTACAGTGAGCTGCTAACAAGATTAGCAGGACCAGCTACTGTACATTTGTAGTAATTGATGATTTTTACCAGGATTTTTCTGTCTGTCTGGAGATATCCGTTAATCTTAGACTCTCAGAAGAAAAGCTGCGCCTACCACCCTGCACTGAATATTAATCAGCAAATGTTCCCCATATGAAAGTGGGTTCCAATCCAAACAGGTGATGGATGAAACACACAGAGCCCCCCCCCCCCCTTCCTGTTCATCCCTTTCAGCGCCTCATCACAGATTTATATTTCTGGATTATTTCCTCCTATTAACTGTATTTAAACTTGATTCTTTGACACTGCATCACATTCTCTGATAATATAAAGTCAAAACCCATCATTGAGTCTGCATTATTGCCATGCAGTTGGACTTCACCTACCACTTTATTGTATTATCTACTTGTTGTAATTCAAACAGTGGTCGGTAGTTTTGCGATACTGTTGATTTTGAAGGGCAAATCTAAAATATATACAATGTAAAATAGTTTTTAATTTTTTAAATGATACTATTTGATCTCACTGGCCTTGCTTTCAGCACTCAATATAGTAAGAGTTTGTCCACACAAGAGCTCTGCAGTCTGTGGCTCCTCCTTCAGCCTTTATACTATAGTCATTTTAACAGTATGGAGAGCTGTGCTGTGTTCAAATTCCCTGTTATTCCAAGAATCAGCAAGAACCAAGAAGTAAAGGAATAGACTTCACTGATTTGTTTTCATTCGAGTTTCCATGTGTTGCTAGCAATGTTAGCATCAGCAACAAAGGATTTACTGTTAATCTTCTTGGCTGTGAGTGGGGAGTGGTTTAGCTGCTACAGCTTGGTTTAAAAAAATTCCTGTAAGTGTTAGTTTATTAGTTGTCCTTAAAACAAAAAACCTATTAGGTGAAGGTTGAAGTTAAAGTGTCACATTTCAGTACACAAAACAAAATATTTGAAACTCAAACACCTTGATCTCTACATGTATTCTGAAGACTAGTGAATTGAACTTTTTTCACAACTGGACTTAGGTGAAACTAACAACCTAAAAGGAAGCTCAAGATTCTTTAATACATACTTACGAGATAGAACTTCAGATGTCAGTCTTTAATTGAATATAGGTCAGATTTCCAAGTCCTTTATTGAAAAGCAGTTTTGACCTTCATGGCCTCTTTACCTTTGAACTACAGTAATTAGATTAACACGCCATATTTGAGCAGGTTAATCTCATCAGGAGAATGAAGATACAAAACTAATCATGAACGTTTTTTGTAAGATGAGATACAAACTATGTTTGATGACACTACTTCTTTGTTATACTTTTATCTGTGTCCAGACACACTCACTGTCACATGGAAAGATCCCCCCATTCCTCCCCTCCAGCATTCCCCCTGCAACCTGATTATCCTCTTAACTTTGATAAGCCATTTCCAGGTCTAAAGAAGATCCAAAAATGCAAGGAATTGATTAAGAAAGAAAGAAAGAAAGAAAGAAAGAAAGAAAGAAAGAAAGAAAGAAAGAAAGAAAGAAAGAAAGAAAGAAAGAAAGAAAGAAAGAAAGAAAGAAAGAAAGAAAGAAAGAAAGAAAGAAAGAAAGAAAGAAAGAAAGAAAGAAAGAAAGAAAGAAAGAAAGAAAGATAAAAAAAAGACACCATCAAAGTCATTCATGACTCAAACCTTTCCCTGCACAGACCGCATGCCTTATTATACTTCAGTCCCAGTGATTAGAAACAATGGTTTTTACCCTGACATGTGGAACTCACACACATCCACCACACATGCACACGAATGCGCATACCAGGCTCTTTGGTGGTTATTAGTTTGGCATCGGGAGAAGGAATGACATCACAAGACAGGCGGTGGTAAACACCCTTGATTGGCGGACAGCTGAGGTTGCCAAGAAGGTGGGTGTCAGTGCTGGTGGTCCACAGACTCTAACTCACAGTCTTGCCCTAGAGCAAATGGAACGAATAAGTACAGTTCACTCTCTGCTGAGGTTGAACAAGCAGGGGTTCGACTGCTGGGACTGATTAAAGTACTTAGGTTTATAGTGTTTGTTTGAACGGAGGAAGCTCACCTCCCCAGTCCTACATGTCAACATTGTCTGGTGAAGTTACATTGGAATTCTGTGTAGATATTTAGAAGAAAAAAAAACTTATGCTTGGACCTGATTAAATAATGTCCTTGCACTGAATGTAGGTCTCTATCTTGGTGCGAAACATTAAACACAAGCCTGGAATTAATCCCTCTGCAATACAGTCAAGTATAATGGTGTTGTCGTTTTCATGGGCTCATGATGCAGCAGCTTAATGTGCTGGACAGACACTAGGAGAGGTGTTCCTCAGTAAAGACCCGGTAAAGCCAGTGGGGCACGGTAAACACTATGTACATCCTTGTACATCTATTGTTTGTGTAATTAAGTAGAAATTATATACAGTCTGTGTCGACCTTTGAACAACATGGTGCAAAACAGAACGCACATTTTCTTTCATAATAATTTTCTTTATGTGATGTTAGTCCACTTTTGTTCCAAGTATGCATATTATCTTTGAATAAAATCATGTCATGTCAAAATTGGAACTTTTCCCTATTTTTTATTCAAACAATGTCTTATTTATTGATTCAATGTTGAAAAACACCAACAAAGAGCCAGGGTTTTAATTAGAACTTGATGAAACACCCTTGTGCTAATATGTGTTTTCACACTGCAATACAATACAATAAGCAGTGTTGTAATCAACCTAATTATTACGATTTTTTTTTCATGCTCAGAAAGCCCATGAGCAAAAAACAAATCTTAAAAAGTTAACTCTTTGTTGATAAAAAAAACAAAATCACTGATATAAATTATCTTGTTTGCGTTGTCAGTTTATAAAAAATCTTATTTGGCTTTAAAGCTGAGAATTTCTTTTTCATTTTGAAGCGTGACCATGTGCTTTTGTCCGACCGACAGACCGAACCCCAATCATGTTAAACAGAAAAACATTTAAAGCCGTGGGCTAAACGATCACTTGTGTAACCGGTGACCTCATGTGACTGTTGGACAGTCAGTGGATGTTCTGGTATAGTTGTTTTATTTGAAGTTGGGGCCCATTGGTTTTTAGTGCTGTATAAGTACATAATGAGTCCCACATGTGGAGACAACAAATAAATGTAAATATGAAAATATTTTACCAAAAATAAAGACATGTACAGCAGACAGACAACAGTCCGTATTTATTTTTAATATTTTTTATGTGAAAAAATATGTAAAGAAATGAAACAAGGTTAAAGTTTTTTCCTTGATTTGACAAGGATTTTGAAATATTTCACGTTATAATTGAAATGGTTTTAACATTGTATATAATATGACTAGAAAAAGTGATAGTGCTGCATTTCGGCTGTCTATCACAGTGACATGTACAGAGAGAAACCACTCACACTCATCCTCATACCTATGGTGAATTGAAGGTCAACGACCAACCTCATAGCATTTAATGAACTGTGGGAGGAAACCAAAACCCAAAGAAAACCTTTGCAACACAAAACAGCAAACTCCATACAGAAGTGATCATCAACTGAATCCGGCCCATCAAAGTGTCCCACCTGTCTCGCAACCGGATTCCAAAATGGTGAGGATCAAAGAGAAAATATCGTGTGAACCCGATAGTGACAAATATAGTCGGCGACCACTGCCATATAGTATGACCAGGTGCCAAACTAGCAATCTACTTGCTGTAAGGCAAAAGCACTAATCACTCCTCCACAATTAGGCCCTAGGAGGTACTTTTATGCTCCTAAATTCTTAAAACGCAGCAATGCCTGAAAATTAATTTAACTTGTTTTTTTTTTCTTCTATATGTTTTTTCTATCCCATAGAAAGTCTGCGCCTTAAGTATCTGTACAGACGTTACCATAGTTTTCAAGCTATTAAAGAGGTTCAGTGGCCGTGCACTTGTGTCAGCGTGTTATTCTTACATTTACATGGCCGTGTAATTGTTGAAGTTAGTAGTGTGTTCATTCATTAGTGAGCGTTTACCTCCCAGGACCCTCTCCTCATCTCTCTACATTAGCTCTGACAGTAATGACTTGCCAGGCCTAACCTCTTAACTGGCCTGATGCATGCTTGTGGCAAACCCACTCCTACTCCACGGCTAAAATGAAAACATGCTGTTTGAGGTTTTTTTTTTTTTTTTTTCCTTTTTACTTAGCTCTCCACATTTCCTTGGCTTCTTTCTGTTGCTAGAGAGAGAAAGAAGCAAATAAGCCAACATTCAAGCAATAAATTAGCATCTACTGCTGGCTGCGACGACAATATAGTGCTCTGTTTTCCTGTAAAACTGTAAATCTTCAGCAACAGTATGTCTGCTGTTTGACATTTGTAGTTTTATTAAATAATGAAAATGTTCCAACCAAAAGTAGAAATACAATGAAACACTCAGCCAACTGTAACGGCTACAACAGCCGTAGCCAACTGTAGCAGATACAGCACGAACAGAGATAATGGTAGCTACAGGAGATAAAAAAGATTGAATTCAAGCTAAAATGTAACAAATATGCAGTAAGAATTATAATTTTTAAAAAAAATCTGGAGAAGAGCTAATACTTTAACCCTGTTTGTGTAATAAAACCACAATTAGTTTCAAAGCTTCCCTGCTGCTAGCTACAAGCTAGTGTCCACCCACTCTGTCACAAAGTGGATGACTTTTCTCGTGACCCCCCAACCAAGCAACCACAGCAACACAAGGCCACAAGACAATATCTTATATCATTAAAATCTAAAAAAAAAGTTTTACATTTTTACGAGATAAATTATCACATTTTTATGAGAAACAGATCACAGTTTAACGAGAAAACCACGTTGTCATAACAAGAAACAGATGGATCATCATATAATGAGACAGTTTATCACGTTATAACAAAGAACAGGTCCCTTTTTATGCGAAGCAGATCTCGTTACTATGAGAAAACTGTGTCAGAATAACAAGGTTTGAAAAAAATTCTGCAGTGGCAGCTCTGCACTTTTGACCCTTCGAGTTTATGATGTAGTCGATTCAGTGCATAATTCCTGCCCTGAGGTCTGGAAATAAACTTTTGCCTGCCCTTCATGACACAACCTGACCTGGGATTGGGGACAATGTGTAATCCAACCTGTGACCTTCTGCACTGTTGGCAACAATCTGACCACTCTCCTGTAGTCCAGCGCTCATCCTTCTGTCAGGAATTCTTCAATTAATCAACAAACCGCAGCTAATATCTGTTGACAACATGTTGGGAAATGATCCCCAAGGAATATTAATATGATTAATCACAGTGTAGATGTGGTACAGTAACACCATCTGTGTCAGCTGTCTCAGTTAATCCAATTAATCATGATTAATCGGGATTAATTGTGATAAATAATTTATCTAAATGATGGATTTATTGGGGAGAAATGTCCAGATAATAACAATAAAATAGACAGGTTTTGTCTAGTCAACAATATCAATGCAGTCTACAGCCCCTCGACGACAACACTTTGTTTATTGTGCGTAAATGGGCATTATTTAATGAACAGTGCGGGTCATTCTGCCCATGCTTTAAATGCATTTGAATGTTTTAATAGCTCAACTTTCACAAGCCGATTAATGTATTAGTTTTGACAATGCTAATTCCAACCAACCACATACAGAAATAAAGACTTTAAACCTTTAAATTGACATCCACTTTGAATAGTGGAGTCTTTGACGTTATCAAACAGATGCCACAGGTTCAGAGAACATATTCATGGAGGTATTTTAGCCTTTTGGCCAGTTTTCTCTTCACTCCGTCCAGGGGGGAGAAAAGATACACGAGTTCAGCTATGTGATTTCTGACTGGACTGCAGAGATAAGAGAGCACACATAAATCTCTACGCTTCTAAGTGGGGGTCCAGTGACAATTGAAATAAAGATGTTTTGGTTGGCCAGCCAGATGACGGACATCTTGGTGCTGCTCCCACCTCAGTGACCAGCAGATAAGGCCAGGATGGAAGCCAGAGAAACTATGAGGTGCTGTTCACATGAAGAAGGAGGAAATGCAGTAAAGATGTGTCTGGTGGTTATCAAGCCAGGGCGGTTATTTGCTTCATGCACATGTACAGTATTTTCATATTCATTGGTTTGAGAAGTGCAATACTTCACCTCTCTCTGCTGGCAGAACACTGGAGCTACTACTCATCTTGCAATAGGTGCATGACTGGAGTGACATTGTGTCCAAAGAAGACCGAATTGCCCATTTTGTTTCAATGTGCCTATCTTTTAGCAGCACCTGCGTGACAATCATTTTGCAAGTGTGCGACTCAGACATCAGAAACACCGGTCTCCACACGTGGCTGCAGACGGAAGAGAAAATAAAGAACCGAGAGAGGAAGCAGAAAAGTTGGTATAAAGAGAGGGAAATGAGAATGGAGAGATGTTATCTGGGATCAGAGATTGACTGGGACCGGAAAAGATTATAATCTCATGTATGGCAGGAAAGAAGACATTAAAAATGATGAATGTAAATCAAAGACCAGTTTCACACAGTATGATTTTGTGAGGGCCAACTGTTGTATCACACAGGTGTCTTTTGGCTACTTTTCAAATGACCAGGCCAAAGTGCCCTACCTACAATGAAAACATTAAATATATGCATGAATAAAAGCATTTAGCTCTATGGCACAAGCTTATACATTTGTTCCAATAGATGGTCACTACTACTATACACTTTAGAATTATATTTTTATTTTATCTTGTTTTAATTGCCTAGCACCAGCACTCCCTACGTGTGTTATGTTATATTGTAATGCACCTATAAATTTCAGTAAGAGAAGTTTGAACAACAAAAAAATAATCTTTAAACATCTAGAGCAGGGTTGTCAAACTCATTTTTACCGGGGGCCACATTAGTAATACCATTCCCCTTGAAGGGCCGGTGGTAACTGGAAGACTACATAGATCAGGGGTCCTTAACCCCCGGTACATGGACCAGTACCAGTCCATAGGGATTACAAGTCCATCATTACAAGCGGACTGTGGAATCATCTGGTCAATAACATTAGGGTCCATCCCTGTTCAGCCAAGCCACAAAAAACACCACAAAGTTTAAGCACAAACATGGTGTATGATTTCCTGTTTCCATGATACAGTCCCTTAATGATGAAACACCAGACTGTGATGAGAGATGATGATTTCCTCCAACAGTCCTGAGCCCATGTGGCCATGTCTATCACAGTAGCATGGCACTTTGTAATGCAATACTGCCTGAGGGCTTAAGGGGCTCATACACATTTTACATAAATGTGAATGTTTTGACAATGTTTTTACAATGTGACGCGGTCAATTCTTGTGCTGAGAAATATTGTTTTAAATTTTTATTAGAGTCATCACGGAGTTTACAGCCATCACTCATTCTTTCTTGCAGAGAGTGAGACTGTCTTAAAGCTTTCTATAGTCTGGGCAGGACAGGAAAAAACTTATCAGTTAAATTCACTGTTCATCCTTTTAATAAATGGTTATGTCAAGTTTGGGACTTGATGATGTTGGGTATGTTAGGAGTGATTTGATAAAAAATATATTTTAAGAAAAAAAAAGAAAAGAATTGAATTGCTTTTAACTTTGATCCTTAGATGTTTGGTACAGCAGTGAAAGTAATGCACACACTTGGTGGGTGTGAAACTGCCTTTATAAGCTAGAAAAAGAAACATACTGTATTATGCTCCAAATACACAATGGTTCACAAATGTTTTTTTATCCACAGCCAAACTTTAAGCCTAGGGTATCCCCTCAATGCAAAACCTGTTGCTGCTAGCTCTAACAATGGAGCTAACGATCTATCGATTCACTGAGTTAGTCTTCAACCTAATTAAGTTCAATTAAGAAACTTTGCTAATCGTGTCAAATATTGCTGTTAGTTTTGCTGTTATTTTTTGTTTGTTGGAGCTACTGAACCCGACCAGTTTCATATGCACATTCACCAAACCCTTCGGTGATGGCCAAGGCGTGAAGGCGTGTCATCACAAGTCAAGTGTGTGTCTTGTCCTCCGCCGAACCCCTGGGGTTCGATCGAACCCAGGTTAAGAACCACTGCTCTGCAGTAATCAATGCGTCTAGTGATTTTAGAAAAGGAAAGGAAAAGGACAAGTGAACTACTTGACATTGTGACACATACCATTGCACACAACCAAATGTGACTGTTTTTAATCCATCACCAAAGTGAACAGTGGGCAGCTTTAAGGGGAGCAGTGTGTGGGGACGGTGCCATGCTCAGAGCACCTCACGTAACGTGGTAACTTGGCAGCTGGTGGACTCAAACCTGAAACCTTTCGGACCCAAGGCCACGTCCTTAAACACTTAGCCACCACTGCCTGACAACTTGTCAAGATAACACAGTCAAACAAAACACCACTTCACTGTTACTTCTGTTCTATACATTAGGCCTCATGTACACACACACCACTCTACAGATGTAACCTAAACACAACGAACCAGGAGAGAAACCATCATCATTAAAGTGTCTCCAATAGTCACCGGCACATAATGATACGCCAGCTGCTGGTTTCCTGGTCGTTTCCCCCTTTGGCTGGTCCTTGTCACATCAAGAAAACTCAAATTGACAGTTACATTTGTTTCCCTAAAAAATAAATTAAACAAGGACAGTCTTATGGCTGCGACTTACTGAGCCGTTATCGTACGTACCGCTCGTTCCTGTAAATGTTGTTCAACATTGTGCCTGCGAGTGAAAACCTAAGGGCCAAGCTCTTGCACTTGATCTTTAGTGGAATACACTAGTTTGTGGAGAGCTTTTCCTTCCACTCTGATTTGCATGGTGTTGCAGTTGGCCGTTGATTATCCCTGGAGGATAATGTGGTGCAGTTATGCGAATGCTGCACCCGGGAGAAAGGTTCTTATCTTCAATGGCTTTGCAAAACTCCAGCTGTTTTATAATTGGTTGCCAGAGTGGGTGAACAACAACTACCTCCCAGCAGTGTTCTGTTCAGTGATAGAGAAACAGTAATGCGTGGCACGTGGCCAAGAACTTGGAGGGCCGGCCTGGGTCAGCTGAAGAGATACTCGCTCCTGCTGTGATTTTTATGTTCTGTTTCTTTCTTTTCTTTTTTTCCTTTGGATTCTTAAGATTCCTTTTAAACTCTGAAGGCTTTTCATTTGCTGATGTTTTAGGCTGAATTCTGAAAATCATTTTGCATTCACAATACTCTGGTTAAAACTTAATGAGATTGAAGAATTTTAGAAATGACTGTTAGTATATGCACGACTGTCAGTGAGGGTCGTAAATCAATTCCCATTGTGATTAATTAAATGGTTGTTCATAGCTAACATACAGTACATCCATACATTATTTTAACAGTTCTAAGGGTACAATAAAAATTATGTATTTTATTTAAGTTTTTAAATAAAAAAAATAAAGCAAACAAAAATGACAGAAAAAGTATATGTAACGATGGATCAGAACTTCATCGATGTCTGCAGGGAAATTTTAGGAATGATCTGATTACTCACAATCCGTTTAGTTGAACAGAGCATTGATGTAATCACAGGAGTTGAAGAAAGGCACAGACGAAAATCTTTAAGCTCAGAGTCACTCTTATTTCTTGTTATGATAAACATCTGCTGCCACCTATTAGAAGGGGTCATAGTTTAAAACAAACAACAGCTTTAAGATCAAAGTGTTGAAGGTGATTTATTTCACTTTACAAACAGAGGTTGTGAGGCTGATGGAAAAAAACAATTATTTTTTGTGACATCATCTGTATCCGGACCATGGAAAATCAGAAGTTTGTCAAACTCAGTCAATGTCAATCCATGGTTAAATAAATAAGTTCTCATATCAAGCTCACCCTTCAGCTTTCAGAATGGCTGTTCTACCTCCATGTAACATTTAACTCCTACTCTCCAGTCTCCTCTAATGTGTTATTCCTGTGGTTAGATGGAGTGAGAGTCTGTCTTCACTCAAGGGCTCCCAGAGATTAATCATTACACTGCTGCCCTTAGTCATTCACATGCCCCACCAACACACACACACACTCACACACACACACACACTCACAAGGCTAGTCAAATTAGTGCCTCCACATGCTAATGCAGTCTCGATCTCATTCGCTCTTTTTCTCGACTGCTCCACCTGTCAAACCACAGAGAAAAAGTAATTTGCTGTGAGAAAATGAACCCTTTGCGAATCAAGCAAGATTAAACCCCACTGGACACCCGTGTCACAAATAAAATTAAATTAAAACCATCAAAATGTATAATTCATTACCAAAGAAATGAGTCAACCACTGACAAATTTTTGAATAACTCAAGCGGCCACTCCTGTGTATTTTACTTCTTCCGCTACGCTGTAGTTGAGTAGCTTTCACTGAGTTACTGGAATAGAGCGGCGATACGGCCATGCCCTTAAATGCACTTACTTACTGCTTCAATCTGTGCAGCACTTTGCAGCATATGGCCAGTTTATGACGAGTGTCCAGTCACAGTCGACAGCCAGTTTAGAGGTGAGGACGTGCCATCTGTCAAAATGTTGATCACTGCCATGTGGATTTTATGCCACAAATGACCAAACGACGAAATCACTTGTGCACGTGGAAAACTGAGCACATGTACAGAGATGGAATATCAGCTTCAGTTGTTGGCAGTGGGCCATGTTCACAACAAAGGCTTTCGGAGGAATATTTATTTAGCATGGGTTCATCCAAGGATTGAGAATTGCCAAATGTTTGCATCTTAGATTCATGCAGAGACAAAAGAAATTATGTTCTCGCTCACACAAAATAAAAAATATGATCATCACAATCATTATATAGCAGGCAACCATAATCAAACTCGATCTCACCCGCAGACTCAGAGCAATGAAGATCAACGACCGAACAAGATGTGGCCAAAGCATTTTGGCTGCAGAAGAACTGTAAAATAATTACATACCATCTGTTCTGGTGCTTATAATTAGGAATAAACACTGAAATGGGAAATTAATCTAATTTGACAAAATAGCAATAAGAAGTAAAATAGCTAAGCTTGGCAACAATAGAGAGAAATGTGCACGGTTTGTGATCATTATCACCGACATACTGAAGGGCAAAAGTCTCTGATTAAACAGCAAACATGAAGCAGAGGTAGGCATTCATCAGTGAGTGACACTGCTTACTCAGTCTCTATTTTTCTCTCTCCCCCCACCAACCCACCAGCCTCCTCACCCTCACTGCAACTCCCGACCTACACACACACATAAATACACCAGTATTAACCCTAACAGCAGCCCAAAGGTTCATTAAAACCTGAGGACATCCAGACATCAAGACATCACTCATCAAGACAAAACATTCACCGGCAGTAAGTCTTATATTGCATTATAATAATTAAGGTTCAGCTCAATTTTTGGATTCAATTATTTTATGCACAGCTTTAGAAAATCTATATTGTTTCAAAGCAGGAAATACCTGAACTCATGACAATGTTTCCCAATGCTCCAGTGTCCAATCTTCACCTCAAATTACCACCAGTGTGACTCAAATTTAAAATCATGCTAATACCATTTACAGATCCAATCCCAGCTATCAACAGGGGAGGATGGGCTATACCCTGGACAGTTTGCCAGTCCATTACCGGGATCAATATACAAAGACAAACATTCAACAACATTCACATTAATGCCTATGGTCACATTAGAGTGCCTGATCGAAAACATGCAAGGTTCATACAGAAAGACTAACCAGGGACCGAATATTTTCTGACGTGTGGCCAAAATGAAGAATTTACTTCTGTGAAATAAAACAACATTTTTTTTGCAATAACTCATTACAGTGCTGCATGTTTGAGATAGTGTTTATCATTATATTTAATTAATAGTCCTCCATCCTTAACTTATACAGTATGTTTTAAAAGTTCATATTACTTTAAAGGTACACAGTACACAGCGCAGTAACTGTTGGTTTGATCCATTATTATGAGGTCAAACAGAGCAAAACTCACACAAAGCTTGTGTAGTTTCAACTTGGTAACCGATGTGTGACTAAAACACTTTCTGTCTGAGATGCTGTCTGTGCTGGTTCACCTTCACGGTATAATTTAATAATTCTATTCACCTCTCCTCTCCCCTGTAGCCTCTTATTATGGCAGAGAGAGGATCCCACTCTCACTCATCATCAATCATCAGAACCTCTGCCCTGTCATCCACACTGCCAGAGTCGCTGTGCCATGGGCTATTGTTGTGTTCTGTTTTGTTTGTTGCATTAAACTGGCTCTATTTCTGGTTCTGACAGTCTTGTGGGTTGGCTCTGAGCTGTAAAGTTTTTGCTAGCAATAAAAATGTTGTTTTCTCACAAGACACGCAAACTACTGCGATACATTCAAAGACGATGTAGTTTGGTGTTTGCCCTTGAAGGCCTTAAGGAGTAAACATTCATGAAAGCGGACAATGATTGATGAAATAATTACTGAAATGCTTTTAAGTGCAAAAACAAGGCTCTGATGGCTAATGGCTTTGAACGAGACAGGTAGAAGAAACGTCCACTCATTAAAACCCTCGGTACCATCGCCCACAGGGTTCATTTCAACATAAATATGCTGTATAAAAATGTAGGATTTTACAGCCAGCCAACCACAGAGCTACCAGGTCATGTTGAGATTTGATAAAGAATCCACTGCAGCAAGAAGATAGTTCAGCAGATTGGCTCAAAAATTCCACTAGAGAAAAGCAAATCAAAAGCATAAAATTCTGATTCGTCCGACAAAGAAAAAGGTCACAACTTGATCTTTTTGACACAAAACAGACAACATTGAAGAGGAAGAAAAGAAAGAGTAAAGATATGGACTTACTCTGTTGAAGGGAAGCTGATGATGAACGGCTGATCTTGAACTCTTCCAAGATGTTTCCACCTTAGAGCCAGAGTCATGTATGGAAAACAACTGTTTCACACTTGAAAACAATAGGACTTGGATGGACTTGAACTGCAGTTCTGGAGATCACAGTATTATTTTCATCTTTTGTAACATGTCCACATGGGGCAGGTAGCCATGTCTGACAGGTGCTGGTGATCAGGGTGCAACATGTGGTCGCTGAGTGAAGTGGCATTCATCTGGAACTGTGGAACTGAATGATGTTTCCCTTTAAAGTGAGCCAGAACTAACTTTGGATAAAAATAGCTTCAAGTTAGCCGCTGTGGCTATCTACCAAGCACTACCTTAGTGTAGGCGGAGGTGTTCACATTGTGACAGTTGTGGACAGTGTGCAGCCACTGTCTCCTGGTCTATGTTTGTAGACTTTAGAATTAATGTTCAAGATAATTAAATAAAATAAATAAATTTGAACTATATTGATGCCATATTTGGGAAATGTTTGTGTTAACAGCAGATATGCTGTTAACAGGCTGCCCACAGTGGGCACCAAGCATGGGATTTCTCTGGGAATCAAACTCAGGACTTTCTGCTTCAGAGGCAGGCAACCGCTAACCACTACACTATGGAACCAACAGTGGTTCTGTTTGAAACAGTGTCCATGCTGTAACCCACATTTGTCAAACTCAAGGCCAGGCGGCCAAATGCGGAGCGCTAAGTCTTTTTATACGGCCCATTGTTTATTCTTAACTTGATATGTTTTTTTTATTATTATTATTACACAGCAATGAACAGTATTTGTAACCTGAATAAATTATAATCAATTGCAGAAACATTTATTAAAACAAGGAGTAGTTACATCTAAACAAGCTTGCATTTACAACTGGCCCCATTATAAGAAACTGTATCGTTGATGTGGCCCCCAGGTGGACATGAGTCTGACACCCCAGCTGTAATCCATGGCAAAAAATGGATGACCTTCGAGGGTTGCTGTTTTGGTTCATTTTACCTGCAAAGCTAAATTTAACCTGTGAAAAAAAAAAAAATCTTTATTTTTCCCCTCTATTGTCAAGAGCTAAGAACAGAAATATTCATCATATGACTCAGACATATTTTTGGTTCTTTTTGCAGACCCCCTCATTTATCACAATCCTTCGCCAGGCTTCCGCTTTGCCTGCTTTAGTAACACAACCACGGGGTGCTTTTGTCATTATCAATGGTGAAAAGAATGACCATTTCATAGTTGTAATCACAGGTGTTTATAATTTTAACTAAGACCAGTTTCCAGTCTTCTTTATCTGGTCTGCACTGATAAATGATGTCACTTCTTTCCCTCTGCATGTCAGGTCAGAATATTTACAGGTATAGTTTATATATTACATGTGTTGTGTAGATGCCTTTCCTTAGATCCCACTGACTCTCATCCCGACACTTACCCTGCTTTTTTCCCAGTACAAGCATTTTTATTTATTTATTTTATCATAAAGGTTTAGAGTAAAATATATACTAGCGCCTATCAGTTAAATTGGTAAAAAAAAAGGTTTTGAAAACACATATCTCAATGTATAGGAGCTGTAGGAGGGACTTTCTTTAAATGTTAATGTTAGTTTTCCCGAGAGCAATTTGAGCTGCAATAGTCCTGAGCCCCTCAGAGGGAACACACCCCCTTTATTGGGAACCATTTGAAAAATTTAATTATTCATGTTCAATTAAATCAATACTGTTGCTAACCATTTGTACTTTCATATTTTTTTAAATTATATTGCTTTTGTCGGGTGAATTTGTTTTTCATTGACTGACAGTTCACAGCAAAACTTAAAAACCAGAACTTGCCCTTTGACAGAGGAATCCAGAACACACAGTGACTCAGGTTCTGCCACACAGTCTGTTACCTAAACCTGATTAAAACACCTAAAACCTGTGTGTTATATTTATTTCCTCGCCCAGACTTGCTCACTGGTCCTGTGACCTGACCTAAATCAATTGTCCTTTTTCCAAGGCTTCGTGTGCTCAAGACCAGAGATGATCTTATCGTGTCCTTCCTCGGGGGAAATCAAGCAGTGTTCTGCTCAAAAAGCCAGAATACAGGACATGCCTGGAAGAAGTCAGGGAGCCATGAAAACTTAATGTTACTGTTCCTGTTACAGTGAGCAGACCGGCTCTACCGGTCAACGCTGCCTTACCAAGATTAATGTCTTGCCTCACAGGTTGGGTTCCTATTACGTAGTTTGTCCGTCGCCACCTCGTTACAGACGCATCTTTCACTGCCACAGAGCAGACGAAGGCAGTCAAACGGCCCGAGCTCGGCAAATCTACCTCACATAAACCTGATATGTTCAGTACAGCACACGGCTAAGGCCGCAAAATCCTCTGTGTTACCCACAAAGGTGCAGACACTGTGAAACCAACACAGGCTCGTTGAAGATTCCCATGTCAGTCATCAAGAAGAATGTATGTTTTGATTCATTTGAACTTAACCTTGTTATTTTAGCTCAACAGCAACTGTTGAGTTTTCTTGACTGCGTCAATGGAACGTATTCATGACAGTGTGAAACTGTCTGTGAATACGGGGTCTTCCATATTTATCAGACTAAGGGAACCCAGACCAGTGGAGTGATGGTGCAGGAAGACCACCTACTATACAGTAAACATTATATAGCAGAGGTGTCCACACTTTTTTGTCTTGGGAGCTACTTTTTAAATGACCAGGGTAAAGTGATCTACCTACTTTGAAAACTCTGAATGTATATTTACTCATATAAACTAAATATGTTATTATATACATTATATGTTATATACATTGTACTGTCTGACTCAATACTTCTATGATCTATATATTAGTCCTAGTGATTAGCACCTTGAAATAGAATTACATCTGTAATTTTAATTTTTATTATTATTATTATTATTGCTTTTTACCAGCAGTCCCTTTGATATCTACTGGTAGATCCTGATCTACTTATTGGACACCCCTGGTATACAGTATAAAACAGTTTTTTTCATAAAAACGTATTTTGCATTCAGTACAACGGAGTATAAACTGCACACATAAATCATGGAAATCACATGTCATATAATTAATTTACACTCTACATGAAATATTCTTTCAGTTTTGGGAAAGGAAAACAAACCAAAAAAAATCATGTAAAATTATTTTAATTATTTTAAACGATTTTCAAAGCTTATGTCTGTGTAAAATAACATCGTATCATCATCACTGCTAAAAAGTAGGTGGTGTGCAGACATTAGTGTTTTGTGAATTGACATATTCCTCTGTTTTTCATCGTCTCTGCATTCTTAATTGCTGATGAGATTAAATAGGGATGATTTGTATCAGGTCGCCATCATCGTCGTACTCCAGGACTGTGCGTCTTACCTTCTCTAGCTCTGATGAGTGGCTCTGTTAATAATTCATAGACGTTCCTGGACCCTGAATGGTAAGTTATTGTGTTTTCGCAGACCTATTAATCTTCATGGTTTCTAATTTGCCCTATGGTGTAATGGCACGTTGGACTTAGTGGGTGTAATGGGAGTCAATGACATTTTCTGCAGATGTGATTGCCTTTACTTTCATATTTTTCTTGCACACAGAAATTCAAACCTCAAACAGAAGGCAAACACACACACACACATTGTACAGATTTGGAACATTTCAAGTTCTTCTGCATGGAGGGAAAAGAAATGCCTGCGGTTGAGCGAAAGCCAGACACTCAATCCCTCACACCCATCTGCCTATTTATCTAAGTAAGCTACATGTAAGCTCTTATTTATGATGAGACCTCAGAGAATTAAGTGATCTAAGTAGCTTCTCTGTTATTATTGCTGTAATGCGCATTAAAGCTACCAGTGTCTGCTCTCCTTGTGGGTTTTCTCATCCATATTCATGAGGATTGGAGAATCAGAGGTTTGCTCCGTTGTCAGTACATTAATCTTGGATACCTCTCTCCTTCTCGCTCGTCTTTCTCTTAGGAAAGATTAGAGAGATCAAATGTGAGGTAATGTAATAAACAGCTGTGATGGGCTGTCATGTCTATATCATCTCTCTAGAAACAATTAAGGAGATTCCATGTGGCATGTAGACAACAGATGTTGTGTTTTCAATGAAGATGTGAGTTTTAATGAAGCTGAGGCTCTGGGCAACGTTTTCCAGGTCTGTAATTTATCCTTCAAAAAGTGTAACATTTAGAAGAGAGGAGTAGATCAGACAGTTCTGTTATCAGTGGCCTTGGCTCTCAATCTTCAGGTGTATTCAAACTCTGAGAAACTAAGATACGGTGATAGATATCAACCTTATTTAAATGTTACATGACAAGAAAATATATTTAATGAAACAAACAAATATCAATTTAACTTTTACAAGAATGTCATAGATGTGTTGATACTGATAGTATCCTCTTAGTCTTCAGGTCAGGGGTCTACAACCTAAGGCTCCTGAGCCAGCATTGGGGCCTTTTTTGCCTCTACTCTGTGTAATTAGCAGTTAGTAGTCAGACACTGACCGTCAAAATTCTGGAACATACTGTAGTATAAGGCCGAAGGTGAGCCTTCTTTGAAAAACTATTTTTGAAAAACAAGACAACATATGGTCGTTGGCCTCCTTAAATGGAGCTGTATAGAACTGTGTAGTGAAACAAAAGTACTTGAAGAATGTACTACACTGCACTGTTGCCTTCACTTATGTGGGAAATGTTTTGAAGCTTTTCATGAATTTAATTTGGTAGTAAAATGGTGAAATATTAAAACAGTAACTGTGCCGTCAACATGATGGACTCATCACTACTTTTGGATTGCACCACTGATCACTGCACGAAAACAACTACATATATGGGAATGGACCACTGAGTGCAAGGCTTTTATTAGTATCTCAGAGTAACGTGCAGTAGCTCTCCTGTCATCTTTGTTTTTACTTCTTGAAATCTTTTTTTGGCTTAATTTGCACCAGTGCAGCTTCACATTAACAGTTATACAGTAATGTGTTGACTTGACAACACAATTAACAATACATGTCTTAACAAAGATGTCTGAAACATTATGAAAAAAAAGATAATTAGATTACAGATTGTTGAGCAGCTCAACCATTTCTGTTCAACAAAATTAGCTAAAAAAAGCTAGCATAAAAAAGTTGCATGTTTATTATTATTATTATTATTATTATTATTATTATTATTATCATTATTATTATTATACTACAGGTATTAGATATTAGGACGAACATGCCTTTATAATCTATGTCCCTGGATGTTATGTATGGACAAGTCAAGAGACAACTTAAAAAAAAAAGGGAAGGAAATTGTCATGGATGGATGGAGGAGGAAAAAAATTGTGGAAGACAAAGGAAGGAAACGAGGGAGATACAGAGTGCAAAATAGTGATCACTCACCTCTTACCTCTTTCCTCTCGTCTTTCCCCATCCCTCCGTCCCTCCGTCCTGCTGACAGAAATACATTAGCTGAGACACGCTCGCCTTGAAGTTCCTCCCTCAGCAGCTGCTGTCTCAAACACTTTATTGAGTTATCGAACAGAGAAAATATATGACAAATGGAGTCAACAGACTGGACTTTGGTTTACATCCTTATCCAAACACACTGTGTTTACCCCAGGAAATCAAAGTATAAATCTCTTCCCAGTCTATGTGGGGATCAATAGCCTGATTCAGATGCTGTCAGATGTCCATCAGCAAAGTAATATGTTGAAGAGACTCATCTTTTCCATTGGGAAAGAACAATAAAGATCCTTGTAAATACATTATTATAGAAAAACACGCCAACAAAGCTGTGTGTTGTTTTATGTTTTACAAACCAATACAAGTCTTGTATTATTTCCATCACCCGTTTTTTTTTCTCTCTTATCAACAGAGGGTTATTTCAAGTAAAAAAAAAATCTTCATGTAAAACATATGTTGTTTAAACTGACTCATGATAAAATACATTTGATGAATATTAAATAATAAAATAAACTATTGACATATTTAACACTCGCAGCAGAACAGAAAGTGAGTGTAGCTTTGACACCAACGGCACATTTCAATTGAACACTGTCTCCTGCTTTCCAGTGAACAGTGCCATTAAACAGTAAAGAGACATTATCTTATTCAGCGTTAAGGCACGTCTTTGTTTTTTTTGTTTTTTTTATTGCTCGTATCATAACAGAACGAACATTTTAGTAAATTTAGCTCCTGACAAATGTTCAAATAACTCCAAATCTCTGACATTGTTGACTTGACTTCTTGAATAAACTACCTACGAGGAGAACGAGACACTGAACTGCAGTAGGAAAACACTCATTTTTTTGAGTACGGATAGTAAGGATTTGAATGTACCATCAGGCCCGATACCAGTACCTGTATGTCCCTAGTCCAGGACATCTGTATTCAACAAATAAACGTAATTTGCGTGCTCTGATGATGATCAAGTTGTAATTGTGTATCTGTTTTTGGATGTTAACAATCTATTTCCTTTTTTGCATATCTTGTCCTGGTTCTGGTGTATATGTGTAGAGAGCAGCTGAAAGGGAAGAACTCTTTCTCTGTTTCTCGCGCTCTCATTGGATGAATCAGCACATTGTTTACTAAAGTTGTTTTTGGAGCTGTACCCTATGAGTCCCAGTGTGCCTCATTAGGTTGCTGCCATTTCAGCTCCCGCTCCCTTGTTAATCACCTCAGTCGATCATCTGTGTGCAATCAGTTAAATTTAGTGATTAAGTAGGGGAGCCTTGAAAAATGCAACTGTGTAGATTCAGGTCATTATAAAAGCAGCCACAGACAGTACAGTCAACGGTCTGGATCTGGAGCAGCCACCAGATTTAACACTGAATGGATGAACTGACATACACCAGGCAGGTAGTTTGGCTGTTTGAACTATTTGAAGAATGGTAATAAATAACCCTCTGGCACAATGGTAATCAAGTGATATGAGATGAACAGACTTCTGCTCCCCTTGTCTAGGCCCTGGTTCCAGCCAGAGGTAAATCTATGATGGGAAACCTGGACTAATAACCCATCACAGATTTTGTTTTCAGCTGTTGCTCATCCACTTTAATGACCAAATGTTACTGTAGTCGCAGCAAACAACTCAAAAATAGACATGAATATTTTTCTTTTTTTACCTTTCTGCTGAGGGAGAAGAAAGAATACCCAGTATTGCTTTTTACCTGTCGAAATGAAGGATTGTTAATAATTTTCAAAAGTCTGTAAAACAATGTTTCAATAGAATTGTTAAGTCTTTCCTGATTGATTCTGACAGGCACTGTAAAAAAATAAAAAATAAATGAGATCAAAATTCCAAAAAACACATACTGACAGAAAAACATTATACTGTATGTAGTAATTACACTATTTCACATGCTGTTTTATTGTTGCACTTAATTTAGTCGATAGATTATAACTGTTCACTTAATTGACTGTCTCAATTGTGGTGACATTAAAGAAGACATGAAGTTATATGGGGTAACAGTAGGGAAGGCTAAAGGTGACAATGAGTGGTAGAAGAAGAAGTAGAAATTACATTTAAAAAGCAGGACTTAAATACAATAAGATTGATTTATTAATTATCGACAAAATAACCTTTTGAAAAAATAACAACCATGAGTTTTTGAATTACTTCAATGCAAAACATGTTGCTGTTAGCATGGACACCACGCCAACATTAATGACAACAGTCCTGGTAAGTACCTACTTCTAGAATAGAGCAGATGACAGGGTTCAGCACCAAACTTAAAATGTGAAATTAAATTCCTGTGAATGAACAGTGGGTTTACACTGATCTGTGAATGTAGTAGACAGATGAAAAATGAAGCTGAAAATTTAACATTTTCTTGTTTATGTTTTTGTGCACATCTATTAATTGTTTCTTGTAAAAACATTGCTTAATGTGAAATGTTTCTATTTGTTGAAATGTGAATACCTCGAATCCATTGCAGTATTTACAAAGACTCCTACAGTAATAAATGTAAAAGTTTAAAAAACATTGTTGTGTTTTCCAGAAAAACAAATATATTTAAATCTTGTTTAAACAGATACAGCACTGTTTAATTATTTCTAATTATTTAAGCACCAAACTATCACCATGGTACCTGAGAGGTCATTTATTCCCGATGTAAGACTGCAGATAAATTTAAATACTATTTCAATTCATCTATCAATTGTGTAAAGCAGTAACCAATAAAGTAAATACATGAAAATGTACTAAAAATACAATTTAAATATGCTTTTTATTTCATATAAAATTTACAAATGTCAGCATCAGAATTCCATGGCTCAGATAAGTGTGCAAAAAATAATGAGAAAATAACTTTATTTGTCCTTTCCTCTCTCTTCTTATTTCTTGTATTATTTTTTTGTAATCCTCTTCAGTGATTGTTAAAAACTCATGTGTTTTGTGCCTGTGCTCACAGATAACAACGTCAACGTTCATCCTTCAGTCTCCGTGACCTTGTTTTTCCATTTAAAAACAGCAGAAGTCATTAGAAACAGTTAGAATACTGCAGACTGAGTATCAACAGTAATTGAGACGTTTTGTTTAAAGGACCAGTTAGAACCATCTGGGTGTAATGATAAAGGAAAATTGGAGAGAAAAACTCAAAGTCACTCATGTGTTGTCAATCTCCTGGATCACCATACAAGCCCATTATGTGTGATAGCAGAAGCCAGAGGCTGCCAAGAATTCTTCCAGGCGACAGAAATGTCTTTCTGATTAAAAGTGTTTGTAATAATTTGCTCTTTTAACCATTTCTTCTGTCACTTAACGTCAAAGGAACACGACGTCTAATCATTTATGGAAAGATAGCTTTTCTATTATTATTATTCTTGATTTACGTTGTTATCTCACTGGGAAGAAGAAGTAAACATAACTGTCATTTGGTTAAAGGTGAAGCAAATAAATGTATGAATTCCAATTCTATCTGTCAACTTCTATATTGTCATAAGACTGTAATATTTCAAGTTGAAATATTACAGCCGTGTAATCAATATAAAAATCAGAAAAGTCTCAGACATTTTTCTCAGACATTTTCCTCCTCCTTATCTTTCCTGTTTGTACTTTAAAAATAACTTTTTAATTCACTTTGCTCAGTTTATCAAACCAGAAGTGTGTTTTTTTTTCTCCTCTTCAGCTAAATGCCTTTTTTCCCAACCTTGTTTTCTGTTATAAATAGTTGTCTCTTATGTACGACCACGTAGCGACTCGTTCAAGGGCAGTCTGTTCACCTGTGCTTCATCCTTGAGCGTAGACTCTCTGCGAAATCAGATCTGACCTCTGCAAATGCAAATAAGCATGTGTCTGGAACCAGCTCTGGACCAGGACCTGCACTCCCTCTGGTTCAAACACAAGGGCTTATTTTCACGCCTGCAGGTTGATGGGGGTTTCTTTCAGTGTTTCTAGGTTCCCTGTCTCTCATCTGTCTTCTGTCAGCTCCCTATCAGTCACTGGATCCACACAGCAGTTCAGAAGTCACTCTGACCTTGACAAAAAGAGAGTGCTGTTTGCTACTCACACATGTCTGAATACCAATGTCCCTGTTGCTGTGAGACCTGAGTTAATACCTGAGTTAAAAAAAGTCAGAACATTTTCTGAATTTTACTGCCCTGTCTATTGAGTCTGTTTTACCACAAATGTTAAACTGTACCAGACCAGGACAATGTATGGCCCGCGGGCCACATCCGGGCCCCCTTTATTTAATCGCACTGCAGGAGCTTCAAATATCATCTCAACTCCCAGCATGTGCTTTTGTGTTGAGTTATAATTTAGAATATTTCTCTTGACATTTTCCATATTATCAATTCCTTCTTTTGGATTAGTCCCAAATACAAACAGGTTTGAAACACTACATCTACCTGCTGTTATTTTAATGTATCTGGATTAAACATTAATTTCCCATATGATCCCTTGGGGAAATTAATTGCCCACCCCCTAACAACACTTCTGATATTTTTATCTGTTGTCTTTGTTGTAAATATTATTTATTATTATTTCATTAGACCAAAATGCAAAGTATTTTAATGTTTTAATGTCTATAGATTTTGATCAGGATTTCATGGCATTTTATTAAGAAATTACAAAATGTATCATTAGATTTATTTTGTTTTTGGATTAGAAAATGTTTTTGACTATTATTTGTAGAAATCTATTATTTGACAATATCAAACACTGCTTAATTTAAAATGACCTCAAATGATTAAATAATAAAACTAGATTTCCACTTATTTTCACATATTTCTATGTCTTAGACCCTGGTTTTGGTTGTGATGTTTTTTGTAAATGACAATTTAATTAAAGGAAAATAAAGGTATAAAGAACAGAACATTAGCATATGAGAGGTCTGTTTCTGTGGGCTACAGGGAGATAAAATATAGGTGAAATAACGAGTGGAAAGTGGAAATTGTGTTTATATCCTAACATAACCAGAGTCTCATAACAATTCAACAAATCATCTTTATTTTACTCAGCTGCATTTACATTACACCTTGACTATTCTAAGCACACTATCCTCTTACAGCACAATGTGATAATGGCAGGGTTTAATGTCACGTTGTCGTCGCGGAGGACAGATTGTGGAATCACCTGGGATTTATTTAAAGAATGGGAGAAATAATTACCTCATCTGCAATTAGATTTGACACGCAGCCCGAGTGGGAATTTGAAAGCGGGAGTCGTTAATGTAATGTAAATATCACTGAGGAGTGTCAGGAGGTCAGCTCTGGTTTTAGAAGAGGTGCAAAATTGCATCTGTTATATTATATTTATTTATTTTATTTATTTTTTGTATGATTTCTTTTGCCGATTGCTTTTTATTCTGTGATGTAGTTTTTGCTTATTTTCCTTTTTTCTTTCCTCTACTTTACCATTCAGTCCCTATTGGCTCGTTCTGTCCAGATCAGTAGTTCCCAGAGCAGGGGGTCACAGCAAAGCAAATTAATGTCAAATTAATATTCTCTTTATTTGTGCCACAGTGAGGAAACTGCATTGCTTTGTTAATTACTTTGTTTAACAGGAATGTCAGAATTGCAGGTATTACAGTATTTACATCTGCATGCAGTAATTTTTTTCATTTATCCTGTAATACTTGACTTACATTCTGATTCGTCTTCAAACACATTCAACCTAAATAAAACAACATGAAAGTAAATTAAATATTTTTATAATTTTTTATTCCACTACATATTTTTTTCTGTTTACATGTTTTGTTTTGTTTTTTTGTTTTTGTTTTTTTTTTGGGGGGGGGGGGGTGCTCTCACTAAATTCTAGCATTT
Organism: Cynoglossus semilaevis; assembly: GCF_000523025.1. Classification (NCBI taxonomy): domain Eukaryota; kingdom Metazoa; phylum Chordata; class Actinopteri; order Pleuronectiformes; family Cynoglossidae; genus Cynoglossus; species Cynoglossus semilaevis. Next base: position 6,329,120 of record NC_024328.1, on the reverse strand, counting down.
CCATGTGTTGAAATGCAGTGTCCAGGGTGCTTTTATTTTTTTGAGTGAGCTGATAGGCCAGAACAGGGTGTGAACAACCGTCGGACACAGGTCAAAATACAGACAGGTGCGAGAGGAGAAATGAGTGAGGATTGTCAGTTGGCGTTTTGTTGCATTTTTGTCCCTGAGAGTGCTGACTGACACCTCAGTGAGAGAGACAGACGTAAACCACTCTCACCATTGGAATAAAGTGAAAAGATAGGAGGAGGGTGAATAACTTAAGCCTGGACTGGTTAGAAGAGAAAGGAGTTGAATGAGGAGAAGAACGGTGGAAAATGCGACCGCTCAGGCGTAAAATTAGCAATTACACTGGGTGTCATCAGTAATGACTATTTCAGTCCAGATATAGGGGGTTAATGTTCACCAGTGAGACTGTAATTCAGCCATTACACCTGTGCTCAATCAGCGAGTCAGGGAAGGCTTCAGAGAGCACAAGCTGGCTCCAGAGACGCACCTTTGCAATGATAAACCAAAATGGCCGCCATCTGTGGGGAAAGCTTTTAGAGGCAGTTGAGTTGTTATAAAAAAAAAAAAGAGAGAGAAGAAATTCTACCACAGATTATACCACATTGTTCTTCAGTGGGTGTGTGTTTACTGTCATGCTAAAAATCCAGGATATTTTTGGTTGAAAAAATCCAATAATTTGGTTGTGTTAACAAAACATGGATGGTTCCACTCTGACGAAGGAACAAATTGATGGACTGAGTCTCCTGTTCACACATGGTGTGGTGGTGAGAAGATCAGGCTGAGTTGAAGGTTCATATCCAGCAGTAGCTGTGGAGCAACCACCAAAAAATCCCCAATGCACCAGGGTTAAATGAAAGAATACCAAGATTCTTCTTCTTCTCTACAAACATTATGGTCAAATGATGAGGTGGAGTCTGGACGTCACATTCACACAATCATTCTCACCTGGCACCACAAAAAATTCTGCTCATTTGCTGTGATAATCCTGCAGCTGTCATAAAGAATAACCATCTGTCCTTGATTTTCCGGAGGAAGCACTTTTTTAAAATCCATATACCTTCATTCATCACCATGATGTCACATCTACCGCACCGGCGATGGGAATACAAATGAGGCCGAGGCTCATACTCATACTCAGTGGCCGGCTGTAAATAATTTACAGTTTTGTTTTATGGAAAACTGGGACGCCATTATGTTCTAGCAGGTTCCCCCTTGGCCGAGGTCTGCGGACGTATTCATCCAGGAAGCATCATATATGCATCAATAAAGTTGACTTTATTATCTCTGCAACCATTAAGTAAAAAAGGCCTGCACCCACACACTGGGGGACTTGTTAGGGCTGATGACGCAATCTATCACATTGTCATACGGTAAAAGCTTGCATATCAGCGTGTAGTATTTATGTTTTTCAGGAGGTACGTTTGGATGTTTTCACTTTTATCTTTTGTTGTAATGAAGAATAAAACGCTATCTTGCAGACACAGCAACAATAACCCAAGGACACCCACAAAAACACATGGCCATGCGTGAATGTGTGTCGGCAAGCGCCCAGCTCCATCACCCTCCATCACCTTCACTTGTCACCTGGATTGTAAGTCACTCCATTTATCCTCAAGCTGAAATTTAAAAAACATTCCTTGGCAGGGCGTGCAATTTAAAGTGCAACTCTCAACGTTAATCCTAGAGCACCAGTTCATTGACAGTGCTGATTATAAAAGCTTTAATTGCTAGCTTTAATTACCCAAGCATCGCCACAGGAGTGACAGTTTTAGAACTCTCCACTTTCTGCCCCTTTAAACTTGCCAGCTAGTCGTAATCCTGTTTGCAGGGTGACATAGTGGAATTGGCTGCAGCCATGCTCCACGGTTACTTTTCAATAGTGCACAAACCATCTAATCAAATGAGCTAAAGCACCACCCATGCATTGAATGAGACTGGCATTATATTCATTAAGAGTACCACGTTTTTTTATATGTACTCTTTAAAACTGAAGTCAATCAATATTCTTAAAACTGGAATCAAGCCAGAGGTTTAATTGTATTATAAAAGTGTTTCTCCTTAGAGGAAGAAAGAGAAAGAAAAAAAAAACAACAAAACACGAATGATCTCCAAAATCAAAACTACTTCAAAGTAAATGTCTGAATATTTTACTTTTTCATTCAGTTTCAACATTTTTTTTAATTCAGCTGCAAAATGCACTTTTTATGAGCAAACACTTTGAGCAGATTTAGCCTCAGTTCAGGCCTGATATCAACATCAATCTGACCATTCAGATCACATGCAGACAGCTCTAACTACTGGTCTGAAATCTCCAAATAGGTCCTGAATGTTACCTCAGAAAACTACTTTTAGAGGTGGTTTGTGGACACGTGGCCACATTGCTGTGAATGCATGGGTGCAACACAACCTCAAGAGTAATAAAGGCTGCCACCATGTCCAAGATCCTTTGACCTACTGCAGCTTTACAATATTTTTACAGAAATTACTCTGAGATTTATGTACGTATATACGTATCTATGATCCAATATTACTGCTTTTAAATAAAGATTTCTTGCAATTTTCTTTTAATAGCAGTACTTTCAACCCTCTCAATGGTTTTTATTCAAAAAACCATTGGCTTTTTTATGAAGTAACCACAGTTTTTACTTTTTACATCCATAATGCTGCAGCATTCCTGTTTTTAACAATTCTTGAACTTCCATTTGCATTGTTAGTATTCCAATGATCCAAGCAACTTATGTCTTCAATTGTTGATTGATTGTTTATCTGCAGTGATGCTTCCCTTTGCTTGCAGTTTCACCTTCTTCTTCCCTTTTCTTCCCTATTTTTTGTCGATGGTCTAAATGCTTTGGTGTAAAAATATCCAATATTATAACTTTGAATACAATTTTACATTGGGTCAACATTGTTTTCCTAAATCTGGAGTAACTTACTTGAACAATAAAATAATCTAACAATCCTTGGTCACATCCAACAATCACCAATCCTGCCACACACAAAAACATGGCAACTCCTCCGTCACAACAACCTTCTCCGGTGTCAGTCTTTCCTGAAACTGTCAGTCCAGTTTCCTTTGGTTATTAAATAAGTTCATATATTGACTCGTAGGGCCTGATGTTTTTTCACAGGCCAAGAATGTGTTACCACTGCTAGAAAACAACATTGCCAGTTCACCGCTAACTCTTATAAGACAGAGGTGAAACTATGGCCCAAGGTATTTTGAATTTGGTTTTTAGCTTTGCATATTTTTCTTTTAGTTACACAGGACAAAAGCAGAGTCCATAGTACAGGGGTCACCATCTATATTTGCCTGAAGGCCAAATTTATTCTGGACAGACACCCTGAGGGCCAGACACTGAAATAAAATGAGATGCAATCACATTTTTCTCCAACGTTATTATTTGATGTTAATTTTGAAATCCAGTCACAGGCCGGATTCGACCAATCTTAGCTCACAAGCCACCAGTTGATGATCAGTGTCATAGTCTGATATCTCTGACTACAAATGGGCCCTGATGCAGCTACAGTGCTGTATCTGACGTAAAGTTCCCAAAGGCTTTTGGAAACTTTGGAACATTTAGCAGCTAAAAGAAACTAAGAGACCCACGGAGGAATCTCAAGAGGAGTGTCAAGCATGCTGGACTTATTGGGGGTCAACCATTCAAAAGGGATTAAAAAACACCACATGTGTGAGCTGGACATCTAAATGCAGCTCCTTGCCAAAGGATGACCCGTTCTTTCAGGTTAGATGAAGGGGAACCGAATAAAAACTGCAAAAAAAAAAAAAAAAAAAAAATCAGCTTGATCTGTATACGGATGTGGATACGCTCCAAGATCTCAAGATGATTCATGGCTTAGGTCATGCGTGTTGGACCTTCCCCTGTGTTTTACAGCAGCTGTTATACATATTGACCATATAGAAGGAAGAAAATAAATGCAGTCGTTCAGTTGAATACGTGAAGCCGAGGAATGAGACGGGAGTTATCAAGGTTCATGGTCTCAACTGCTGGATTCAGGTCTGGACCAAGAGAACATGATGTACACTTCAGGAATTAGGATCATATCAGCATACTTCTCTATGTGCCGTTTTATGTGGGTTTTTTTTTTTTTTTTTATGTGATTTTTTTCCCCCACACATAAATTTCTGCATTTGTGTGCGTCCGCTACAGTATTTAATCAAACGAAAAAACTTTTTCTAAACGTTTTTGTTGCCAGGTGACTAGAGGCACAGGATCAGGTACAATTCTTTCACTGTCAACAAAGTTGAAAACTCAGAAATAAAAAACAACAAGAACATAACTCAGGTATCTAAACAGGGCTGGAAAAACAAAGACTGGAAAAGAAAAGAACAGGTAAAAAAAAGGCAGAGCAGAAGGCTAGGAAACAAACACCTAACAGAACACAGGCACACACAGAACAGAGAGAGAGA
>NC_024328.1:6320818-6324642 GCF_000523025.1 Cynoglossus semilaevis | reverse complement strand
ATATATAGGGAGACAGGTATGACACTACCAGCTGTCATCAAAATAAATTCTCTCTTATTGCTCTTAGTGTTGAACTTGCAACAGAGAAAATTAACTACTGTCTCAAAAAACTTCTTTATAACCCTGTGACATTTAGTTTAGTGTCTTGCTGCCCTGGATCTGTAGATCTTGCTTGAAAGCAGTAGATAAAAGTTTATTAGGAGATGAGTGTGAAGTGTCACTTTGCTTTCTGACTTTAGTGAGACGTGATTAGTTTGTAGTAAAATATGTCAAATATTTTAAGAGATTACCCTATGAGAATTGATTGACACGTAAACACACTCGTACTACAGCAGTTGTTCCCAAACTTTTTCTGCAGTGCCCCAGGTAGGGTCCCGCCATCCTGCTTGGGAACCACAGTAAGAAGCTTAGTGGTTTACTGGTTTGATCCCTAGTCTACGTTCTGTCAAACTATCCATGGATTGTCTTAAATGGCCACTGGTGTGAATAGTTTTCTGTCTTTTGTGTAATTTTTCATCTGTATTTCAGTCTGATCTGGTATCACTGTTAACAACCACATGAGGAATTAAAAATGCTGTGCTCAACTTTGAATTTCGTCAACCAGGGTGATCCATTTAGCTGTCGATCGTGTGACTTCCACTCATGTTCTCCACCTACATTAATAAACATGTTTTCCTTCCATATAAATGTAATGCAGTTCTGTCAGTGTACTAAATACTGCCTTTCATTATTACTGACTGATGAAAAACGATGAAAGAACCATTGAAGTGTTATTTTTGACATGCAGGAGAAATTATTGATAAAACATACAATGTGTTAAACATGAATTAAATCCATGCTTAGAGTCGAAAACGTGCTTAACAAAATTGAAATGTGTTTGATACCTGTTTGGTGATCCAAGCCACAGCTTCTAGTAGATGAAAATATTCTCCATTCTCATTTGACTTCTGTCACAGGCTGAATGCTAATGCTATTTGCACATTTTTGTAGAAGGAGTGCGTGATATGACTTGTATCAGCGGAACAGGCAGCGATCATTAAATCAGCTGTTAACGTTGCGTTTGGTCACGGATAATTCGGCGAATGCAGGCTTGCAGTATTAAATCTGTAAAAGCGCAGGTGGAATCCTATTTGGCAAATGGAGCAGAGCAGGCACAATGTGACATTGGCATCACCACAGTAAAGACACCGTCTCACAGCTTAAGCCATGCTCTAAATATGAAGTCTTAACCTAATCTCTCAGCTTATCTGTTAACACACACTTCAGTCAAAGTGCTGCGGCTGTGAGTTTTCATCCTCGCTGTCGCTGATTTGGTTAGGACCACCTTTTACTGCTGACTCTGGAGACTCTCTTCTCCTCTCCTCTCCTCTCCTCTCCTCTCCTCTCCTCTTTTCTCCTGTCCTCTCTTCCTCTCCTCTCCTCTCTCCTTGAGTTCACAGGAATCTCTGTGTCCCAAAGCACAGATTTCTGTCATTCCAGAATGTCTGGGTGTTACCCACTGACTCATGAAAAAGTTTTCCCCTCCTCTCCTCTCCTCTCCTGTCCTCTCCTCTCCTCTCCACTTATTTCCTCTCCTTTCATCTTCTCTCCTCTCCTCTCCTCTCTTCTCCTCTTCTCTCCTCTCTATCCTGTCATCTCCTCTCCTCTTCTCTCCTCTCTATCCTGTCATCTCCTCTCCTCTTCTCTCCTCTCTATCCTGTCATCTCCTCTCCTCTTCTCTTTTCTCCTGTCCTCTCTTCCTCTCCTCTCCTCTGTTGTCCTCTCCTCTCCTCTCCTGTCCTCTCCTCTCCTCTCCTCTCTTCTCCTCTTCTCTCCTCTCTATCCTGTCATCTCCTCTCCTCTTCTCTCCTCTTCTCTCCTCTCTATCCTGTCATCTCCTCTCCTCTTCTCTCCTCTCTATCCTGTCATCTCCTCTCCTCTTCTCTCCTCTTCTCTCCTCTTCTCTCCTCTTCTCTCCTCTTCTCTCCTCTTCTCTCCTCTTCTCTCCTCTTCTCTCCTCTCTATCCTGTCATCTCCTCTCCTCTTCTCTTTTCTCCTCTCCTCTCTTCCTCTCCTCTCCTCTCCTCCCCTCTCCTCTTCTCTCCTCTTCTCTCCTCTCTATCCTGTCATCTCCTCTCCTCTTCTCTTTTCTCCTGTCCTCTCTTCCTCTCCTCTCCTCTGTTGTCCTCTCCTCTCCTCTCCAGTCCTCTTCTCTCCTCTTCTCTCCTCTCCTCTCCCCTCCCCTCCTCTCCTCTCCTCTCCCGTCCTCTTCTCTCCTCTTCTCTCCTCTCTATCCTGTCATCTCCTCTCCTCTTCTCTTCTCTTCTCTCCTCTCCTCTTCTCTTCTCTTCTCTCCTCTCCTCTTCTCTCCTCTTCTCTCCTCTCTATCCTGTCATCTCCTCTCCTCTTCTCTCCTCTTCTCTCCTCTTCTCTCCTCTTCTCTCCTCTCTATCCTGTCATCTCCTCTCCTCTTCTCTCCTCTCTATCCTGTCATCTCCTCTCCTCTTCTCTTCTCTTCTCTCCTCTCCTCTTCTCTCCTCTCCTCTCCCCTTATTTCCCCTCCTCTCCTCTCCTCTCCTGTCCTCTCCTCTCCTCTCCTCTGTTGTCCTCTCCTCTCCTCTCCACTTATTTCCCCTCCTCTCCTCTTTTCTCCTGTCCTCTCTTCCTCTCCTCTCCTCTCCCGTCCTCTTCTCTCCTCTTCTCTCCTCTCCTCTTCTCTCCTCTCCTCTCCTCTCATTTAAAGCTTCTGATACTTTCCTCTCTCCATCCTCTCCCATGGTCCACTGCTCCTCATCTCCTGCAGAGATTAGCAGGCTAAACACAGGGAGAGGCCCAGTAGCATATGGGAGTCGCTCCATACTCAACTCTTAAATTCGCCCATGATTAAGGGGAGTAAGGCTCGGCCCCTACTGTGCAAGCAGGAGCTGTGCGGCTGCATACCAGGCAAAATGACCTCAAACTGCTAAAAAAAAACAACCTTGAGTGGAACTTTGTGAGTCAGTACTTACGGCTAAAACATGATGATGAGGCAACGGATAAACATTTAGGACAGGATGATGAGAATGCATCACATTTTTGCATCCATTTATGAGATTTGAAAGAAGGGATGCAAACTCATGGCCATGCCAAAAAGATGGAGTTTCATCAGCAGCAGCGATAATCACGGTGTCACTGCTATCACTACTCTGGTTGGCATGACAAGCCATTAAGGCAGGTGAAGAATGAAAGCGAGAGAAAGATTTAGGTTTAATCTGCTTAATGCAAAACACCATTAAAGCCTTCCTTTAACTCGTCACTCCAGGCCAGGAGCTTTTTTCTTTTCTTTCTCTACGTTCTCTCATTAACAGTATGTGGGAGTTCATCAAAGATGAATGCCCTGCTATTAAGTAAGTACGAGAAAGAAAGAGACGTTACAAGAAATCCATACCCAGGTCAAATAAATCTTTCTGTTTTCTAATTTAAATCATCGTTTTCTCGTCTCATCTTGTTGCCACTGTTTATCTTTTTTGATATTGTGTAAATCACATTGTAATTTATTTCCACAAGCGAAAAACAACAATAGCATGAAAAGAAAGACGAAAACAATACAATAGCCCCCTCCTTGTTTCTTGAAGTCACCTCACTCCATCACCATTTAATGTCCCAGCCCTGTGTTGTAGACCACCACCCTGGATTAGAACAGTGGCATAAGATGAATGATTACATCACACAGATAAAGAATAGAGGATAATTGCCATGTTACAGTAGACTAAGCATAATGATAAAATTAAATATTGATGTAAACCTGGTGCAGGTCAGCAGCTACAGAAACATAATAAAATAACAGTACACACACACATACACAC
>NC_024328.1:6319372-6320646 GCF_000523025.1 Cynoglossus semilaevis | reverse complement strand
TATATATATATATATATATATATATATATATATATATATATATATATATATATATGTGCACTTAATTTTGGAAAATTAAGTAAAAGACAATGATACAATTGAAGGTAATTTTTATATTTGTACTGAAATGTATGCTATTCTTATGTTTCAATAAAATAATAAAATATCAAAAAAACATAAAAAGTATGTGCTGTGTGAAAAGGAATAGAAGAAAAATATCTTTTTAAAGAGTTTTTTGTTTTGTTTTGCTGTTTTGTGTTTTTTATTTGATTTTCTTTTTTTCTTTTTGAGAACTGTACTATGTCAAGCATTGAACCCATCCATGAAACCCAGCAGTGATGAACTCAGGAGGCCTCATTTTTATTCATTTTTTTAAGTGAACAAAAAAGACTCAAACTCACAAGAATATTCTTCCCCAACAGGAAAACCTTGCCGTTACTCCTGGCACTGCGTTTGAATCCTATAGCAGCAGTCTGTTGAAGGAAGCGCTGTGGCTTAATCAACAGTGTAATTACACTTTTGGAAGAGATTATGTAATGCACAGTGATGATTGGACCCCGGTGTATTATAATCAGTCAAATTGGGGCTGAGAGACTTCTCTGGTGGAGGCTGGTGGGTATAAGAGTGCATTAAATAACCTGTGATGAAACAGGAAAAGACATTCATGACCTCATGCAGTTGCTGTCGTGTTACAGGAACACGGAGCCGTTCTCAGATTTAATCACAATTTCATACTATCACAGTGTTAATTCTGAGAATTCTCAGCCGATGCTGAGATTATCAGTAATTCATCCGTACGTACAGTTAAGTCTGTTTGAATAAAGCCCTGTTCTCATTACCAAACTGCTACCAGATGCTGCTGCGTTTATTGCCTTTTAATGAAGATAACGCCAACTCTTTAACAGAAGTGATCCTGTAGGACTGAGGGACACCTGAGAGTTGTTGTGTTTTACAAAAACATTTATTTAATACTTTCTGGGGACGTAACTTCATTTCAGTCATCAGTTCTATTTTTCCTGTACCTCTAATGACTCTAGGGGGAAGAATAATAATTCTGAAAAGTTGGGGCATTGCAAAAGTTCTATGCAGATTCTGCATGGAGGCACATACATTACAGAACCACTCAATACTATCAAATAAATAATGTCCCAAACTCATCGGGGAGCAAAAACAAATTCCTATTCCCCAGGCAGACCTGTAGGAAATGTATAGTTTAACGATACTTTTGTTTCTGAGAGGTGGAAACAATTCTACATTGTGATGCAGGTGCATTT
>NC_024328.1:6307291-6319353 GCF_000523025.1 Cynoglossus semilaevis | reverse complement strand
CTTCCGATCCCTGAGCTCAATTTGTTTTACTTTGACACTGTTTACAAGCGAGGCTACTGGGCAACAGTAACTGGTTCTCATTAAAGATTATTTCTTTTCACGTTACATTCGTCTTGTGTTGCTGTTGCCAAGCTGAAAACATGCCCACTGGAGTTCTCATCACTCACCGACCCGCTGTGGCAGAACTGGCAAGTGGCAGCTCCTTCAAGGGTTCTCCACAACAAAACATTTTTATACCATGTGTTCCTCTGCAAATACAAAAGAGCTCCTCTTCACCTGTCAACATGATTATCCAGGCCAGTGTTTCCTGCAGAATACGGACCGGTGGTCTTATTTTCCCACATGGAGCTGGAGGAAGCTTGGAGATGTTGGACAAAGGAGCCCTACAATCCTGCCTGGATTACCTCATGCTTTTGGTTCCTTAAGTGGCCACGCAGACTCTCCCCAGGCCTAAAAAGACGGGCAAGGAGTTGGAGTAAGTAAGGCGGAAAGAGACAGAATTCAAAAGCGGGAAGGAGCAGAGCGTTGAGAGAGCAAGAGAAAAAGACTGAATATGTTTGGTAAAAAAAGAGAGAGCAAGACTGGCTGAGAACAGGAAGGGAGGGCTCACTTGTTTGGTTTTCATTTATGTTGGGATGATTAGGCCAAGGAGAGCAATTCGTACAGAATGCAGTATAGAAACTGGGTCTAAGCACCAAACTATTAATTTGGCTAATGGTTTCCTCTGGAACACAGTTCATCTGTCACTAATCTCCAAACCAGCGTCTGCTGACCTGACATACAGCATGGCTTACTGTTACACATGGGCTTCATGGGCTTCATGGGTAACTGATCTGATAGAGAAAAAAAAAGAAAAACATGTTTTATGCAGTCTCTTTTCTTTTTATTCCACTTCTGTTCAAATGACTTTTTTTTCAGCATAAAAGACTATAACTCTGCCATTTCAGTAGTAGATAGAGCTGGACTGCAGGCAAGCTGGTAAGTTATGAACATACACATACAATGAGGCCTGTCACTGAAAGCTGACAGGTCATTTTATCTAAAAGAAAACTTGTCAGACCATTTTCAACTTTCTTTCAGGTCCTCTGACAAAATAATTTAACTGTGTTTCTACACAGAATTAATGCATGAATTGGTTATTTATTCATGCAGTTGAAAGTGTAGATAGAAATTATTGTAAAATGTAGAAATGCAGGAATTAGATAAGAGAAAAACAGAGAACCCTACTATATATATATATATTTTTTTCAGTCATATAATCACTCAAATCACTACATTGCTATGACATACTAGACCACTAGGTGGTGCATCGCTATTGTGGTAGAATGGGACTTACGTGAACCTACTGCCATGATAATACTAGCAAAACAAATCGTTTATAGTGATTGAATGAAATGGATGCACTAAACGTGTGCTGGTGTTTATTAACAAATGTGTTTTATAAAATATGTATTTTTCTGTTTCATTTGTACACAATTTTATATATTTTTTGAAACATTGTTAAAAACAGGAGAACGATATTCCTAAGTTAAAGGGTAGCATCATTGATAGAGTGACTGTATGAAGTATGTATGTAGTTAAAAACATGACTAAACTTATATTGATGGTTGGTTCAAGAGAACATAGAAAAGTAAATAATATTTACAGTAATTAAAAAGTAATTTCATGATATTAGAGAAAATGTAAGTTAACAAAAACAAATGAATTTATTATTAATTATAATTGTATTATGTTATAATAATTTATTATCAGGAACATGATAGAATGTTTTTGCTCTTATCAAAATGTTGCTTTATAAATCCATGCTGTGAAATGGCCAGATTATATGAAAATTGTGACTAAAGCTAAGGCCATTAGTTTAAGCAGCAGCAATGTTGAATGTTGAAATATTGTACATGAGACAGGAAGAATAAATCCTCCTGCCGTGATGAAAACACCAGCAAAACGTGTAGCTCCTTTATTTTTACCACAGACGAGAAAATAATTTGCAGTGCTATGGCTATCAAGCTAGGGAGGCAACGAAAGCAGAGGTCCCCAACCATCAGGCCCTGGACTGATACTGGCCCGTCGGTCATTTGGAGAAAAATAAAAAGACATGCAATTTACTATGAAACAAAGAAAACTACACACAAATGCCTCTTGAGACAGCTTAAGATGCTCGTCAAAAACTAAATAAAAATAAAAGTCTAAGAGATTATTCTTTTTCAAATTTGACAAGGCCCACAGAATGGGTCTATATATATATATATATATATACATACACACACACACACACACACACACACACACACACATATATATATATATATATATATATAGTCTTTGATCCCATTTGCCCTACAACCTTGTGTCTACTGTTCTACTGTTTTGATCTCTCTCCAAACTGAAATAACATTTAAATAGAACTCCAAACCATAAAACAAAAATAAAAAGATTTTGCTTGAGATATTTACCCAGAATTCCACAAAGAAGAAGACCTCTATTGAAGACCAGCACTAGTGTTGAAAATTGTTTAGAGTAATAGCTTTGTTTTATTCATAATTTTTGGGGTTTTCTTTAGTGTATTATATATTTTTTTGACTTACCCTCACATATAAACATGAGTGTGCATCTATAGGTTAATATGAAGTATGCTCTAAAATAAGTCAGTTGTCAATTTTAATTTATAACTACGTTGTTTGATCTTAGAATTTATTTATTTTCTAACTGTTGCGGAAACAGCTGGGTTGTGACTTAATTTCTAGGTTACTGTGTTACTTTATTATCCTGCCATGTTTACTGCATAGAACATTGTCCCTAGCTAATCAAGAAGCACAGTTGGAAACTCATTCACTATTTGAGCTACGCACTGAAACACTGCAGTCATTTAGCTCTAATTAATTTTGCCCCAAGCAAAGTTAGATTGGATTAAATAATTCTAGAAGAGGTCGGTTTAACAGCGTATACCTGTAGTATATGGTTCTTATCTGGATTCCGTTGATGCCGACACTGCTTTGTCACAACTTGAATACATTCGATTTAAAAGGAAGACATGATTTAAAAAGACAAAAACAAAAGGATTTGACATAATAATTGAAACACCTTTAGTTTGGGGTCAAAAGGTTCAAGTGATAGAAATCTGTGCTGTGAAAATCCAAGATGTGGCATCTTGCTTCAATCTCAGTATATCAAGCTGTCTCAGGGCATCAAGTGTTTCAAATCATAAATGAATTGGAAAAAACAGCTAATATCTCACTGGACTGAGTCTCATTGATTTTTACCCTGAAAGCATGAAAAAAAATAAGAAAATCACTTTGCAGGCAGTGGGAAGCCTGAGCCCCTTGGGCACACAACTTAACCTTGAGGTATTGAATAATTTTCTCTTATTTGATTTGAGACTTGCAGCTCGTACAGTGGCTGAGGAATCATGATATCCATAAGCCTCTTTTGTCATATCCGGTAGGGATAAGGTGGGGGTGAGAGGAGTGCAGGGGGGATTTAGAATGGATCTAAACCTGGTTCCAGAAAAGTAGGTACAGTTACTAACATTTTCTAGTGATTATCTTAAAATTAATTTTTCAACATAAAATACCCCAAATACCTATATGCCGGTCATGTAGGCTCGACTGGTGACGTGGGGAATCTTGTACCTAAGCTGGTTGTGAAATTTTAGCTGCAGTGCAGGCAGCAAAAACACCGTTGACATTTGTAATATTATGGGAATTTGACAATTAATTTGTTTTTCTTTTTACCCCTGGTGGTAATTGATGATATTTCTGAAAATGTCAATGTTCTTACTGTGTGTGCACAGTCAAACATCATGTAGAATAAGGTTAATCAGACACCATAAATTGATAATTGGTGTGAATTCTTGGTGTGAATGGTGGTCTCTATGTGAACCTGTGAATGTTCCAGTGACTTCTGGAATTTGCCCCAACTTCCTGATTGAGTGGTAAAAGATGACAGAATATGTCACTTTCATTAAAAAATATATATATATATTAATTTTCATTCCAGTTCCTACAGCCATATCAATTGCTAAATTTCTGTACAAAAGTATTTTCTTGTATTATTTTGCTGTATTTATGGTTCATTGTTGTTCTCACTAATGCCCAGAGACCACTCCCATGCAGCCCCTCATGCTTGGTACTCAGATGCTCAGTGAAGCAGGGTCCATCTTCAGTGACATCTGCCATCAGCAGTGCATGACTGTGGAGGAATCTGTTTAAACCTAGGGGGCACTGTACTGAACGGTTCCCATTGATCTACATTTGCCTGGCACTGTGACTGACAGAGCCAATCAACCTATCACGGCCCTGGAGACAAACAGGCGCTCATTTACAGGTGAGAGAGGGCTAGGGTTAGTTTGATTGATTGACGGGACTGTCATTGAGCCACTGGGGCATTACGAAACCATCTCCCCACTGCCGGGTGATATGATGTTGGTGTACGAATAGGAGCGAGTGTACGCTTGTTGATGCTTCCACACGAATGTTTACGTATTGATGTGTCTGTGAGCGCGGGTGGTCATTATACAGATTACCCAGAGTACCTTGAGTGTGGTGACAGGTAAAGAATCAGGCTGTCAGGTGGGGCTCAGCCCACATCTTCAAAGAATGACAGAATAAAATAACCTGGGGCAGAAAGTGTTAGTGCTGGTCCACCTCCATACACACTCTCATAGATGAGGAATGTGGACATCTTCGTGGCCCCTCCCACCGGGTTTGTACCCCTCTGTTAAGGCCTCTGTATCTTCCTCTGTATCCCACCGCTCAGTCTTTGCTGTGGTCCAACATTTAGCAGCGTCATTTCCTAAACAAAGCCTGTCAGTACACACTGCTCATGTTTGCTGTTTAACACTGTGACACAGAGAGTTCCAGGACAAGATCTGGAACTGGTTTTCTTTTATTACAAATTTTCAGATCTGGCCCAAACAGGCTTGGAACCTAGGGTCGTTATTTTTGCCTTGTGATAAAAATTCACATCGGATCAAAATAATCCTGGATTACTGAGAGTAAACGTTTTAATTGAAAAGTGCAGAGTCAGCACATTCAACATAAACGGCGTGGGAAAAACCTCTTCCCATATATTTTCTCTAGGTCTGTTTGTAAGGTTCAGCTCACATTTGTTGTACATGTTTCTTTACCTTGGAGCCTTGGATTTTTCCTCTGTCACGTTGCATTGTTATGGCTAGACATTTACTGCCCCCATGTGGCTCATATAGGAACTAATAACTGGGCAGCTTTGTTGTGTGCAAGGGCACTCATCATTTTTAATATTAACATTGCAGTTAATTTTTGATAAATTTGTCTAATTCAGTTAATTTTCCATTTAGATGTCAGTTCATCTATGCACTTCATATTTTTATTAAATTGTGGTATCTTACCATAGTAATACTAAAAGGAATGTGAGAAGAGAGTTAGCTAATAAAACCGAACAAATTATCAAACAAACCTGTGAAACAGTTCTGGGTTCAGCTCTACTGAATTTAGGAACTTGTTTTTACAGCCAGTAATTTTACAGTTTTTATTCTTTCTACCCACATTTTATTGTTAATAGGAAACAGCATGTAGCTAATGGAAACAAAGAAAAGAAGCTCCAGAGCATTTAACAGTTTAACCGACACATTATTTACTGGGGTCTGTAGACTTTTATGTTTACAATAAAAGCTAACAACTTTAGTTTGTTAGGCCTTTTTCAAACTTTCTTTTTAAAGGGGAAATTGAATGAAAAAAAATCAAACCTTTACAAACAAATTCACTCATTGTATTTTAGATACTTATTCTAAACACATTTAGAAAATCATGTCTGCAAGTAAACTCCAAAAAAGATAATGTAATACTGAAAGGACCAAACTCAAACTCTAAAAGAAAGGTTATTGAGTTGTTGTTTTTCATATTGCCCTGCACTCAGTGAGGCTGGTCTTTTTTAAAAAATAATATCTTGTGCTCCATGTAGAGGAAAATCAGACAAATGTAAACATAGACTATTAAGCAGCTTATGTTGTTACACGTTATTAATTTTAAATAATTAAAAAAACAATTTTGGCAATTTCTGTGTAAGGTTTGTTAAGCAGACAGGAGAAATTGAAGAGATTTGTATTTATTTCTCATTTCCCATTTTCTAACTGATAAGACTGAGTACTTACTAAGCTGGCTCCTGGAAGCAAGCATTAAGTGTGGCCTGTTTCCCAACAAGTTATATAAGATTATTTAAAGAAAATCTTCTTTTTGTTTTTCCATAGACTGTTGCCTGTACATCACAAGAAAATATCAAATTTTAAATTACTACCCTTCCTATCCAGTATTCTTCTTTAATAACTGAAGTTCGAGCAAAATATTGCTATGATATTACTTTGTTAAAATATTAGCTCAGTGAAGAAGATTTGAAGACACACCTGTCCAGATCCCCTCCAATCTGCCCCCCATGCCCCCAACCCCGTTGAACATGGTTCATCATGACTATCTAAAGCAGTGTTTCCCAAACATTTTTAAAGCCACTGCACATACTTTACATTAGAACTCCCACAGCGTACCAGCAAACAAAAATATGACAAAGTAAATGTAATTGATTCAATTTACTCACAATTTAATTATTCTGAACTTAACTCTGGCCTCTTTAGTTGAACACAAGTCTCATGCACTCACAGTAATTGAAGAAAAACACACATGAAGGATTTTCTCCAGCATTGGTCCTTATTTTGTATTTTTTAGGCGTTACAGACATCTGCTGTCACCTAGTGGATGAGTATTTAATTGCGTTGCAAACACTGTTGCATTGACGAACAAAGAAACAAAGAAAATCATTTTCAAAACAATTAGGTAACTTGAATAATTTTCTACAACACACCTGATGATCTCTCACGGCACATTAGTGTGCCACGGTCCAGTGATTGGGAATCACTGATCTTAAGATTATTTAATGAATTTTACAAACCTGTACCTGGTACATTGATCCGTATACAGAACAATGCCTTAGATAACATATGGTTGACTGTTTAGGAAAACACTAATTACATAAAAGAGTGGTTCTCAAAGTGGGGGCAGGTTCCCCAACAGAGCGGGGCACAGCAGAAAAGTTTGGGAAGCATAGCTGCAAGGGAGGAAACATCTTGATACTTGAAATGTAAGTCCTTTATACACCTTGTTGCTGAACAGGAAAACTTGTTATGATGAGTAAAAATACTTTTTTATATTCTCCCTGAGATGACAGTCGATATCCTCAACATTTCATAATTTCACTGTCTTTTGAGAAATAGTACCGTTATGCTAAACAGTAACGTGAGGACAGACAACTATTACAGTAGTCTGACAATAGCCTGGAGTATTGTCTGAAATGTTATCCCTTCATATTGAGCTGAATGTGATTCTTCTGCTGACAAATGTGGTACACAAACCTGCCTGGGTTATTTACAGCACCTCTAGCATTAATAAATCAACCTGATGTTTCACTGGTATCACTGCCTGTGTGATATCAACACTGTAATGTGCACCATGGGAGCACAGACTAGATTCTGTGGAGGAAAGTCCCAGTGCTGCAACATGTGAACTGTATGAACTGGTGTTTGTGTGCAGTGTCTCTCACTGGGTGGTCTGCGGGAGCATGATAGGGAAGGAAGCATGTGGTAGAACGCTTTCCTGCCCAAATGACCTGACAGTGCAGTCTGTGCAACTGTTGTGTGTGTGTTATGGATGTGCTGTTGATGTGGGGACAGATGACGCTCCAGTAGAGGCTGTTAGTGTATCTCTAAGGTTGTTGACAGTGGAATTTTTTTTAATTTAATTTAATTTTTTTTTTTTTTTTGACAAACGGATAAGGGTAAAAATACTTTCGTTTGTGTACTCACCCATACTGAGTACTGTCACTGATACTTCGTAGGTTAGGTTTCAATACGCAATGAGCTGGTAGGCTGTGATATGTAAGTGCCTCATGTCTGTGGGTGATGGCGTGGAATGCAGCTCAACTCAAACCACAGCGAGAAGGACAATAATTACAGCCAGTTTAATTTTATTTTCATTACTGGGATATTTTAACATCAAACAAACAAACGGACAATGTTTTCACATTGAAAAATGTCAATAAAGCTAATGATAATGGAATAAAAAATATGTCAAAAGTAATAATAATATAGCATTAAACATAGTTAACAGAGCCAGTTTAACAGAAAGTGAGCAGAGCTTTCGCACCAATTGTACACTGCCTTCTGCTTTCAAGTACACACAATACATGACTTGAAAGTAACTGTGCCGTTAAACTGAAAACAGACATCTGCGTCTGGAGGTGTTTGTTTTTTTTAATTGCTCGGATTGTAGATCAAATCTTAAACTCCGTCTTATGCCTTTGTCTTTGATGTTTAATCCTGCGAACAGCTGACATTGTTGACAAAAATATATAAATAACCCACATGGGTAAAGAGACAATGAACTACAGTAGGAAAACACACAACACTGACCAGTGTACAGCTGGTTGAGATGAAAAGCTATTACAGTACGAGTATTGGATTAAAGTAACAGGCCTGACATCAACAGTGATGTTGGTATTAATGCGACCCTAGCAAAATGATTTTCTCTTTCCAATTAATAGGGCATGGATTGATTAGAGTAGTTATGTGTATATGCTGTATGTACACGTGTATTTGTGAGTAATTGCACATAAAATACTTTTACATGTCTAATCCTCCCTGCTTTCTTCCTTCTCTCTCATCGTTCTATTTTCTTTTCATGGGAAAAAACGTGGAGCAGGAACCTGAAGTCAACCTGGGACGTAACATTATAACTGTGAAAAGAGGAGTGAAGACCAATAACTCAGATAACACCTCAGAATATAAACCATTAGCCAACATGCCTGCTAACAACTCCTGTCTGAACATATATTCACATTTCTGTGTTATCTTTTCGTCTCCTGGCGTGCAGGCTGCCTGCTCTTAGATGGTTTTGGAGCCAGAACTGTTTTATCAAGTGGACCAAGTCCATCAGTGAGCTTCAACCTTGGGATCGGCAGGGAATGTTTTCTGTTTTGTGCAGTGCTAATATCTGTAGTATCAGTGGACGGAGAACAAACTGAACTGTCTGTAAGGAAAAACATGAACTAGAATTTAAATGTAAGGTGCATTTAAGCTTATTAAAAACAGCATAAATCGTTGCAACAGGTCACCAGTAGATGGCAGAAACACGCCAAAACGAAGTCCTTTGTGTAATAATATAGTGAAATAAATGGACGTGATTTACCCACTAACATTATCTCTTGATTTCTTTTCAACAAACACCAGCAGATGGCAGCAATACACAAGCACTAATACGATAAAGTACCTCAACATTGTTGAATAAATGCATAGTATTCACCGAGCAACTGTATCCAGGTTTTTCTCTTGTTTGTTTGTTTTCAGTGTCAACAAACAAAACCTAAGCTCTGCCTCACCTCTGGTATTTAGTCTCCGTTTCATTTCGCGGTAATGTTTCCACCGACATGTAAAATGGATGATTACTGATACCTGTTTGGTGCCGTGGGTAATTACACACCCGACAACGGTCCAATAATATTTGACTTGCTGCATGTTTACCGCTAACAGTCTAATTAGAAACGTCTAGTCTAGTCACTTTAGTTTCAGTTATGTTTTTTGTTTTTATGCGATTTTGGTTTTTTATTTAATTTTGCTTATTCATAGTATTCTGTAAATTAATGAATATACTCTATGCTGTTATCATGTATTTTCTAAATTCAGCTAACAGCAATATGTCACAGCCTTTAGACACATCTGTCCTCTAAGATTTGTAAATAATCAAAAAAAAAGTTATTTCAAAAATGTTTATTTGACTTGAAAATATTCTCTGCATATACAGCATATAAACATAGACCAACACAATACTGTATCTAAGCAGCAGTCAAACACAACAGAGTGTTAAAAATAGATCAAGTTTAAAAAGGTTGTTCTGGTTTCCACTCAGACGACTGAGTAGATAAAAACACCCATACAGGAAAAGAACCATTTGGGATCTCTGGGAAAATTCTGTGTAATTTTTTTTTTTTTTTTACTATTGATTTGCATTGCGACTCACAAAGGAAAATATCTGATGGCAGTGAACTGCCTTTGATTTTAATCTTCATCATATGTATTTTTGTTTATGACTACTTTGCATTTTGTATAAACTGGAAGTTTAAACCTTATCTAAGCATTTGTGCAACCCAACACTACAGTCTGTTTACTGTATATTTCCATTCCCACACACCAAAAATAGTTTTGTTTGTTTATATTGCTGTTTATCTAAAAAAAAAAAATCCAGTGAAATATTTTCTTTCCCAGAAATATGATTAGTAA
This sequence comes from Cynoglossus semilaevis, assembly GCF_000523025.1. Classification (NCBI taxonomy): domain Eukaryota; kingdom Metazoa; phylum Chordata; class Actinopteri; order Pleuronectiformes; family Cynoglossidae; genus Cynoglossus; species Cynoglossus semilaevis. Next base: position 6,309,059 of record NC_024328.1, on the reverse strand, counting down.
GAAAACCACAGACTGAAGCAGAAAAGTCACATTTCAGTTTTAGAGATGAATCTGCACTTTTTCAGTTCAAGAGGTTTCAGTTTAACTAAATGTTATTCGACCCATGTGTTATAAATAATAACTTCACTCTGTAGGAGCATCACTTTAAAACAGAAAAAACTGATTGTTGTGGTTTCATTTTCAAGTGGTGGGCCCAGCCCCCATATTAGGAACCATTGTATTAAATGGGATCAGCTGCTCCCTTAGGATGTGGTCCTACACCTGCAGTGGTAACTGAACCTGCAGCTCAGTATGCAAATCTTAACATATACAGTACCACATTGCAATACTGCACAATAAATCCTGTGATTAATTTTTAAGACAGATTAGCTCATTTGAAAAAGGCTGGACAATATGATGCAGGGTTTTGTAGTTTCTAGTGAGTTTTTTGTCTTCTTCTTTGATTACAAACACATTTTACAGTGCAACATAGGGATGAATTATTAATTTATGACCCTGTAAAAGAAGACGGTTATATTATCATCCTTCTCTACTTATGGCCGATGGGTTTCCAGGAATGAGGAAAATCTGAAAACTCAGATGTAGTAAAACAGTGTTTGTGCATGTTGCAGCAGCAAAACCTCTCAAAGAAAATAGTTCCTTAGAACTGGAACTGACTGGGAATGACTCTGTGGTTTTCTTTTCTGTGTAACCTGTGTTGTTGTCATGCTGGAAATGTAATTGCTACTGCAGGATTATGGGCTCTTAGAGCTGTACATCATGTGAGTATGATGTACAGCTCTGTTTAATGTAGAAATGAAGTATGGAGATATCTTCCTGGCTGTGGAGTTTATTAGAAAGGTGTCTGTTTCCTGGAAAGAGCAGCTCTGCTCTCGAGAAAAAAACAAATGGGAGGGCAGGAAATATCAGTCTATAAAAGAGGAGATGCCTTGCTGGTCCACAATTGGCTGTGTGAAAATCAGCAGTGCTCTTTAAATCAACATTCACTGTTGAGGCTGAGGCTGGAGGATTCTGGGAAAGTGTGTGACAACAAGCAGCAAAGCAGCGAAAATAATTAGTCCTGGTTTTTGCTGTGGATATCATTACTAGAACTGTTGGCTGGACTCCATCACAACGAGATGCGTAATAACGTTTCCAGGAAGAGAGCTGAACACGACGGATTCTGCCTGTGGCGTGCTGCCACTAGACTACTTTACATCTGAATTTCTTAGTGCCGAGTTACAGTAAACGGTTGGTTAATTATCTACGGGGGTGTTCTAGAGGGCAGAACCTAGTTGTTTAAAACGAGTTTATTTATCTTTTGGAATTCCGAACAGGTTGCATATATAGTATTGGATTAGTCTGCGTCGTATGGCAGAATTATCCTGTTTTAACCAGTAGAGGTCGGCAGATACTAGGAAACCAAATGATACGACGGTTTATCCAGTGCCTTCTGGAACAGCGATTGTGAGATGTAAGCTTGGTGAGGAGGTACAGCAGCGCCCCCTGCTGTATACTGTAGTATAAAATTGTTTTATAATAAACTGGTGCCGTGTATTAACGTACAATTTTATTTTGCATTTATTGCTAAGTCATTGAAATATTACACATGCTCACATAGTCATGGACTGTAAAACAATTAAATCTTTAAATCGGATTATTCACAAAATAGCTGTGGATTAGTCACAGTTAATCATTGATTAATCATGGGAAATCAACATTCCTAAACATGACCAAAATTCTGTATATTGTTGGAAGCAAAAGACAAATAACAGCACACACACACACA
>NC_024328.1:6303685-6307276 GCF_000523025.1 Cynoglossus semilaevis | reverse complement strand
ATATATATATATATAATAGCGCGTTTTATGTGAAACTTTTTTTCATAGGCAAGTTGGTGGTTGTTAGTCTCCATCAGTACATCAGTAAAACTGTTGTCCTCAATAGCAGTAATCAGTCTACAGTTTTTTTCAGTCAGCTGTGGACTTTTACTTACTTTTATTTTATTTATTTCTCTGCGCACAGTGAGGCTGATCTGACGCCACCTGGCGTCTATCTGACCTGCATAGACATCTCCAAAAACACTGGGCGTTGAGATGATATTTTAAACCTCAGTTACATGCTATGCATTAGAGCAAAGATCAGTGGGTGGACTTTGGAATTTTTGGAAAAACAACCTGCCATTCCGCCCAAATAAAAAAAAATGGATAACATTTTGCATTTATTTAGGACAATTTGCATGTTAATTTTGACATAAACATAAGCATTGTGACTTCCTTGACTCATTGGTGGTCATGCCCCTCGTCCCCCTGTTTAAGACCCCTGTTCTATGCATGACAATGAAGTATAATTACTAAGAAAAGTTTTGTCTAATTACTATGCCAGAGTTTCTATTTAGATGTTTCAAATTGCTTACCTTTTTTCAAACCTGGTTTAATGAGCTGATTATGGATCAGTTTCTCTCAGCAAATAATTGTAAATCTCTTTATGGGCCCATGACTAATGTACAGTTCACTGTCAGTGTTTATCATGGGCTGAAACAGATGACTAATGCCAGGAGAAGAATGTGATACTAGAGTGGTTTCAAAGTGCTGCTCTCACGTTACATTGCTGATCAAACCTTGTGAGTTGACTTCATTTGAAAGAAAAAAAAAAGATACAACCCTTCATAACAATGCTTATGTAAAATCTTGCTGCACCACATGACAAAGGCTGATGCAGTTGGTGTCACATTGACCCAGCAGGACGTGAGAGAACGAACCACACACAGTGTGTGTGTGTGATCAGTAGCTGTGCTCTTTAGAGCCCAAGCCTCTAGGCCTTGCAGAGAGGGTCATGTGGTGTTGGTATGCAGTGGAAAACCAAGGCTGCCAGGGTTATAGCATGCTTTACAGTGACATCACTAGTCTTCTGACTGCATTGTTGCTAAAGAGGCTCACCTCTGAAACCAAGTAAGGACATAGGAACCTAAACACTCCTCAGTGTAAACACTGGGTGTCAGACTAATGTACGTTGTCTACTGTAGTAGAACCCATAAACCAACCTTCAGTGGACAGACAGGCCCCTTTATAGAACAGCACGTGGAACTTGCTGGTAGCATGGCACTTGTTTTGTCATTGGCTTTACATTGTACATGTTCCACTGTAGAGTACTTTTTGAGTTATGGGGCTCAAACCAGTGTTCTTCATGGAGTAAGGCACCGTTCCTCTGTGTTAATGCCATTTAAATAGTCATAATATCGTTAATATTTTGACATTTATCATCAAATTTGAACTTAAAGGCAAGAAAGTACACATTAAGATGCATTTATATATTTCTCCATACATTTCTTCAGTCATTATTAAGCTATTATTTAACCATAAAAAGGACAAAAACACTTCTTACTGAAAACAGTAACTAAAAGGAATGATTTACAACTTGTTGTCCAACATATAATCCCAAACAAGATGGGACGTGGTCGTAATGAAACATGAATAAAAATAACGGTGGCAGGTTCTATAGTTAGCAGTGTGATTGGTGAAAGTATTTATCTAAAAACAGCTGCTGAATATGTTTGACCTTTAGGCCCTAAGGCCATAGTGTTTTTAAACCAGAAGGCTATCATGGTTGACATAGCTACATGGGCTCAGAATAACTTTACATAATTAAAGTCTTCTAAGTTTGTCCACTGCTGCATCCAGAAATGTGTTTAAAGTCTGCTGCTATTTTAAAGATAATCTGGAAATATTTTAAAATAAAATGTCATTCAGATACCTCGTACTGGTCTATAGAAACGGGTGGTACTGGCTGACCAGTGCTTGGAACAACAAAGGTTGGGGACCGCTGGTATAGATGCAACTACTCCATAACAGTACATAACCTAAACCTAATTACTAAGGTTAGGAAACTCTGCTGCATAGACTTTACTAAATGCTTTTTAGGCTCCCGAGGGCCACACAAAACGACTTGGTGGGCCGCATTTGGCCCCCAGGCCTTGTGTTTGACACATATGATCATCTAAAAATAAAATACCATCTTAATGCCCAGCATCTGTTTTTTGTGTCTTCAACCAATATTGATTTATGTATTTTATTTATTCAGATTTGTCATGATTACTTATGATTACTTATGAGCAGAGCTACCCTGTGATTAATCAGATTAAAGTTTTTATTGTTTGACAGTTGTGCTGAAAACACGTGTCAAAGACCATACAGACTTATATTAGATGCTGTGGCTAGCATCTTTAATAGCATGAGGGTGGTCAGCATTACTTTTATACATTGCATTTTTAATAATTCTCTCTATTTGTATTAGTATACACTGAGCAAATGTAGGTCATGTAATCAACATCACCCACTTGCATGTGCAGTACACATGGACTGGAAGAGAAGGGACGTGAGAGCTTTCAGATTCTTCCTATTTTATCCGTTTGTCACACAGTCTGATGTGAACCACCTGCTGTGTGTGATGAGGCGACATACTGTAAACAGCAGCGAGTGCAGGCTTACAGGCAGAGAGAACAGTGGTATCAAAATTCACTCCACCATAACAGTCACTTAGAGTATTGTCTGACAGCTGTAGTGGTGTGGATCAGGAAACAGAAGATTTTTTTTTTTTTAAAGGTAAATATGTTTTATACCTGGTATATAGTTTTACATGAGATACCTTTCTGGTTGCATTTTTGTGTAAAGTAGTAGAGGCTACTTTACTGAATACTGGGCTTTCAGATATTACTCAAGACTTTGTTTGTTTGTGTTTTCCTGTTCTGTGGTGTCTCATTACTGGAAAGCAAAAGCTCTCCCTCCAAACAAGGTCATGTACAAAACACTGTCACCTTCCCCCACAGAGTTAGCATGTTTACTGACACCCAAATGACACAGGTGGGCTTCCTAGCTGTTTGCATTCTGTACTGAGTGACAGGGACTCATGACCCTGTGAAGTCCATGTACAGGTTAATCATATTTCTCTTATGTTTCAGGAATGCACTGTAGGGGTCACAGTAGAACAGAGTGCGAGCAGGGTGAGCTGCTATGCAGGGGGAGGGAGTCCAGGAGAGGAGGGGAAATGCATAAATAAATAAAATACAACAAAGGAAACAGTACAGGACATTCTGACCCTGACTGAAGAGAACTGAACACCAGGCGCTTTGGCTTCAGTTATGTTGCCTGTTGCCAACACTGTAAAACCATTACCATGACACTTGTGATTGTGCAAACACTCCACACACACACACCTAATGTTAATCTGTAAAATGCATACATACATTTAATATGCACATGCAAAAAAAGAAAAATGCAAATAAAATCCTTGCAAACACAAAGAATATGTGCAATGCACTAATGCACAAACGTCCACCACACAGATGATAATGTCCTTCGAGAAGAGAAGGAAACCAGATCAATAGCTGTTAAAAAGCACTGAGGTTATATTTCTCTCTCTCTTTTTCTTTCTTT
>NC_024328.1:6285055-6303664 GCF_000523025.1 Cynoglossus semilaevis | reverse complement strand
CTCCTCTCTAATGTGTGCTGGACCTAATTTGTTTCAGTAAAAGCACACAACCATTTCTTTTCATCTGGTCATTCGCTGTTACGGAAACAACTAAATATTATAAGCCACACGTTTCCCTTTCCTCTCTGCTCAACGAGCTAAATTTGCTGCAGAGTTAATGTGCTGACTATTTTTAGCAATAGCCATGAAAAACGTAAGGACTTTGTCCATAGTGTGATGGTTCTGCAGAGGAGCTGCAGTGAAAGTAGTCACACTGAGAAATTGCCACAGCGAGCCCTTGATCTATATGAAAGCTACTCGTCGCTGTGAGTCCACATGACTTTCTTATAATTGATTTACACAGAGGCACACTCAAAATAGCCCCAATGGAACAGACAGTCTCCGTGTCTTGGCATGTGTCTGTAGCACATGTTTTTGGGTTTTCTTTTTTTCAACCAGGCCTTTGATAGAACGTTTCATGTTGCATAAAAAGGGTACGACAGGTTGGATTCAGGTCAGAGAACATTGTGATGTCCTTCCTGACCCAAATACTGTCTGCCTCTGAATTTTGGCAGGTCAGATGTAAAACACAGTCCAGACTAAAAAGCGACTCCCACAGGAATTCCAGTGTTACTGCGAAATAACAGCGTATTTATACTGTACCTCTAGTAGTTAGTTATAAAGATATCACCTTTAAACACAAAACATATGCATATTCTTTAGCAAACAGTTTGCAAATGCACCAATATAAAAATCTAAAATGCTAACATGCTAATGTGTTTGGCTGGACAACAGGACAATTAAGTTTATTTTATTTTGTTTTTTTGTTTGTTTGTTTGTTTGTTTTTTCAGATGTAGTGTAACCAAAGCTATTCCATGTTATGTTACATTAGCAGCAATTAGTTGTACACATAATTTAAGGTCAAATAAGGCATTTGGAAAGTTGTTAGTAAGTTGAGTGTAGTTTGAAATTTGAATTAGCAAAGACATACATTATATCAGCAAATCACTTTCTTTTTAAAATGAGCGCATTTTAATTTCATCATGAATCTTTTAAGAACTGTGCATACAGTTAGGACTTTTAACTAATGTATAGTTTAGTAGTAGTAATTAAATTATTATATGATAAATAAAAAAAATGTTTTTTATTAGACCACTGAAGGAGTATAATGCTAATGATGCTAATGCTCAAAGGCCAAGTCCTAAATATTGCAATCTCTGCTTTGTTTACGTAAAGTGTTTATGTTGTTTCTACTTATGCTAACATTCTGCTTTATCTCCCTTATCTAAACTGTTTTCAGATGTGTGGGTGAACAGCATGTCCTCCAGACTGCTTGTGTCTCATTAACTTCACTTTCCCTCCAAAGAGACAGTCCAGAGTGTGCATTACACAATATCTAAAATGATCTCATATGAAATTACTGACTTTATCTGAGCTACTGTGCGCCCGCATCCTCTTATGTTATTAAGAAAGGCTAGTTAGTTCAAGCAAGAGGATCAGATGTGTGCAAAGGTTTTGGAATCTTGGAAAAATGAGAACCTCATGCAACACTTGGTTTAATAATCTGATGCAGTATAAAATCCTATTAAAAACATTAAATGTAAGATATTTAGAAAAAGATTTCTAGAAAAAAAGAGAGAAAAAAACAAGCACTACTGCATCAGGGACAGGCAACCAGTTTTAGCACTCCTGTTAAAAAGCCACTGGACTGCCAATGTGACAACTTGTCAGCGAGAGGTGAAAGGTCAATCAGTAGCAGTTCAAGAGGTCGTGGTGTCAGAAGCAGGGCCCTGGGTTGTAATAGGCACATCTCCTGTGTTGTGTAAATGGGATCAGACAGCTGTCCTGAGCCATAGAAGTACATTAACCCTGTGTGTCTGTGTGCAACCTGGAGCGGCTGTACTCACACAGACAAAGACATGCACACTGAGCTGTGATGCTGCTGCAACCCCAGTGTTACATTTGTTATAGTCTGCAAGATGTCTCTGTGATTAAGCCTCAGTTGTTATGTGTTTGTGCTTTGTTTAGTTAAAGGTCTGGTGCTTTTTCTAGTGTAGCTGTTGTGTGTCTGTAAGTGCAGGTTGAGGACAAAAGGGACAGAGAAGAAGGTTTCTGCCCTTTCCTGGCTGTGTCATGCTGCTGCTGCTGCTGCTGGTGGTGGTGGTCTTGGTGCTCCTTTCTTTCTCTGCCCACTGCTCAGGTTTCACAGCCCACATGACTGAATCACATAGCCACCCAGGAAATACATGTGTGCGCAATTGTACACATGCACGTAGACGTACGCACACACCCACACGCACACCCACGGGCACACACAGACGTATACACATACACCCAGGAGTGATTCATAGTTACCCCCCTCATTTCCCCCAGGAGCAGTGACTCAGGGTGAGAGGAGAGGGAGAAGAAAAGAACAGAACATAATACAGTAAAGTGAAAAGTGACGAGAACAGAGAACAGTGTAGTGGTGTAATGATGAGCAGTTTGGCCTTCAGTGCTTTGAGGAGGCAGCAGATGCTCTGTGCAAAGCGGCACCTGTTGAACACGAGGCTAGAGATTCATAACGTCTCTTTTAGTCACCACGGCAACTTCTCTGCAAGATTCCCCTCTGTAGGTTTGCATTTCATATAAGCTGTGCTGCCATTTTCCCCTGGCACACTAATGAGTGTTGACACTTGGGATGTCCATTTGTTGTCCATCGCTCTGATTCTGAAAACAGTCTGCACCGGGTGTCCGTAACCTCAGAAAGAGACGTTTTTAACATTTTATGACCAAACACTCAGAAACATAAACATTTTTTTTTCATTCAACTGATGGCAGTAGTGCTGTTGTTTAGCCTGTTGCTACAGGTTATGATAGTTTCCAACACATGAGCAGTCAATATGTCAAACAATACAGGTGTAGTTTCAAACATCAGTGGTCTGTGTATTGATCAACATATATATTAAGATCATAGAGGTTTAAAACAAAAAGTTACATTTTACCATAATTAGTGTGGTTCAGCATGGCATTTATGTGCTATAGTTATTGGACTAGCACCAACTGTGATGGTGGATTCCCCGAGGTTGATTTGCATGTCTGTCTGGATGTGTAGATTACGTCTCTAGGTGAACTGCCAACAGCCGTAAATAATTTAATCTTGCTGTGCCACTGAGGTGCTAATATCTGCTACTAGAAATAGCCAAAACATGCTCTTTACTGTCTCCATCTGTGAGAAAATCCCCACCTGTCTTTATGCAAATCTTTAAAAATCAGTCTTCTTCTTCTTTATGCACATTTGTGAGAACAGGTGCTGCAGTTTCAGGCCCAGGCAAGTGGTCCTAATTGGTGCAGTTATGAGCCGTTAGCATGACCTTTTAAGACAAAGTAAGTTAAGTGGTGAGTCAGAGTGTGCAGAGTGCAGCATCCTCTAACATGGCCAGGCCCCGTGGTGGAGAGTAGAGAGGGGGAGAGATCCTGTGTTCACAGGCATATGACTCACAGCTACTTTTCTCGGGAATGTTCTCAGTCCCTGTCACTGCAGTGTGGGTGGCAAGTAGGTGTACATGTGGGCAGTGGGAGGTGTTACGTGTGGTACCATTTGGCTTTTTATGCATGAATGCATAAACTTAAAACAGGCATGCAAATCTTAAAACACTCATGCCCAAACTGTTCCTCAAAGGGCCGTGTGGCTGCAGGTTTTTGTTCCAACCAACCAAGAGCACATAGTTTGACCAATCAGCTGTCTGAAGACTGAGACCAGTTGATTAAACCTGTCAACTCAGGTGTGCTACTGCTTGGTTGGAACAAAAACCTGCAGCCACAGCGGCCCTTTGAGGAACAGTTTGAAGGTTTTGAAATTTGCCTTGGTTGGAAGTCCATTTTAAGAAATGTAAATAACCTTAGCTATGTTGCCTGTGATGTAAATCGTGAAGTGAATGTCAAGCAAAGTGGAGTTTCCTCCTGCAGAGGAATCCCCCAGTGCTGTGGCCTGGTTTCTGTTTGCCTCATGTAACCACACACCCACTCTCATACGAAGTGCACTTAAGCTGCCGCTGGTTCCACGACCCGTGCCTGTAATAATATAAAATCAATGCAGTTATAGGCTCCTGTGATGTTTACATCTGATATCTGTTTCTCTGCGTTCTGACATTTCTAAATGTCATTTATCCTCAGATATGCTGATGTACTAATACTGTAGTCAACCAGGTTAGCAATAACCTATTATTAATAATAAATAACTTTACTTGCAGAAAATCAATGCTTACAAAACAACAGATAACCAATTAATATCACAGAATAGAACATTTTTAAATAAATACAATATCAATAGTACTGTATATATATATATATATCAATCATATGTAAAAAAAAACAAAAAAGTGATAAATTGACCTGTGACTATCATCATCTTCCATATTTATATTATATTATTTGATGTTATTGTTATATTTTTACTTTTTAATCCCATAGTTTTTTAACCACAGATTGAAAAACAGTAGATTTTGAGTAAACAATATTTCTCACTCTTACTTGAAGTGAACGGTTATTGTGATACATTTGTGTTTAAGCTGATATTAATGCTCAGTGTTGTCACGGTTCATAGCACGTGAGCACCAGTAACACTGACTATTCATTCCAAGGTCTGCAGACATAACAGTTTCTATGCTGGGGCAAAGAGGCAGTGCATCATTGGCTTGACCCCTACAATTGCATATATTGACCTTTGACCTGAATGGGCCTACACTAGTCACGACCATAACCAACTCCATGAATGAATCCATTTGCACTTGTCACATCAGCACTGAGCAGTGAGGGAAAACTGACCCTGGATCAGGATCCGTGACCACGTTTGCCTCCTTTCCCCTGCACTCAGTGGGAGTGACAGAATAGAGGAAGTGAACATGAGGTCTGATGATTATCTGGCTGACAGGAAACCCTTTGTCTCTGTGAGGTTATCTGTTTGTCGGCAGAGGAGATGACGTGAGCGGAAAAAAAGGAACACTATTCCATTGGTACTGTTTGCAGCCGCGGTGGGTTTTCTGTACATGCAACAAAAACTGAGGGCTTGAAACAAAGTGATCTTTTCCAGGTTAAAGTAATTTCCTTGTGCTGCTAAAGGCTAGCATCTTTCCTGCAGCCTATAAATGGCATGCATCACGAGACTGAGTCCCTGCTCCTGGTGTGTGTGTGCGGTTGTGCATGTGCATGTGTGTGCACCAGACATTCCTTCCATTCCTGAGCTTCGTGACTCTCTAGCACTCTCCAGCCCCTCCAGTTCTTCATCATCAACCTGCTGGTTATGTTGTGAAGCTGCTGGACATAAAATTTTCAGACACAGTGAGTAATGGCACCCCACAGTATACAAAAGCCACCAAGGTGGTCCAGCTCCAGTTCTCCATATTCTCTGTTTACCTTGTACATCTGTGGCTGGCATGTGAGCCGGGTTCAGAAGGAAAACACAAGTAAAGAACAAAGTGTCAAACAACATGAGGCTCCTTACCGCCAGTTGTGCTTGAGAGGTGTTCTCAGTTACACAAGCACAGCTTGGCACAATAAAACCGGTTTCTTATATTTTTATCCATCAACTAACAGGACAGTTGAAAGTCCCAGGTGTCAAATTACAAAAGCCAACAATACAATAGTTCCCGACATTCATCCCTTCCTTCACACTAATGACTCAAAAACTGTCCTTTGTATTCTGTATAATGTGACTGTGTGATGACATATGGACTTAAAACTCAAGAAAGACCTCAACATGCTAGTACTATGTTTAGTATAATCTGTGTATTTTATATATATTATATAACATTTTGCAAGATAGCTGCCAACATTTTTTAGTGTAAAAGGTCAATGCTGTAGTTTTTTTTTAAAAATGCATATATTTCTCTACACAAGACTAAATTGCCTCTACTCCCTACAGTTATAATATTTAATAATAACAATGTGAAGAAATAATTCACATGCAAAGATAGAAACAGCTGCTGAATGTGCAACATCCATTCAGGCGGTAAAGTCGAGCCATTCTAACACTACATTAAAATGTACTTTTATTGACTAAATTTGGACTAAGTTATAATTTAGTGAAAAGACAGAGTGATTAAACCTGCATCAAAATATTCTGTCAAAGTTGCTACTGCTTCATGGAGTACAAACACAAAAAGTCACCTCTACTTTCCTAGGATACCAAGCCCACAACGGTCACTTTTGGGACACATCGGACTCAGTACCCAACACTTCTGTTCAATTACACAGGATGGAAGTAAATGCTTCTGTTCAATTACACAGCAAGCATTTTCTTTCGTCCTGCACAGTTGCAGGTGTTAAATTCTTTTTTCTCTAAATACACTTGGCAAGTCACAACAGTAGGTTAACATCATTTCACTCTTAAAGGCGGTCGGGTTACATTTTGAATACCTCGCAATCTGCCAATCTAAAAAGCTTTCAGCAAAACCATATTTATTCTAAAGGCTGGTGATGGTCAACCATTGCATGAGTACAATGTGACATTCCTTTACATACAGTACAATACACTGTCAAATACAGAAATGATAACTCTTCATTAATGCAAAAGTGCACAACATACACCCACCACAGTACCTTAAGGCATATTTTGGCAGTTTCTCATATCATCCTCAGTCAATGTGACTTCAAAGTACCAGGTAGTACTTGTTTGTGTGCTGGCTCAGTGCAGGTGCATGTGTGTGTGTGTTTACAGCTCGTGTTTACCGGACATTCCTTCATCAGCGTCTGTGGCTTTTTTTTTTTTTTTTTTTTTTTTTTTTTCATGCTGGACAATTAAGCTAGCAAAAGAACCACAGGAGCACGTCGTGACTCCATGTGTGTTTGTGGGTTGAGTGACAGATTTGTAGGGGTTTAATGCACTCGCTCAACTCTGGCTCTCACAGGCAGGTTGGGTGGTATGCACCCTGAGGCCTTGGGGTTTGCCTCTCACTCCACAGGCTTGCAGGTGGCTCTGATGGCAACCACAGACATCCAGCTCTCACGCAGTGTCAGCGATAGACAACACAACCTGCTCCTGAGCAGCAGGGTGGGCCTGTGTTCATCATTCCGCAAAACACGGGCAGAGCATCACCACATAAAGCGTGACTGCTACATCTTGCTTAAAAATCAGCACGGCTGTTCCTTTCATCTCCACCCTCAGTTTATCTCTCTGTTGTGCAGAAAAGTGAGGACACTGTCTCTGTGGAGACGTACAGTACTTGTCTGACAGAGGCGATCGGTGTTAGCTGCTCTTCTCTTAGCTAATTAAATGGAGTTTTAAGACTCTGCTAAAAGGGAACTGCTGAGTTTAAAGAGAGGCAGCCTTTTAACTATAATAGAGTGGCAGCAGGTGCAATGCCCGCTAATCCCATTAGCACAAGTTCTTCTGATCATCCAGGACATGAGGTGAAACAACTGAGAGAAACAAGGAACAAAAAAAGTGCACCCATTCCGGTAAGATCACAGTCCATTTCTGTTCAAAACCTTCACATGTAATGTGAACTAGGACATGTCATTCTATTCTTTCTGTTCTCTTTGGCATTCATCTTCTATTGTTTTCAGCTTAAATTCAGAGGAAGCCCTGGAAGACGGCCAGTCCGCAGAGCATAATAACTTTATAACACACAGAGGAATCCAGTTCTGCAGAGGTACACTGTGCACCGTGCATATCCTTCTGGAGCCTTCCCGCATGTAGCTGTAAACAAGAATGGGTTGTGCAATGTTTCTCTCAGTCTTTAAAAAAGGTTGCAGGAGGACATCACCCTAAGCACGGGATCTTAAAATAAAGCATCAGCAGTGAGGACAGCTGAGGACAGATCTGCTTTCTTCTGCTGAGCATAATACTACCAGGCTTCATGCTGTGTCTTTTTTCTTTTTTCTTTTTTCTCTCTCTCTCTCTCTCTCTAGTCTGTTTTCCATATCGTTTGCATGTGTGGGCACTATTCAGAAGCGGTGCTTCCTGTGTTTTGAAAGTGGCATTCACATGCCGCTGAGGTCTCCATGTCTGTGCTGCGGTTGCCTGTCTGCATGCATAACCATGTTTCTTTTCACTGCCGAGTTTTAAGACAAGGGAGTGTGATCCTATGATTTCCAGCATGTTTGCTGGTCCGCTGCAGTGCCTCGGCCACAGTGTGTCCTTGAGCTCCTTTTTTTTTCTCAGCAGCATTGTCTGGGTAGAATTTATGTGTAGGGTGATGCGCAGGTGTCTGGTGAATAGAGGCCTCCGTCTGTAACTGACAATCCATGCTTCTCACACACCCACAAACAGACTTACAAGTGCACACAACCACACAAACACTCCCTCAGACAGATGGTTTACACACACCCACTACTGAATCTCCACTCACATGCACATGTGTCTCCTGATCAGTCCAGACAGTGTGTTTAGGAGACAGAGTGAGAGTGAAATATAAAATTATTCTCACCACACACTCAAAATAAAATTCCACTGTGACGGGCATCACAGATTGAAGGGCTTTAGAGCCGAACTACTAGTCCTAGACTAAAAACAATAATTGTGCTTCTTTGCCCATGGAACCCTCCCCACCCCCACCCCCACTGCTGTCTTCAAGTCTCTTCACCCTGAAAGAAAGACGTCTGTCTTTCTTTCAGTTTGAATCAAGTTGATCTCCACCCTACCGGGACTGTATCTGAGTCAAAAAAAAGGAGACAAACACTCATCAAAGTTTCTATAAATGACACGGCCGTGGAGTCTGAACCATTGTGGAAGACAAACCCAGTGGTGAGAATGGCAGACAGACAGTCATACGGCCAATTCAGAGCTAACTGCCAAATCCCCAGGGTAACATTATCAGCAACTGCTTAGACTGATGTTTACCTGAGCATTACAGCTCTGAGTAATAGCACCTGCAGTCATAACATGCCGTTTCTCCCCGCGTCCAAAAACGACACTTTGGTGTAGAGCATTACACATTGTAAAACCAGGAGCAGAACTGAGTAATTAGGGGGATTCAGAGTTGTATTATTAGCTTCAAACAGACTCTTCTTTATGTCATGGGGCAAGAACCCTGCTACCTGAAGAAAAGCACACGGCTCCAATCACATGAAATTATTCCTGGAGCAACGGCAAGCCAATTATGTTCTCAAACAAGTAGACAATGCTCGATTTAGACTCATTTAAATCCAGAGACGGAAACTACTTGAAATAGAAAAAGGCTAGAAATAGAATAAGTCGCTTTAAAAAAAAAGGAACCTCGACTCTAAAAATAAACCTTTCCAGGCGTGGCCATTGCAAAATCTCCCAAGAAAAGCACACAGAAACTATTTGGGGGAATTTGCTGAGCAGTCATCAACTTAAATTAGAACATTTTTCCTCTGGCTGCTCCACATTCGTGCCGCCTTGGCAATCCTCTGCAGTACTAATCCTAGGTATTCAGGTGAGAGGTAGCTCTTAGGATCTTGTGTTCTAGGCTAATTCACCTGTGATGAAGGAACACGTTGGTGTGAGAGTTTTACTAAGTCATAAATAGAAACAAAATGAACACAAAGAAATCCAAAAGACATTAGCCTCATTTCCAAATAACTAAAGATTATGAGTAAGCAGTGTGCTAACTGGATACTTTATTCCCACCACTAAATAAAACAAATTGTTAAAATGTTAGACAGCTAGAACAAGTAATCAATAATAATTACAGAAAACTACAGCAAGGAAATTTTTTACTTTGTTCTGTTTAAGTACACATAAATATAAATGAGCCAAACAAACCCAACATGACAGACTGCAGACTTCTTACCCATCTGTCACAAACGTTGCATTTAAAGCTAAATGCATTTAAGAAAAACTGTTTCCTGCATTTAATTTGCGCAATCAATAACTTGGTCACTAGTTGTGTAGCAAAGACTTAAAGTGATTGAATTTATTACACATCAGTGCAAAGTGTAACTAAACAGGATTCTGTTAGACACTTTATTTTAAGACATGTTAAGGCTGAGCTTCTCTTGCTGTCTGACAGTAGTAGCCACAGGAAAAGGAAGATTTGACTCAGGGGTAAACTAATCTCTGTCTCGACTCTTTCAGGAATTTTGCAAGAATCAACGTCTCCATGAGTTCATGTAGAGAGAAAAAAAATATTAGTTTGGTCATTGAGAATACTGAGAGTCTTTTCTTTGTGCCTTTGTACATACACTGGTGCAACCTCTCTGACCCAATGTCTAGACTTTACTGCCCTAGTGCTGCAGTTTTAGTTTTCATTTGGTCATTTCACAATGAATGAGTTTTCAGTAGATTTATCCACTGAGGACTGTATTTTTAGGTTTTAAGGACAAAGGACAGATAGTTAGTCGTGTGGAGGAGACTGAGCTGTCTAGGATTCTGCAAACTGAGTGGATTTTGATGTTTAATTTCAGCCATTTATTCCTTGAATAAAAAAATGAAAAAAGTTACCTGATGTATTTGCGTTAACTGATGCTGGTCCCTGCCAATGAATGCAAAGACAGTGTTTAAAAAAAAAAATGCTCTACTTTTTCTGCATGTTGCAGCCTTTTCAAAAATGCCTTTTCACTTCCTGACTTTCTTCTGCTTCGCTCACCCTCTCTCTGTGACTCAGGCACGTGTATTGTTCACCTCCGGTCAGCCGCATGTCACGGCTGTTGAGAGTCTCTGTTATTTCCTGCTGTTAATCCACTTCCCTCTGTTATACTTCCTTTTCTCTTCACTAGATATGATCACACACATACTGACCTTAAAACATACATGCACATATGACTGCATGTGAAATGGTTTAAGCATTACGCAGCTGAAATGCTTCAGAGATGCAAAAATGGTTACATTGAGGACTTTTGGATTAAACGACCTAGAGAACCTACAGAGACATGTTGCTTTAGAGATGGTTGTAGTTAACTCTAACTTAACTCTCTTTTGTTCCAAAGATTATAACATTGTTTATGCTAAAAAAAAAAAAAAAAAGCCCTATAAAAAATCAGCAGCAGCTAAGGCAGGTCTGTATGGTAGGTTCATCACCAGCTTTGACTTTGGTCACAAACCATACTTGTTGAGGTTGTCCTTTGTCTTGAGTCTGTAAGTCTCTGTGATGCTGTTGTTATTAGGGGTACAAGCTTGGGGACAGTGTTTACTTATCTTAAGGCAGGAAATGAACAGTAGACCTCGACCTTCTTCATTCATGGACTTCCTAACTTGCATATTTTTCTACCTGCACTTCTTTCCATGATGCGATTGCATGAAAACAAAACACTGAATCATATTTAGAGTATATGGGACATTCCTTTGTACACCAGGATATTTTTAGTGTGACCTCTTTTCTCCATCTTGTAACCTATTTTAATTTTTTTTTTCGGTGATTTTATTTTGGTTTCGAGTATCAGATTAAACTGCCAGCTCAGGAGTTTTGATGCACGCTGATGTTGCAGGATGACTAACCATTCGCGCTGCTCTCATCCTGTGCACCGATTGTACACAAATATGACATTTCACCCACATCGATCATCCGTTGCTCCCATCTGTTTTGGGTGACACACATGTTCACCTTCGTATCTGTGAATGTGAGGCAAATCAACATTCTCTGTCGAATCTCTTAAGCTTGGAACCAGGTCAGTCGAACAGTTATGTACTGCCCCAGATATCTTAACCCACATCTCCCCTTTTGTGTTTATGGAGGAAAACAGAGAAAGGTTGAGAAACCCACCTGGCAAAGTCTGGAATGTCACAGTTCCTTTGTCAGGTCCTATGGTGTCAACATCAAAACAATAGATGTTAAGATATTGGATGTCAGGAACAAGTGCAGGTGCATTTTCCCACTCTTGCTCTATGATCATCAATTCTACAGGGTCTAAACATATACCTGAGAATCACGCAGAACAACAAACTCCCCTGCAACTTCACTGACCTGCAGGCTGTATTATATGAAAATGTGCTAACTTGTTGCATGAATTAATTCGAGTTGAAGTAATGCAACCAAAAAGTGGTTTACTCCTACTGGAAGAATCTGCAATAACACACTCTTCATGCACAACCTTCCCTTTTCCAGTAATTATTCCTAAAGACCTTACTGTACATAATAAAGTCTTCTTGGTCCATTTACATGCTTCAAAGACTGTGCAGCAGCTTCAGAGGCAGGGCAGTGGAGACCAGAGAGCACAACCCCTGTTTAAAGTCAGCTCTGATTCATTTACAAAGCTCTGGCAACTTAGAATACGGAGAATTTCTCCGCCTGCCCTATAATATAGAGTCAGTGTAATTAGAGAGAAGAGGGGCTTTTAGATGCTGAATTGTCTTTTGAGGTAGTTCAAAGACAAGCCACGGCAGCTGCACACAGCACTGCAGGCACTGGAGGCACTGGAGGCATGAGGCCTGTGTGCAGTTGTTGTATATTCATATGACAGATTGTATGACTCGGTTGATTTTTTTTTTTTTTTTTTTTCATAGGTTGTGCCATTGGTGGTACGTTGGTAGGCAGGTTTTGTTTTATTGTTTTTTTTTTATTTATTTATTAAGTTATGTGCTGAATGAAAATGCTACAGTTGAAATGACACAAAAATGCAACCTCGGTCTGAAGTGATTGTATCTGTAAAGGTCAACAGTTTGACTTGTTTTTGGCATTTATGACATCACTAATTATTTTTATTAGTTGCGGTAGATGAAATTTCAATGTCACATTCCAACGTCGCTCACTTTGGAAAATGTTCTCATCGTGAGTCATGTGTTCTTTTTTTTTGGCACAGCTTTGTTCCTTTGCATACCTACAGCCTCAAAGCATGATGGTAGTTGTGTATTAGACAGTTTTCCACAGGATAACGTTCACAGCACATGGGAAAAATGTGTGCAAATAGTTGTTTCTGGTATTTCTAAAGCACAGCAAATGTCGACATGCTAAAGCACACTTGCTAAGTTAAACTCTAAACTCTGTGAAAACATGCACACGGAGATGTTTCACAACTCACCACAGTGAAACAAAGTAAAGACTTTTTTTTTTTTTATCGGCGCCTTCTAAAAACAGAAGTGTTTGCAGATCCAGGCTGCCTGCACTAATTTTGAGCACCGATGATAGAGAACCCCAGAGAGATGTGAGGGAAGCTGCAATTAGAGAGACTGTGTGGTAACATGACATTTATATGCATCAGCAGTGAGGCTGTGCACAATTCTGGCAGTGTGTTATTTTCATTATATTAGTCATGATTAGAAAGAGAGTGAGAGACCTAGACTGATATGACTTCTCATCATAAACTGCTTTGTGAGTAACACTCTTGCACAAAGATGACTTTCTTTCATGTGTTAACGAAAGTGCCAGTGTGGAATGTGGATTAATGATGCTCCTTATTATCTGTGCTGCTGTGTCAAATTGTTTTTGGCTGAAGTTTCTAAGCCAGAAAACACCAACAGGACATGTTGGCACCAAGAAGAGGACTGTCCGTTAGTTCATGGGCAATTAAGCTTTTAGAACTGGATGTTTTTGAGTTTGTTTTAAAGCTGTGAGATATTTTTTCTTATAATTAAAAACTGAGCTTTGACTTCACCAACACTCTTCTGAACAGATACAATTCCAACAGTACCTTCATAAATCATGCATGTGCCACATAAGTGTTTCTCAAACAGTGGGTTTGTACCCAAGAGCAGGACTTGGCAGTTAACTTGGTTGCATGAATATTATATTCTAATACTTGGAAGCGAAGTAATTGGGGTTTTTTTTCACACTCATGGCAGACTGGAGAGAGTATGACAGGGTTGTTAATGTGGCAATTATGGGCAAGGAGTGGCCTGTTCAGTTAGAAAATCATGGCTCCACTGTTGTTTTGTATTCATCCATTCTCTGTTAGCACTGCAGGCTTTATTAATTTCCCCCAACAGCTCCAGAGCAGCAGTTAGCAGCAGTGTAGGTTGGATGATTGTCCAAGATAAGAAACACTGACTCAAACAGAAATCTCTGCTGCTGCTCGACACGCAATTTGCACATTCACAGTTACATTGGTGTTAGCTGTATTTAGAGTTGCAACCTGTGTTTTCTCACACTTGTACTGCAGATTTTATATTATGTTAAAAAAAACACAATGTGACCTGTGAAAACACTACTTTTGTTACTGTATGAAACTTATGAAGGCAAATGGTGATCCAGGCTTAAAGAAGTATTTCAAGGTGAATTTACACCACAGTTAAAGTGTCGTATGACGGACTAATACAGTATTACTACTCACACTATTAGTACTCACAATACTTACTAATATTGTTGTACATTTGGATAATATCCATTTTTCCTCCTAAAGCATTAATACTTTTCCTTTAAAAATACCACTTGTGAATTCATCATACTATTGTATTTGACAGAAACAAAGCAGGGATGCATATATGTATGTGTATAAGTATGTTTGTATATATAGTACCAGTCCCAAAACCCACCAATTAAGGATGGTTTGTAATGCTTTTCTGTACATTTTGTTATTTCATTTAATGGGAATTTTTGTGTGTGTGTGTGTTTTCCTAATCAGTGCCATGAGACCTGAGAAGTGCAGCTGTGGTTCATGCAAATACTTGCTTCCCTATCCAGTAATAGTGAAAAAACAATCTATCATCTGTGACACAGGGCAAAAACAACTGTTCACTGGATTCTCCTAATTCCAAAAATACACACTATTATCTTCTAACAGGTCTGTTTACTTACTGCCTGCTGCTCTACCTCATTGATGACCTCAGAGCCCATTTTCTGAAAACACAATAAAGACTTTGTGATTTGTTAAATCTGTTTGTGTCACTGTGGCTAAAAATAGGGAGTTGCTGTTCTAAAATTAGCCAAAGCCAAAACAAAAGACGGCTGCTGGGGAACAGGCAGTTTCTGCTGCTGACGTGGTATTTGCTGTCATAATGACTCTGCAGAAAGTAAGACTCAAAAACAATTTGCTTTCGACCTTTAGCTGCGCAAGAAGGGCAGCCACAGACCAGGATTAGAATTTGCATTCAGACAAGGTCCAGCAAGTCGGGGAGAACCCTCTCTAAACACAGACATGCAGGCAACAAATCCTACACTTTAACATTTCAACCTGATCTGAGGGCAAATCCGAGACTCTGGGAATTTTAATTTCTGCTCGGACTGTTTTCTGTGATTTTGGGGGAATTTCTCTGCTCACCTTTATCTGTTAGCACAAAACCGTTGCTTGTGAAGTTTTTCCCTCTCTGGCTCAGGGCCAGACTTCCCTCATATTTATCTTCTTCTGAACTCTATTCTTTGATATCAACCGTCTCCAAACTTGGCTTTGTACAGTAATTCCAGGTTATGTTTCTGACCCTTCGCCAACATACTCTCTTTTCTCGAGGAACCAAATTGATATTTTGGACATTTAAAAAACAACTCCCAGTTGAGATGATTATGTTTTACATCCATATATTATTGTATTATATTGCTTTTATTTCCAACCATCAATTCCGGTTAAGTTAACATGTTCAAACCCAGCATATACTATAGGTAAGGGATTACAAACTCTTGGCCTGCTGGCCACTTACGGCCCACAAACCTCCCACATCTGGTCTGCAGTAGGTGTCAATAATAATTTAGTTCTTTACTTAGATGCCCTGGGTTAGCAGGGTAAACACGATGTAGACATTTTGAGTTAACAGCTGATAAAATAACACTGCTGTCACAGTTGAAAGTTGCACAAAAAAAATAATTAAGAAATTGTGAGTTGAAAGGTACTTAGCAAAACAATGTGTGAACGCCCTGACACACCCATACTTATTTAACTTAGGCCATTATACCATTGTCTTTGCAGTGATCAACACCAACAATCCTGAGAACATCTGGAGAACACCAATCACCTCAAATCTTCTCACACACACACGCTAACGCTAAAATCCCAGAAATGTGCTTTAATAAGCAATAATGCCACAGCTGCACTGATATACATTATACTACCTCCAGTATGTTTGTGCATGTGAATGAATGGATTCATGTCAGTAAAATCTAACTGTCAACTACTGCCTCACTATAGCTTACATTAGTTTGCTAACGTTAGTTTAAATGCACTCAGTACATCTTGTCTGCTGCTGTGGGTGGTCTGCCCCTGACAGTGTGTCTTAAAATTTGACAGGAGGGCCAGGTCAGGAGCAAGTAGATGAAGAGTTTGTATGAACTAAGACAAATGGCAAAAGGCATGCATAAATGCTAAAATGCCTTTAGCTTTTTCTATCCCATCAGTTGGGAAAATGCAGGGACTGCAGGGAAAAGGCAGAAGAATAATGATGGAAATCAATAACATCAATAACAACACGTGGACAGGAATAAAAAGCCCAATGGGCCGCATCCGGCCCCCAGTCCGTAGTTTGCCCAAGCCTGTTCTGGACCAAGGGTCTGCAACCTGTGGCTCCTGGGCCACATGTGGCTAGCCATGTTAGCCTTTTTGTATTTGCTCCCTGCAGGACAACATTTGATTGTCCAGGAACAAAACTTTCCTCACTGTGCCAAATATAAAAAACAAAAAATCATGGCTGATGAATCAAATCAACATCCATATTTTTGCTTGTTTGCTCAGAACAAAATGTCACTGTCACCTTAAACCAAAGGTGACTGTGAAATGTGTTAAACATTCTTCCTTGAATGTGTTAATTTTTTTTGTAGCTTGTGGTGAATTTTATTCGGTGGTAAAATAAATAATGGCTCTTTTAGTGTCTGAGGTCGCAGACTTGTGGTATGACTATGATCTTATGCCATGCACATTTATTTTTAGCTGTGCACTACTGTATGAGCTGAGAAGCGTCCTCGTACAGTATTACCAGGCAGATCAGCTAGATCACACACCTCGGCCTTTGTTTGAGCTGCACATGCTGTGTGCAGTTTGAACTCATTGACATGCCGGCTCAGTGAAGACGCCATGAAGATCTAAAGAGCAGTTCTCTTTAATGTTCTTTGACAGAGCAATGTAGAAGGAAGGGCTCAGAGAAGAATGAGGGGCGTTGCTGGACAGTAATTTTCAGTAACATCAAGAAGCCACCATTATAGTCTTTGGGCTACAAGACACTGATCTCGGGTCATTTTACCAGCACAACCCTGCTAAGTCATGCAATTGTTAAATGTGTTGGACTGTGGTTTGCAGTACTCTATACTGTATACAGTACATACTGTATATTTCGATGATAATGACACCATCAGAACTACAAAAGAGCTGTAATACAGTATTATTGTTATTATTATTAGTTTTTAAAAATGTGCTGTATTGAGTAACATATATATATATATATATACATATATATATATGTATATATATATATAGTACTATATGTATATTGTATTAGTTATCCTACTAATTTATGTACTTATACATACATGTTCACAGATACTGTGATCCAGTTCAGTGGGTTCAGTGTCATCAATACCAGGCCATCAAAACCACATCAAACACTCATTATTATTCTTTTTTTTTTCTTTTCATCCTACACTATCTCGCACATTTCTTTTCCTCTCCTTTTTTTCTCTTTTGGTGTCTACTATCAAGGATGTCTGCAGTGTGATTGCATCTTTTCATGTCATTATTTTCCTTCCTGCTGCTTCTCTTTAGAGGTTTCCCACTGTGCATACAGTAGGAGACCACAACTGTCTAGCCTGAGGGTGTGAACCTGTGTTCTAAGGAGGAAGGTACCAAGCAGGAGAGGAATAGAAGCAAGGACGGGAGGGAGAGAGCAGGACAGAAAGGAAGGAAAGTTGGAAAGATCTGAGGAAAAAAAGGAGAAAGAAAAGATGATTGATTGGGAGGAAATCCTGTCTTTCCTCCCAATCCATTATCTTTGAACTAGGAGGGAAGTGAGGAAAAAAAATAGGGAAGAAAGGAAAGATAGAGATAGGCAGGAAAAAAAGAGACAGGAAGAATTAGGGAGAAAAGGAAATAATAGATGTAATTTAAGAAGGAAAGAAAGAAAAAAAGAAAAAAAGGAGAAATGAGAAAGGAAGAAATGAGGGATGGCCAGCTGTGAAAAGAAAGAGAGGGAGGTAATAAGAAAAGGTGGAACTATTGAAGGTAGTAACCGAAAAGGGAGGAACAATGAAAAGATGGAAATAAAGAAACATGGCAAGAACCAAGGAAAGAAAGTGAGTCAGGACAGAAAAAACAAAAAAAGAATATAAATGACTAAGGAAAGAAGGCAGGATAGGACATACTGTAAGGAACTGAGGAAGCAAAGGGAGAAAAGAGAGAAGCAAAGATTTAATTAACTAAGAACAGTAAGGTGGCAAAGAAGAAAGACAGAAAGAAAGAAACAAACAAACAAACAAACAAAGAACAATGAAGGAAGGAAGTTCTAGGCAAACAGCAGTAGGAAACACAGAGGAGGAAAGGAACAGGAATACTGTATCTCATGTTCCACTGTGTCCGTCATCACTGAACAGACTTGATTATGAACACAGCTCATATCTTATGGTTAAGTTATAAAATAAGTTAAGATATCTTATAGTTGTAAAAACATGCGGAGGTCGCAATATTACGTCCCTGGAAGTAATCAGTCGTACAGTACGTCACACAGAAACCAGGTCAGTGTGTCACACCATGCACCAGCTCTGTAGTGTGGCTTTTGTGTGCCAGGGTTCAGAGGCTGCGCTCTGTGAAAGGGCCCCCTTTCTTTTGCCCTGGTCTGCTGGTGACAACTCACATCCCATTAACCCCCGGCCGACAGGTGAGAGCACAGCTGCAGAGATCTG
>NC_024328.1:6276660-6284977 GCF_000523025.1 Cynoglossus semilaevis | reverse complement strand
GGGGTTCATAAGTGACACAGCTGTGGCCATGAACACACATATGGTGGATGGATGTTTAACAAAGAGTGTCATATGTGCACAGCTCTGTATACGGCCTAGACTGGGAGCAGATCATAGATGATGTTCTGCATATTTTGTCATTTTTTTGTCAGCATGAGAGAGATCACCAAATGTGAAACCCTTGTTAAAAACAGAATAAAACTAAAATATGTAATTTGGTTATTAAATTAGATCATAATTTTAACATGGCAAAATGTATCTTTTTTATTGAACCACTATTACAAAAATGACAAAAAAATAAAAAAAAAACCCCACCATCAAATTGCAGAAGTACATGTGTCAAACTCAAGGCCTGAGGTCAAATATGAGCCACCATATATATATATATATATATATAAGGACATTCAATGTTTGTCCATATATCTACACCCCAAAGAATACCGTTGCTGGTGAGTCCAGTGTTGAGGCTGATAAGTGAGGCCTGGTCGTACCACTTCCTACTTCGCCTTGATGGATTGTATACTATCAGGACCAGTGACCAACAGCAGCTTAAGGCAGGTCAGAGGTCAGAGTGGGAGAGATAATCACCTGCTGCAGTGGTCTGGTGCCTGTGCGTATATCACATGCTCTGTATGGTGTGGGTGTGAGCACGAGGGAGCATGTTGACGCGTGTTTTAGTCATCAGGAAACTTTGAGGAGGTTGTCTTTGTCCTTGTGCTGGAAAACAAGTTAACAGATGTTTCACTTTAAACAAATGACAACTCTAACATCCCGCGAACAAAGGCTAGCATTGAAACGTGACGTGGCGTCTGCACAGTTGTGAGGCAGAACAAGCAACAACTGTTTGATACGTCTGTGGATGACCAACCAAGATTGGCTAAACCGCGACTTAAGTCGGCTTTTAACATGTTTGAATGGTAATTAGCATCATCAATGAGCGGGTGTCAGTGGGTTTAAGAAGCTGACAGGATGCCTTCATTAGAGATGACAGACACTTTACATCTGTGTTAATAACTACCATTAGCTTCATTAACCACACCCATCCAGTCAATAATATTGCCTTAGTGACACCTTTCTAACAGTGATTCAGAAGCAACTGCCCAGATAAATGTAAAAAAAGTGAACAGGAAGCAATTTCCTACAAGAAGTTCAGGAATTACAGAGCGCAAAATAACTTTAAAGAAATTAATCAGCCATATTGGATTCATTGGTCACTGATTATATAGAGACACTTATTTGGATATTCGTCCACTGAATTGAGTCCCTCCCTGAGAAGCAGGAGATTGCTGGGAAGTGAGGAATTTTGGTGCATGCTCAACACACCAAATCCAGAAGGGCAGGATTACCACTAGGCCTATGGTCCGCCCAAAATATAATGGTAACTGCAGACTAGAATTATTAAGTGTGCTAACACAAATTATGTGTTATTGTGCAAGTTCAAATGCATTGGTTCCCAAGGTAGGAGGTGGGGGCATTGCAGTGGGGGGGGGGGGACAGTAATGCAGTCCGCCCAAAATATAATGGTAACTGCAGACTAGAATTATTAAGTGTGCTAACACAAATTATGTGTTATTGTGCAAGTTCAAATGCATTGGTTCCCAAGGTAGGAGGTGGGGGCATTGCAGTGGTGGGGGGGGGGACAGTAATGCAAATGAATTTTAAATTTCATTATGTTCCTTTATTTGTGTCACAGTGAGGAAAACACTGATTTATATTTTAATCCTTGTGTTTACTGATAATAGCAGTGAGTAAAATTAATTGTTAGCTTTGGTGCAGTGGAAATTGTGTTGACTTCAGAGGAGGGGAGTGCTGCTTAATAGTAGGACTCGGAAGGGGGAGGGGCTACACAAACATTGAAAACCACTGGTCTAGTGTGTTTCTGTTTCTGATGCAGTTGCTTCTCAACCTTTGAACTGTTTGAATTTTTTTAAAGTTCAGTAAATGACAATACACTGACCTATGCTGCACACCTGCACACTCTGTAAAAACCATATCATTCACTGCTTAATAGCACAAGTTTCAACGGTGATAGAAAGGCGATGACAGCACTTAATAAAAGGTTACACCGTGAATAACTGCCAGTGATAGCAGAAAGTCAGGTGCAGGACATAACAGAAAAATCACTAGAAAAACAGAGGTAACTTATTTCTTTAAATATTTTACAAACATGTTAGTGAGGCCATGATCCAATCCAAAAACCTGCTCAAGCTTTTACCACATTAGCATTTTCTTACCTTTTAGTCTAACCTCTATTATTTTCAGGGAAGCGAAGTGGTCGTCTCCCTCACAGCAGCATGTCCATACAACTGAATTCAGCCGTGGTAATCCTCCAGGGTGTGTGTTAGCAAAGATAATGAGATACTTATCAGGTGGTTAGTTCTAGGATTAATTGCGTGGTCAGTGTTAGTTAAACCCAACACCCTGAAGACGCCCTGAGGGCCAACTGATCACAGGAGTCAACTGTAGAGCCAAGCAAGCTGGTGTGAAGCTCATTACCACGAGTCACACAAGAGGGCTCAGACACACACACGCCCTCTAAAAACCTGTCAGACTTTACATTTTATCACTAATACACACAAATGATTCCGGGATTTGCATTGCAGTCCTTAATATAGAAACTGAAGACGACGCTAGAGAGAAATCAGGCGATTTACTGAAAATGGAACCCTCGTCTGTTTTCAACATTTATCTCATCTAGATAAAACTAGTCTAAATACTGTAATACTGCCTTGTAGTACATTATGGATTCAGGGCATTTACTACACTTTCATCTATTATTGCCGTCATTGCAGTAAAGTGCAGTAGTTTGTATGAATGCAGTACTGTTTGTTCAAAATATTACATTTACTGCCACAATACTGAAGGACATTTTACATGAAAGTAATACTGCATTTTAAACAAGTACTTTTTTGTGCTTGGATGTTCTGGAAGAAATTGTTCTTATTAACTAATATACAGTTTTTATGTGACTAAATACTTGGGTTAGTTACAGGGAGATTGACTCACCTGACTCACCTGGTGCGTTAGGAGGTCCTCAATGAAGTTGGACAAAGTTGAGTAACTGAATGTGATTACTATTATGGCACAAATCCAAGTAAACTTGTCTCTGCAGTGGTCAATGATGTCTGTAGGTTATGTTGCATTGCATCATGTTGAGCACGATCGAGGTAAGGGGAATATAATCAATAGCATAATGTCCAAAATAGGCAACTGGACAATTTTAAGGTCCTTGAAGATGTTTTGACCCTCATCCAAGAGGCTTCTTCAGCTCTGATGACCTGACCAGTCCAGTTGCTATTATGATGACCTGGATGACTGAGAGACATAATCATAACGTGTCGTTCACAAGTCCCACCTCTTTCCAAGCCTAGAACGAGTCCCAAGACTTTTTAGGGTGCATTTTAAGTGATGTCTTCATGTCACCATGATGTCCTCATGGTGCAGCTTTGTTTCCATGAGACTCTGTAATTCAGAGGTGTTTTACTGGGTTGTTTTATGGGTTGTGTTTTTAAGTACTTTCCACTTTACAAGGTCTTCTCTGTCACTCCCTTACTTACAAGCTCTTTCGATATGAAGGAGTATCCACAGGAATGTTATGCCAAACTCCACACAGCAGACGTCAGGGATTTTGGGCTGGGGATGCATTCCACTGATTCCATTCACTTTACACACAGGCCCATGGAGAAAGAGGCAGAGCAGTGAGGGATTCCCCAAAGGGCCTTTTTCTTTTCCAGTGTGCACTAACAGCTTACAGAAACAGCTGCAGACACAAGTGTGTGAGTGATGTTGGCAGAACTTGTAGCCAAACATCAAAACCACCCAAAAAGCCCATTAGATCGGCATTTCACCAAGGTCCCTTGCACTCCCTCTGTCCTTCACATTGACATGCCTCAGCTTTTTATCTTCTGTGTGTTTGAATGTTTTTATTTCCAGCCTTCTAAGGCGACAATCTGATGATGCAGCTGAAGGGAAGAAACAGTCACCTTTTCACCCAATCACCCCTTACAGGGACAGTCTAACAGCAACTCCAAGTTTTATTGTGTTGCAGCAACTGCTACAACCTGGGGCTAACTGGCCTGCAGGGTTTATGTGAGGGAGTGCTGTTAACTCTACGATGCTGCTTGTGCTCATCTCCATATATATTTATTTTATATATTTAACTGTGTCTCTTTGATTCAAGGAGAGATTACAAGTTGAGAACAATAGATTGTTTTAACCAGTATTACAGAAACAAACCTGAGTGATTTAAGGACATCAACAGAAAAGATAAAGGATTACAACAAACCCTCAAATAATCACAACTACTTGAGGGTTGATTCCCTCCTTCACTTCTTAATCTTATAATTTTGTGTGGTCAAAAAAAAAAAAACTCTCAGCTAAGACGCAAACAAACAAAAGCAATCCTATTGTTCTGCCTAGATGTTTATTGTGCCATAATCTATGGCTTCCATATGGTTAAATGGTGGCTGTGACACAAAGAGTAGGCCACGTAATCCTTAATGTCAGATTAGTAAATGCTTTAATTCCTTGTGTTTTACGTCACAAAGAGAAGGGGAAAAAAACAATGTAAAATAATAATGTAAAAATAAACCAATAAAATAAAAAAAAAATCTACTAGCATTAGTAGTTAATGGTAATGATAATATATTCTTCTTTTAATGAAAATGTACAATAAGACATATAAAAACAGACAGAATACAACACATATATACACATACACACACAAGGCGTCAACTGTCATCTGCAACCAGAATAGAACATTTTTACCTCATCAATGTTATTTTTGATGGAGAAATGACACTTCCAAAATCACACACCTTTCTCTGTCGTTTCCAAACTGCCTGAAAAACACAAACAAACAGACATGCAAAGTAAATCCTCAGGCCGCCTCACACTCTAACTGTGAAAAACAACCTGGGAGGATTTCAGCGAGCGCTGATCCTGTGAGATTGCATATGTGTCAATATGTAAACACGTGTATCTGGATACTTTGCTCTGTTTTTGTTTTTATGGCTAAACCAGTCTTTGGTGTGGTGGCCGTGTTGTTGTCATGAACATGGTGACACAGTGTCCCTTTGAGACTGAGTTAATTAGGGATCGTTTGACAGTGCAGGGCACTGGAGGAGGATTTCACCAAAGTCATATGTACTAAAAAAATATAATGTTTACTCAGTGTTTTCTGAGTGTGAGTCGCTTGCCTAGGTACATTGAATCAGGATGTCATAATATACAAGTATACATAATCTATTTTTTAAATTCGTATCGACCAATCAGAGAAGAGTCACTACACAATAACTGGAAATAAAACATAATCATCTTACTTTTCGAGTCCATTGTTAATATAAACACACATTATTTCGAGAGAAAACATTTCCAAAATTAAAGGATTTTTTTTCACTTTATTTCCTTTAGTGCAACAAAACTTTGCACTTTACTTCCTGTGTAGGTTGAGCAAATTTTGCCCTTTTCATTCTCTTTTGTCATATTGTTGGAAGGGTACCAACATTTCTGGAATGTGGTGTTGTAATGGCAGAAGTACTGTTGGATGTTTTGACTTCTTACTACAGTGTTTGTTTCAATACAATACTAGTTCTAACTCAAGTAACAACATAGATCTATTTTTCAGTATCAAAAAGCACAAAAGCAAAAGCAAAACAATGTAGCCACAGCAGTGTAAGGCTCTGTATTTTTTTCAATCTTTCTCTGGTTGTTACTCATTTTCAGATTTATAATAAAAGTATCAACACCACTGGAAATGTGATGGAACTAAACTTAGCTTAGCATTAAAACAACAGAAGGAAAAGTAAACAGTTAAAAATACAAGGGGTTCAGTGTTGCTCCAACACTGAACCCCTTGTATTTTTTCTTTGTATTTGTGGCAGAGATACTCCATCTGCCTCTGGTCTCCTGTGTGACTCTTACTTTTATTATTGGCAACCACAGTAGTTATTACGAAAAATTATGACTGGATTCACCACATAAAGTAAGGGCATTATTTCATTTCAAAATGACAAGGAGAAAACTTTTTATCTAGCTATCATGTTTTTTCCACACACAGGTGCTTATTATGATCAAATACTGGCTCGGAGGAAAGTACAGCCTGTGCCTTCACTTTTTTGCTGCTGCAGCATCTTAGGGTCAGTGACCACGTATCACCTGGTGTTGCTAAGGGTGTAAATCAATACTTCTAAGGTTTTTTGTGCTGATAGAAAGACAAGGAAAAAGCATGCATGTTTTTAACAAAGGCTCGATATGATACTCTGGATTGGTATTGGTCCGATATTCGGCGAAACCAAATGGTTCAGGATCGAAAAATTGCAGCCCATCTGATCTGATACCTAAGCCCAAATGCTCAACTATCACCACAATATGCTAGAGGAGAAAAGAAAGTATCAGAGTTACATGTGTGTACATGTTTTTACACAGTGTACCTTTTATCTATTGCTGGGGTGTAAAATATATGGCCAAAATTAGGGCCAAAATTGGCAAAAAGTACGGCTGGCTGACGTGGTAGCTTCTCCTTTATCTGTGGTTTTTCCTTTGCTTGTGATAGCATAAGGACAGTTGCTGGTTGCTGGCCTAGATCTGCAAAACTTTTTGCTTGGAGAGTGATGGTTTTGCCCCACATTGCCCCACAAAGTATCAGAGTTATATCGGTATCGACCATCCCTAGTCTTAAAATAGAGGTAGTGATGACTTGCACACTAGCTCTGGCTAAGGGAGCCACAGACAGTCATGGGCAGGTGTCGCTTCAGGATGCTCTCTGTGCGTGAAGCAGTTGTTGACAGTATCTATGGCTGTGTCCTGAACTTACCTAATCTCCTCATGTGACCTAGATTGCATTGCCCTGTGACGACCTATAGACTGAAGACACTGCTGAGCCTTCAGTGCAGACTTGCTGGTACTGTGCAACACTGTGCACCAGGCAGACAAAGGCAGCCTTGTGCTGATGCAACAAAAGGCAACAGAGAACATCAAACACATCTGCAGAGGGAACACCCCCCGCTGTAGGCCAGAGGCAAATCCCACTCTTGTGCATGTGTGTGTGTACACTTGTGTTTGTGCATGTCCACTAATGATGACTTTATTGTGTACATTTTCTGCACAGCTCTGGACACAGTGTGTCCTTGTGTGGGGGTCTCACATTGGAGATGACTGTGCCTGGTGTAATTAGCCAGTAAAAGGCCTTGATTAGAATTACGGTCTTGTCTACGTCAGAGAGCAGAAACTCTGGACCCAGATATGGTGAGATTACAGCACAGCCTGGAGACAGTCCAGCAGGAGGAGTGAGCCTTATTCACAGTTTGCAGTTTGTAGGGGGTAACATTGACCCCCCACAAGTCAAGAATAATAACCCCCACACATACAGCTTATTTGCTCTTGAGGTCCCACAGCCCCAGTCCTCCTCATCCTCCACTTTATTCCTCCTCTCCCTCATCTTCAATAACACAGCAAGAGAGGCCTGTTAAAGAAGATTACTGTATATTGGAATGCATTTTCCAAAGAGACCGCAATAAAAAAACAACAAAAAAAAAACACTTATGTCACATGGTGCATCATAAGTATTTGTAGTGTCTTTATTTGCGCCACGGTAACCACTCATGTGACACCGCGAGACTAATTTAGCACATGAGAAGCATGCTATTTAGGTGATGGTAGATAATGATAGTCAGTGTGCTGAAAGGCTGAGCTGTCCTGTGGTATTCACTGTGTGGTTCACTGGTGACAGTATGACTATATGATGAGGCAGCATAGAGTGGGCGCAACAAAGAAGAAGGAAAACGCACTGGGTGATTCATGTGGGAGTGAAGTAGGAGTAGCAGCAAATAGCGCCTGTGATGTTTGTTGGAAGTGTTTTCCAAGATATGTGTTTGATGAAAACTAAAGCAAACAGAATATTACCCAATCAACCTGAGGTTAGAGTTCCAGTCAGAGCTTCAGGAGTTCATTTTAGGGTTAATGTTTTTATTTTATTTATTTTATTTATTTAATTATTTTTTGTTGTTTTTTGTTAATCGGGAACTTACCAAGGCAAATAATAACAGCTAACATTTGAATTAAAAATATTCATTTAAAATACATGCTTCACAACTTGGAGTCTGTAATGCTCTTGCTTTGCAGCCAAAAGGTCATGTGTTTGACCCCGGCAGTAACCTATGGTCTCTCTGGATTTTGCATGTCCATCCCATGTGAGGGTGGATTTTAGATACTCAGGCTTCTTCCCACAGCTCAAAGGAGTGTAGGATTTGGTTAGTTGGTCAGTTGATCCTAGGTATGACTGTAAGTGTGGAGAGTCTTTCTCTGCATGTGACCATGT
>NC_024328.1:6234501-6276645 GCF_000523025.1 Cynoglossus semilaevis | reverse complement strand
CATGTCCTATTTAGACATGTGTTTCCTTTGTGGTTAAATTTCTGGAAAATGAGCCAAACTAAAGAGCTCTTGTTGTTGAATTATAGCTGCCAAATATTCTGCCTTATACTACAACAGTGAGATATCATACAGTATTCTTATAACTTTTTGACTAAATGTTTTTACACAGTGTACCTTTTATCTATAGCTGGGGTGTAAAATATATGGCTTGCGGGCCAAAACTGGCAAAAAGTACGACTGGCTGACGTGGTTGCTTCTCCTTTATCTGTGGTTTTTCCTTTGCTTGTGATAGCTGGGGTGTAAAATATATGGCTTTCGGGCCAAAACTGGCAAAAAGTACGACTGGCTGACGTGGTTGCTTCTCCTTTATCTGTGGGTTTTCCTTTGCTTGTGATAGCTGGGGTGTAAAATATATGGCTTTCGGGCCAAAACTGGCAAAAAGTACGACTGGCTGACGTGGTTGCTTCTCCTTTATCTGTGGGTTTTCCTTTGCTTGTGATAGCTGGGGTGTAAAATATATGGCTTTCGGGCCAAAACTGGCAAAAAGTACGACTGGCTGACGTGGTTGCTTCTCCTTTATCTGTGGTTTTTCCTTTGCTTGTGATAGCTGGGGTGTAAAATATATGGCTTGCGGGCCAAAACTGGCAAAAAGTACGACTGGCTGACGTGGTTGCTTCTCCTTTATCTGTGGGTTTTCCTTTGCTTGTGATAGCTGGGGTGTAAAATATATGGCTTGCGGGGCAAAACTGGCAAAAAGTACGACTGGCTGACGTGGTTGCTTCTCCTTTATCTGTGGTTTTTCCTTTGCTTGTGATAGCTGGGGTGTAAAATATATGGCTTGCGGGCCAAAACTGGCAAAAAGTACGACTGGCTGACGTGGTTGCTTCTCCTTTATCTGTGGTTTTTCCTTTGCTTGTGATAGCTGGGGTGTAAAATATATGGCTTGCGGGGCAAAACTGGCAAAAAGTACGACTGGCTGACGTGGTTGCTTCTCCTTTATCTGTGGGTTTTCCTTTGCTTGTGATAGCTGGGGTGTAAAATATATGGCTTGCGGGCCAAAACTGGCAAAAAGTACGACTGGCTGACGTGGTTGCTTCTCCTTTATCTGTGGGTTTTCCTTTGCTTGTGATAGCACAAGGACAGTTGCTGGTTGCTGGCCTAGATCTGCAAAACTATTTGCTTGGAGAGTGATGGTTTTGCCCCACATTCTGTTCCTAATCCGATAACAAAAAAACAAAATGTGATAAAGAAAAAAAAATGTCCAGCCATCAGGAACATAGAGCTTTAGACTGCTCACCCATGGAGTTCTTCATAAAAAGAACCTTTTGTGCAAACAGTGTGTGGCACCTTTTTGCCTACCCTAAGTTAACAGCTTAAAGTGTGTTATTTCTTAATGTTTGTGTTTTACAAAAGCTTACACTGTGCACATATTAGATAGATATAAGTCACATAACAATGTAAAAAGGCTTGTTCAGTGGAAATGATTGTCCACAGCATGTACTGTAGGTTCTAATTTCTCGATACAGCACTAATGTTCCATTGTCAGCCACAAGTTGCTTGTGCGTCAAAGGAGATCAAGGACATTTGAACTTCCATGTTTATTTTATATTAGAATCATTTCTTAGGTTTCAGCAGTCGATATCAGAGATTAACTCCTACAGTAGGGTTTTTACCTGCCATGCAGAATGTTTTTAGGTTCTTTTCCACCTACCTCATGTTTAGATGGGATGATCTGTCTTATTTCAAGAGCAAGATTATTATTAAATTTAAATAGTTTTCCATAATGGTATGCAAAGCAGGTGGTTGTCTGCTTCTTACCTAGTGATAAGATATCTGATATCTAACTGACCATCATGTCAGTAAACATTGTCAATGGCTAGAAACCCAGCCTTTTACAAATCCATGGCTAATTAGCCTGCCAGCTGTGAATCTAGTTGTGAAGCTAATCTTACTAGCTTACAGCTATATCATTAACAATGCAAAACAATCCACCCTACATAAACAAGACCTGTAGCTAGTCTTACTAGCTACAGCTATTACTATTACCTACATAAAAAGAATTAGAACAACTGTAATGTAATTCTTTTTCCACGGTGGTATATTAGCTTGGTAATGCAGGAGCTCTATATGCTGTGACATCAGCTACTCAGTTTGTGTAGCATACAGATGGTTATTATGTGATCATTTAAACTGAGGTGGTTTTTCTCACTAGTATAAGCACAATAATAGTGTTGGCACAGCACTGATAAGGTTAAGATGCTTTGAGTAAAGCCTTGTTGTACCCATGTGAGTGAGCATTAAGGACAAGCTATTACAATGTTCATTTCAAAGTGACTTGTACCCTTTGACTTTGTTGTGTTACCAGGTGTCAAACTTGCTGCTTTAACAACCGAATTTCCCCCAGCCACTATAGTCAAGTGTGCATAAGACCTTTTAATAGGCATGGTGGTGTTAGTCATAAACATACTGTATATTTTACATTGTAACAGGACACTTTACATGAAAACTTACATTTCCATATTGAGCTGAAAAGACAGTTGTCAACCCTTGCTGTAACAATTAACACCAACAACCACCACAGTGTTGTTGCTTAAAATACATAGCCAGCACATGTATTCTACCCAGGGTCATGTTTAGGCCAAAGTCAAGAAAGAAAAACAGCAGCTAAAAGGCTGATGCAGACATTTATCAGCAGGGGGTTTTCTGCACATGTTGACGCCTGTAGAGTCAGCAGCAGTTAATAAGGTCTCTAGGAGTTTGGTTAAAAGCAAGTTTGTTCAGTGCGAAATGCCAAACCCTGAGCATTCATTTAACTTTGAATCTCTCCTGCTTCCCTCCAGCTGATGTGAGATTGACCACTTGAGGGAAGTCATTACATGCCACAATGGCTCTGTGTTTTCTTGTGCAGATGCCATGTGACTGTTCAGGCTTCTTCTTAGTGGCTGTATGCAGTGTGTGAGCTTACACAGACGGAGGTGGGCAGCGGGGCAGACAGACTTCATGATGTGTTCTTGTGCTTCCATTACGTTATACAACCTTGATTGAATGACACATTTAGATGCTTCTCTGCAGATTAAAATCATGTGCACTGAAGTAATGTTGCGATTGTCAAGTTGAGGCACCAGTACATTCCATTCCAGCAGGTAATTTGTTGCATTCACCTGCAATCATGGGTACCAACCAACACATGGTTAGACAGTTAGGATACAGACAGTCTCTTTGTAAAACATAGAGAGGTAGTGTAGTGTTTTAGTTAAAACCTGACAACAATCTGCCACCTGTCATATTTTTTTTTTTTTTTTGTCTCATAGTCCTGCCTATTCTGACCTCACTCCCTAAATTCCTTCTCTAAAGATGCGATGTAATCTTCCTTCTCTTTTTGATGCAAAATGGCGGACCCATGACTGGAAAATATGAGTTGTTATGACCAATGACAATTGCATGTACGTGTCTGAGTGATTTGTCTTTTTTTAGAAGCTGCTGTTCTTGTATGCTTATTATCTAAAAAGCATAGACCATATTTGATGGTACCTATTGATAGAATGTATTAGACTGTCTGAGACATGAGTCATAACCCAGTAAGTGTTTCTATCTCTGTCTCTTTGGTCGTCTGCTCCCTGAATGATCAGAACTGTCTATTGTTCTGCAGTGCAAGCTCATAATCTAGGCTTTACTAAAAAAAATTCCCAAAGGTCTAGTATTGCTAAATTACTTTGGGTTGCAACCTCGATGAATGCAGCCACACTTTTAAAAAGACAGACCGTAGGAGTAGGATGTTAGACAGCTTACTTTGCATTATAAGTATGCTCAAAATGTACGAGTACTATGGAACATGAACACATGGACACATTAGTTCTCACAGCTCTGTGGTCTTGAGTCATCATCCCAGTAGAACCTTCCTTAGACGGTTGTGAAGGTTGTGTGACTGGTGACAGAGGGGCAGTGGCAGGACCCCAGCGAATCTAGTCGGTGTAGTCACAGTACGACAGGTTTACATGTCAGCTATTGTCACCATTCTGTGTATCACTGTTTCTGATAAATGCCCACAACGCTTAGCACTCAACATGTTCTGTAGTGGAGTCCAAAACCGACCTCCCAGCAGGCTGGCACTTGAATTCTTGTGGAGTATGAAAAACCCAACTTTGAACTTGTTGCACGGCCACCGTGACATAATAAACCATTTTGGAAGTTATAGAACAGGCATAGAGTTTACAGAGGCTTGTGACTTCATGATTAGGTCACCAAAGACTATTTCTTCAATTTAACCAAGTAATGTAACATAGTACACAACTGGTATTTTATTAAATATTAGGTGAATATTGAAGATTACTGTACACCAACTGTATAAGAACAACTTTTTCTCAAAATATTACTATCTGTTGCTAGATTTCTCTGTTAGCTTACTGTGCTCAACATACCATCAGTGTAAATATAACTCAGACTTCAGGTGATTGTTTCTCCATGTAACTTTGTGATGGACAGGTGACTTGTCCAAGGTGGCCCTGAAGGTCAAAAGGACAATTCTGTAATGTCGTTGTGTTTCCTCTAATGTCGTTGTTTTGTGGTATCTTGTTGTGTTTTGACCTTCAGGGTCACCGTACCAAGGTGTATTTCATCCACTGCCCACTAGGATTAGTCCTACCATGACAAATCATCAAAGACTAAGATTACACCCAGGCAACTCATAATATTTGTCCATTTCTGGACCTGCAGACAATGCCCACTTTGTCAAGTGCATGGGAATCATAACACTGATTGGACCGGTTTCAGAAATGGGATTCACACCCATGGAAGAATCTACACAAAAGGCCACATTCACCAGATAAAAGTCACAGTATAATGGACAGTTCATGAGTGGAAACAGACAGGTAAACATGTTGTCATTTCCTTTTGTCTGACATTATCTGTCAGTGAAACAGTGATTAGTGACTACAGTGAACAGTGACTACTACAGAACAGTAGAGACAACGTCACACTTCTGACATATCTTTACATGAACCCTCACAGCTTGTTATCTCCACATATGAATCATCCATTATCTTATAAGAAGGAGAGTGTTCTCAAACAAGAGTCTGTTCTGAGTTCCTCAGTGTACCATTGTTGTGAGAGACAAGACAAGGAGTCTGCACAGACACTACGTCTGTGAGAAGTGGAGATTAAACCATGTGTATTATTATTGTGTTCATATCGGATGAATAGCTCATGTTCTTGGTACGTTACTGCCTGTCCTCTTTTGTTTATAAACATCATATTCTGATAAAAGTTACAGATTTTACAAGTTTAACAGTGAAGCTAATCTGTATGAGATTAGATTTGTTTTAAATTGCTCTACTTTAGGTAATGTAAACTTTATTTATCAAGCAAAATTTAAATAAATAAAGACTTTTCCAATGTTATCACTGAAAATCATTACTGTATTTATTGATCATAAATTTATTTGAAAATAGTTTCCTACAGAAAATTCAATAGCATTTGTACAAAGGTGAGTTTACTAACTGTAATGATGAATCTTTTCCTGTACTTACTTTCAATTTTAATTTTAATTAGGCCTTTTATCAATTTCCCACATATTTCTCATTATATGTGTGAAGCTGCTCAAAAGTCAGTGATCGTCTTTGTCTGACTTTCACCAGGCATCAGATGTTTTGGTCACAGAGTCCGTAGTTCAGCACAAAGTGGTGAACAACCTCCCTGAAAAGAGGCCTTTGTTGGATTCTCTGTTTACATCCAACCTGTGCAAGATGTGCTGTGTCCCACAATGTCACTTCTATATCTCTATCAGTCACTTTTTGCTTCTACCTCAACTTTTTTTGTCAGTGTTGAAAGATCCAAATTCTGCACTTATGCACTATGCATCAAAGAAATTTGTTTTTGAAAAAATATTAGTTCTACCATTTTACTTTTCTATAAAGAATGAACTGAAATTATGAACTTTTTTTTTAAGGATGTACCAACTTTTCTGGTAAATACTTTTCTGTATTTCCCTCACTGCGTTGCATTTCAATTGCATTTTATTTGCAAGTAAATGTGATACTTTGCAGTGCAAACATTAGAGTGTAGTGTTATCAGAATTTATGGCTCTCCTACCTTCAAGCCTGCAAGTTCATAGGGGTCAAAAAAATGCTCCTCCTGTCCCTGACAGTCAAACTGTCCCTAACTCACTAGGAGGCCTTGAGGAGGGGGTCAACAATTCCTGCATTTTGCTGCACATCTATCACCAACTGTACAAAACCCAGCAGAAACCAGATCCTTTTTCAGGCAGCTGTCGCGTGCAGCTGGTAACCCGAGAGTGAGCTCGCAAAGAGGTTTTTAATTCCACACATGTGGCACTACCTGTCCAGTGTGGATTTGGAGATTTTATGCACGTGGGGCAGCTGCTGTGTCTTGTAAGACACGCTGAGCAAAGGGGTAAAAGTAGAGACTGTTAAAAAAAAGAAAATCTTTAACCTCCATTCATCGCTCTTCACCCACTCACTTATCCCTTTCTGGTGTTTAGCCACATGTGTCTGAATATGTCAGGAGAAGAAAGAATGAAGAAAGTAGAAGTGTGTCACCCCGAGTGTGTCTGTATTTGTGAAACTTTAGCACCGACTGTTGCCTCACAGCTGGTTTTCCGGAGACTCTGATGCATGTGGGTGAGGACGGTAAAGGCGGGACAAAAACCGGGGATGACAAATGGATTACTGTTTGAAACACTGTTGGAACAAAAGCTCATTGGATTTCCACCGTGCATTTGAGTAAA
Organism: Cynoglossus semilaevis; assembly: GCF_000523025.1. Lineage (NCBI taxonomy): Eukaryota > Metazoa > Chordata > Actinopteri > Pleuronectiformes > Cynoglossidae > Cynoglossus > Cynoglossus semilaevis. The sequence goes on along the minus strand of NC_024328.1, from coordinate 6,269,903 downwards.
AAGGAATAATGAATAGATGACTAATGGTTCACTTTCAGCCGTCTGAGGTGCTAGACTCAAGACAAGACTTTAAGTTGTGATTCAGAACCATAGAGTTCAGATTCCTGGAAAGGGCTGTTCTTATAGTGCAGTGTGAAGGGGATTCAGTTCTGAATATGCTCAACTATTTTGATTAGACTGAGAAAAATACGAGTAGTTGTTTTTGGGGGGTTTTGGTTTTGTTCCATAAATCAGGCAATAAGCATGTTAAATTTAGAATGGACTAACAGTTTGTTTTTTGATTTGGAGAGAACATGTTGTTTCTTTTCCTGCAGTGCAGAGAAAAGGAGACAGGGGATACTCCTTGGAAAGCAACAGACACTCAGTACTACTAAGAAAGTAACATTATCCCCTAAGGGCTGCTGCTGGGCAATGAGTTTGCCTCTGTTTACCGGAATGGGTGCAACAGTGCTGCACAGAAGAGGTTTTTACAGAACGGCACGGAACGTCTAATCGTCCGGACAGAGGAGACTGTGGGATTCATGGAAGTAAAGAGGGCATTTTGACTTCCAGCATCTTTTTACTCAAAAGCTTCCTCTGCAGCTGGTTGCAGTCTTCACTGTATGTGTTCAGCTGGACCTTGTCCTCCTTTAACTCAGCCTAGTTTATAGCCTGGTCTGGCAGCCACTTCAAACAAGCACTGCTCACCAGCAAAGAGGTAAAAGGAGGTGACGGAGAAAAGAGAGCGTAGCGGATCATTTAGGATGTTTGATGCTGTCTGACTACCTGTGATCAAACATCTGGTCACACAGTGGAAACCGTGTTTGAGAGGTGCCAAACAAGAGGCCGTGCACTTTTTAAGTTCCCCTAATAAAGACATCGCTCATAGTTAAAGTATGTGGGAATTTCCCTTGACCATAAATAAACAACAGAATCAAAAAGGCTCAGTTAGAACAGTCAACTTGTTACACTGTGTTTCTGTATGGACAGATGTCCCTAACCCTAACCCTGATTAACAACATCAATGTCAGTAGGTTCACGTAACAGATGTGTTCTAGTTAGCATTGTGTAGTTTTTGGATCCTGCAGACACTGCAGTAGTTGCAACTGTGCTGTGTCAATGCTAAACGCAACAATATGGAATTGTATAGTATTGTTTTTGTAGCAGAGACTGTACGTAAGAAATAAAAATAAAAAAGTCAAGCTAACCTGTTGTTTATCGACCCATTTCACTAGTTTATACCTTGTTGTTTCTATTGTTATAGAGCATATACAACACTCGTCATATTTATTTTTTATATATAATGGGACACAAGAGTTCCAACTACAGTCTTATCTAGGGAGACGTTAGCTAAGGCCGGGCATACACCGTACGATTTTTGAAAAGTTTGTACGAGTAATCGTCTACGATGTACGGACAAAGCTCACGATTTACGGTCGTGATCACGACCGTGAACACGACCAGAGAGCTCACACTGTGCGGGTGAAAATGGCTCGTCAGCCACTGCTGACTGTCCTGTCTATGGACAGCTGTCAATAAAGATTTATTTGAAAGCTCCGGCGCCGGTTATTAGCAACATGCTAGACAAAAAGCAGAAAGCTGCCCTATTGATTGCTGCAATACAGTGCACTGAAAGTTCTAAAAAGATGATTTTCTCACTGTAATGCTTAAGGCAACAGTTTACAAACCACTCTGCCATCTTCACCAAGCAGGTGTTGTTCTCAGTTCCTTTCTAAAGAAGTTCCAGTGTATTCAGTATTCAGTGATAACCAAAGATGCTCAAAATCAACTCTTCACTGTAATGCACACTTTTGTAGCCGTCCCTTAGGCTCGTCTTATATTTTTAGGTTGGCTTTTACCCTAGCTGACTCCATTATGTTGTGCTTGGCACTGCAGTCTAACCCATACCCCCTCAGCCCCTCCCCACCATCCAGAAGCAAGAGGGGAGAACAGGAAGTAGTTAAGTTCTGCTCTGCTGAGAAAAGGGGATATGTTGCTCAAATTAGATGACACAGCTTCAGTTCAGCATGTTCACTTCTGATGATTACATCAAAGTGAGTCTGCATTTGCCAAAACTTTAAAAAAATCCCACTTCAGTCACTTGTCTGGTTTCAATGTGTTTATACTTGGACACTATGTGTTTTAAAGTTAAAGCAAATGTGCTGAGATGAATGAAGAAAAGAAAACATAAAATATGATACTTTATGATAACTTTTATCTCTGGAACAAGAACCCAAGTGTGTGAAAATGTTTTACCAACACAAGCTGCCGACTATTTGGCTTTGTGCAGTGGAGGGGTGGAGTATTTACAGAGGTGGTAATTAAGGTGATTAATCCTCCAGTAAATGTATCATTTGATAAAGGATTATGCTCCATCTCTTTGTTGTCGTCTCACTCAGGGAGGCTCAAACACATTATCTGATCTATATCCAAAAGTGATTCAGTGACAGGGCTGCATTCAGACAAAGGCACTGTATGCTGCTGGTTTTGACTTGGATGACACTAGATTGCTGAAGTTATTTTAACTCACTCATCTCTTTAACAAAGCCCTGAAACTCTCTGACAAGTGATCAAAGGGCTTGTTCATCTCAAGATCCTTTCTTCTTCTGTCTTTCAGACTTCAAAGCTGTGTAAAATCTTACATGCTTCTGCTTAACAAACAGAAAATAAGAGGGAAAAATTTGCTCTCAGCAGCAGGCAGAATGGTGAAAGCTGTAAACACGGAAACGTAGAAATACCTGGACCATCAAAAAAAGAAAAAAAAAAGCAAACACAACCTGCTGCTTGTCTCTCTCTCTTGTCTTGACTCTCTTTGTTCTTTCCCTTTCTCTTTCTCTCCTCTGCCAGTCCCTGCACTTCATGCAGGTGACAGCATGGTGAGTCAGCCTGGACTTTCCAACCTCCTCTCTGATCTCTCAACAACTCATGCACCGCTGTTGTTGACATCAACACGTACACACACTGATTCACAGTATTCGGGGCTTTCACCCATTTCTGTGAAAGACCACATTTCACACAAGTATTTAACATCTCACCGTCTATCTCAATTTCTCAGCTTCTTCCCTGAAGCTAAGTAAAAAGCCAATGTAAAAGGAATGCCCCCTGGGGTGAGGATTAGGGCGTCTCGTGGACAGCATCATGTCACAGAGGAGTGCTATCTGATCTTTCACCTTTCCTCTCCTCTTTCCTGGCTAACGCCAAAGGGCCGGGGAGCTGCCGTGGACAGGTTGAGTCTACTGTTACCTGGGTGTGAGAGCGTGCCGATGCCGAGACTCATTTCACACCTTAACCTGAAACCTATCTGAGAAATACTGAGTGTTTCCCAGATATGGCAGTGAAACCAAAACACCTCGTACCTGAACTACCAGAAGATTTGACTTGTGAAGTTAAGGGGACGGTACATATGTAAGGAAACAGTTTAAAGTTAGGTTGTGCAAGTGTACTATGGCAGTATATATTTATATCCATCCATCTATCCATCTTTGTCCGCTTATCCGTTACCTGGTTGCATGGGTAGCAGTCTCCATGACCACCACCCAAATCACACTGCACCGTACCAGCCCCTTGTGAATTTTCCTGGGGGTGGTGAGTCCACTGGAAGGTACCAACCTCCCTAACTGGGATTCACTGTTGCGCAGGAGGTCACACCAATGACAGAGACATTGCCTCTGGGCCAAAGTGCCACTATATATTTAGATATGTATTGTATTTATATGTGTATATATATATATATATATATATATATGTGTGTGTGTGTGTGTGTGTGTGTGTGTATGTGTGTGTGTATATGTATTTATGTGTGTATATATATTTATATGCATATACATACAGTTAGGCCCAGAAATATTTGGGCAGTGACACAATCGTTCATTATTTGGGCTCTGCATGCCACCACATTGGATTTGAAATAAAACAACTACAACGGAACTGAAGTGCATTTTGTTGAGTATCCTTTGCAGACAATGACTGCCTGAAGTTTGGAACTCATGGACATCACCAAAGGCTGGGTTTTCTCCTTTGTGATGCGTCTTCAGTTGTTACTTGTTTGTGGGTCTTTCTGCCTTGAGTTTTACCTTGAGTAAGTGAAATGCATGCTTGATTGGGTTGAGATCTGGTGATAGACTCGGCCATTGCAGAATATTCCATTTCTTTTCTTTAAAAAAAACTCCTGAGTTGCTTTTGCAGTATGTCTTGGATCATTGTGCATCTGTACTGTGCAGCACCGTCCAGCTGCATTTGGTTGAACCTGAGCAGAAAGTTTTTTTCCTATACACTTCAGAATTCATCTGGCTGCTTCGGTATTTTGTCACATCATCAATAAACAAAAGTGACCGAGTGCCATTGGAAGCCATGCATGCCCATGTCATCACACTGCCTCCACCATGTTTTACAGAAGATGTGGTGTGCTTTGGATCATAAGCTGTTCCAATTCTTCTCCAAACCTTCTTCTTCTCACCATTCTGGTACAGGTAGAACTTAGTCTCATCGACACTTCAATTCCGTTGTAATTGTTTTATTTCAAAACCAATGTGGTGGCATGCAGAGCCCAAATCATGAACGATTGTGTCACTCTTCAAATATTTCTGGTCCTAACTGTATCTACATATATGTGTATATATGCATGTGCGTGCATTGTTTAGCCTGATCAGTGTGTGATTAAACCAGTTTTGTCAGATTCTATTTCCACCGTACAAGAAAAACTACTTTGATTTTGCTGGAATGTGGGTACATGGGTAGCCATGGTATAAGGTATCTGCATATATGAAATAGTAGATTGAAGTTGAGATATAATATATGTATGGTTTGATTGAAAAAAAAAAGTTTTACAAAGACTGTAGAAAGAGTATAGCTCAAGAGTTTCATACAACAAACATGGACTTTTTTGCAGCAGGCTGCAGGTATTACTTTTGTAATTGCATTAAAGGTAAATAATAGGACTAATTAGCTCTTTTCTTTGTTCCTCTGTTTAACATGCATTGCCAAATTAAAGATTTTGAGATTTTTCTGCATTTGAAAAAAAATTGTTTACTAACATTTTGTGAGTGCTTTCATTTTTACTGATAAAAACAGCAGCACACTGATTTTACCACAGCCTCCAGTATATGCACAGCTGGGTATGTTTTTCACTGTTTGCACCCAACATTCATAGAGCCGTGACGCACACATTCAAACAAAGCAACATGCACCTGTCTTTGTTGTAGCGCTTCCTAAGCATTATAACTAAACTAAATTGCTGCCTTAAGCTGCTACAAACTTTGCATGTCAGCTCTGTGTTGGTGTGTGAGTGTGTACTCATTGTCGGTCAACTTCTCTCTCTACCAGGTATGAACAACATTAAGATTCTTTTATTCCACTTGAGGCGTTACTTAAGCATCAAATACACACTGGCTTTGCAGGTAACAGTGAGTATGTTACTGTTTACTGTTGAATGTGTGGGTTTATTAATTTAACTAGAGTTGACATGGTTTGTGGTGCAGTCGCTGAACCGTTACAATGTAGAGACTGTGGGCAACATTTAGAGAAAAAAAGAAAAAAATGTTCCCTAAAAGCCTGAACACACACCTTTGTAAACACCCACAACCTCACAGTGTATTGGAAAGTACTTCTCCTCCCATTAGGTCATGTATGACGTCCACACAATGTTCAGCATTCGAACTACAAGGATTAGATCATCCGGGCAGCATACAGCAAGCCATTCAAGAGCACAAAGAGGTGATGGATTTGATGGTTGCATAGACCTGGGAGGAGGGACGGGGGGAGTAGGAGGGAGGGTGGAAGTTACAGGAACAACTGGTTTTCCCTTTAACTGCAACTACTTTCTCTGTTTCTATAAATAAAGAGTAGTTTCAGTCAGCTCGTCTCGTCCAATCAGGGCTCCGGCAGCTGCAGCCAGGTAGACTGGGGCGGCAGACGGGTCGATGCAGGTATGAGGTGATATAGTGAGGTGGACAGATTGTTATCAGTCAGGCAGCAACATGTGTTGTTAAAGGTGTAAACAGTGTAGATAGTGAAGCATAAAGACCCAGTAATGAAAGTAGTATTTCTGTGTTTACACACATGCAGGACTCTGAATCCATATGTGTGTGTTTGCAAGTACAACAACAGAAGTGTGGCCTTTGTTTGGGTAAAACAGGTGTGTGTTTTTGTTTCTCTGTGTGTGTAAAGTGTGTGGCAGATTGTAAAAGAAAATGGGAGTGGGAGTGTTTTGAGAAAACCTGTCCAGTTTCCTTTGTGTGAAAGGTCATCATATTCACCTGGCACCTGGTATCAGTCTTACTAGTATTACACAAGGGAATATCATTGGATGCTGTGGTGGAAAGTTTTTTACAGGAAAAACATTGACCTAACTTGTCAGAACACTATGTCTTATTAGTTGTTAATCATTTAGTAATGTTTTGGAGGAGACGGCGAAGGTTTTGTAGGTTTGTTCAAGTTGTCACAAGTCAAAATAAATGCATTTAAATGCTTTTTCAAAACACACAGATTCGTAGGATGCATGTATAATAAAAGGTAAAAGAAGTTTTCAAACATTACTGCTGTTTTGACGTAATTATTGCAATGTAGAGACGCTGCTTTGTACACTGAGTAGTGGCATCAATGGCCGGGGGTCTGTTTATCAGTCAACAATGCCTAAGGACGTTATAGTCCAGCAACATCTCCTCAGTTATCACCAGTTGAAGTTGGCTTCATCTTGGTAGTGGTGCTGTCGTGCCGTCAAACTGCGACAGGATCCCATTCATAAAAGGCTTATGGACGGTCATCATAATGTCATGAAATGTCATGTTTATATTATGAGCATAGCTTAAGAGCTGATTCCAAAATAAAACCAACTTCAAAAGTCAGAGTGACACTAATCGACAGGCAGAGGTGAGGAAAATTGTAGCAGAATCCCTGTTGAGGTGCCTTCCAAAGACAGTCGGTTTACCTCTGAAACACATACAGAATTTAGTGACCTCACCTCCACTCATTCCAGGCCTGAAGCTGTCATTACTTGTCGCCGTGCCAAATGTACTAATTCACACCATCTCCTGTTCACTCTGTAATTACCTGCCAAACTGTTTATGATTCTGTATCTGCCGGGTACGCAGCAGTCCTCACAGAGCTTCCTGACATCTGAGGTTGCAATTAACATCAGCTCTCTGAAGTGTTTTGTAAGGATTACCTGCTGTGTGCACAGCACTCGAAAAAAATGAAATGGTGCTCTCATTATTTTATATTAAACTAAATCTTAAAAAAGCAGGTGAATTGTTAATGGATGCATGATTACCTGGTGTGGAGGTTACACTGAGGTGTCGACCTTAAATTTTAGGTCACAAATGTGTTGGATATTAATGCAAAAGAAAGGGCCAAAAATGTCATTTAAAATTCTGCAAAAAAACAGCACCATATGGAGGAAGTGGAGTTTTTATTGAGATCTCTGTGTGATTGGTTGATTGTTAAAGCAGTTAAACAGAGCTCATGTACACACAATGTATCAATGTGATAACAGCAGATCCGCAATAAACTGCTGGACTCTCCTGCCCAATGAACAGGCCACACCCCTGAAATCCAACATAATATTAAAAATGTGAGATTTATGCACAGAGATGGATAGATGGATGGATGGTTGGATTATTATTAAAACCTCAGGACTTTCTTTCCAAGCTGCAGTGAGTACGGTGCAAAAGCAGGTGGATTTTACACACAACAGAGTGAACAAAGCACAAACAATTTAAAACAGGAAAGTTGGGGTGAAATCTTATAAAAGTGCTCAGTGGATGCCTACTACAATAAGTACTACAAAAACTCTTCTCTGGACTGCATGCACATATACAACAGTATATGTATTGTCTTTCTCCACAAGAATGCACGAACCACATGAGTACAGTTTACCATAATCACTTAATAACATTCACATGACACTGACTAGGGCATGGTCTGGTCTAAATATACACAGATGATACGAATATAATGAAATGTCAAACATGGCTAGTTAATGTCATCTGCCTATAAATACATCTGTGTATTTATCTGAGCCCAGTTCTGACATTTCATGTTACTGACTGACAAACTTAAAGATCCCAACATCTCCTCAGACAACCTAGGTCAGTGGTTCTTAATGTGGGGGGCACGGCCCCGTGGGGGAGCTAAGAGGAGCTAGGAGGGCCTTGGAATATTAGAGGGAAGATTCAGAAACATTTATAAATATTTTATTTCTCTAAAAACCATTTGTCCTGAACTGTACAACACAAACTGTCATATTCTCAAGTTCCTGATGCTAATTACCTAGCACATGTTTGTTATTAACTTTCTCATGTTAAACAAATGTAATAATTATTGAATAGTTAATACAATTTACAGAATACATTTTGAAAAGTTGATGTTTCTTTACATAATTTATAGCATTGTCCTTTGGGTCTACAAAGGAGGGTCGCCAACAAGCTAATGCTGTTTTTCAATGTTTTGCCATGGAAGAGTTTGGGAACTCCTGGCCCAGGTAATTGCTCTTTTATTACATTAATACATTTCATTAGTCTCCTGAGATTGATTTAGATTTTACCTTTTACATCTTGAGACGTCCAGCAACTCGTTAGCGCTGATGTCCAAGTGTCGGTCATAAACAAAAGAACCTGAAACGGGTTCAATAATTGTATCAACCGTTGCTCACATTTCTGGGGCATCCCTCTTTGTAATTAAACACTGCTCGTTGGTATTCACGGGACACAATGACAACCTGAATAGAGCTGTCACTATGCATCAGACTGACACGTTGCTGTGGCAACAAGGGTCAGTGAGTTTGGAGTACATGCGAGGAGGAGAAGCAGAAGGAGACGTAGGAGGTGAAGAACGAAGGTGGGCACGTAGGAGGACAAGTAGGATGCACAGAGGCGTGAAAGGGTGTAAATGCAGCCATGGGTTGAGAAACTCATCACAGAGTCAGACTCATAAAAGCACTATTTAAGACAGTGGAACACAGCGAAGGGAAAGACTTAGCACGATTTATCAAAATAAAGGTCATCAGTATTTAAGCGTAGTCACTTTCTCATCTGTAGTTCCTCTAATAAATAGTTTCATTTACTGGACAAATGTATGACTCAGAGCTTTTAACCTTGAGTTAACTGTACGTATAATGGCGATTCAAGGTAAAAAGCACTTTACCAGCCGAATGGGATTTTTTATTAAAAAGATTTGCATGTGTTTTTAAAAGATCCATTCCGTGTGAATACAGTGTGTTTTTCGGGGGAATTGCCGCTCTGAGTCAACAAAATGACATATTTTTTCATATTTCCACAAATCTGTGTGGATTACCAGAGCATTTCTTCGCAGCTGTTGAGGTGGAGAAAATCTGTCTGTTCCATCCCAGTCATCACTACAGCTTGAATGGTCTTTTTATTTGCAGATATATTTGGGCGAAGTGTGCCACTATTTATGTCTTGGCAGAAGTCCACACCCAGCTATTTCAAAGGCCTTTTTATTTCTCCCCCCCTTTTGTACACACACACTCAGACGCATACACACACACACACACGCTACAGAAGAGTGGCCTCTATTCTTCATTACTGTCCTGTGTTTTTGAAAGGCCCTGGCTCAGATATCCTATAGACAGGAGTAACAGCTGTTGCTAAGCCGCCGTAGCTGGCCCCTGCTCAGGAGCCGGTTGGGACCCAAAAATCTCTGTGTCTGTCGCTGTCTTTATCCCACTGTCTCGTCCTTAAACTGCCCGTCCCTCCCTGCTTCCACTGTTTGTCTAGAGTTTTTTTTACTTGTCTCTGGTCCTGCTTCTGTCTGTCTGCGTCTTTGTCCTTAATTACACTGGAGTGTAAAAACGAACATGATTTTCTGGTCACAGAGTGAAAAAAGAAGGGGATGCTTTCAGAGAAAGACGATGAAGGACAAAGGAGAGGGTCGTGTCCTGCCCTTTATTCATTTAGTGTATGGCTATAGACTTGGCCTCACATCTCTTTACTACACACACACACACACACCATGTCATGCACACACTCCACCCCAACCACCCTCTAATCTGCACTGTTCCGCCCTGGGGGCCTGAAGCTGGGGCAGCTGCTACTGATGGAGCCAGAGAGCCAGCTGTCCTCACACACACACTCACACACACACACACACACACACACACACACACAGACACAAAACAAACACATCCACACGTTTACACACACACACACACACATACACATTCACCTAACTTATTCATTTGGGACAATGGCGTTGGGATAGGAGTGTGTGTGTCATGATTTTGGAGTGTGCCGTGGTCATAGGGAGGGGGGCAGGGTGTGGGGGTGCTCACAGTCACTAAAGTGGCTTTTTATGTAGGCTTTGTGTCTCAGCAACAGTTGGCAGCACGTGTGTCAATGACACGCCTCTCTGCTTTATTGTCCATGAAGTCAGAGGGTTTTGAGGGTGGAGGGTTGAGGGTGGGGGGGTGGTGGTCGAGGGGTGGAACAAACACTTGGAGGAGCATAAAGAGATGTCTGAAGAAAAAGAAGAAGAAAAAAAACCAAAAGAACCAACAAAGAAGACAGCATCTATTTATGGACAAGTTCAGAGTGTGGTTGTTTTGAGGAGTAACTGTCAAGACAGGAACTTACTGCTTGCTCTTCTTACGTTTACCATTTCATCATCTTGCTGCATCTGCACCAGACCTGTAGTATTAGTGAAAAAGTCAGGATTAGCAAAGTGAGGGCGTTTAGATTATGCATGTAAAACCATAATGAAAAAAAAAACAATCTTAAAGGAGCTTAAAAAAGAACAACACATTAGTGGATTCAGTCTTCACATTTTGATTGGTTTATCTCTATCTCTGACTGCTTTGCTCTCTGGCTCAGGCTCCCATTGGCCAGGTTTCTCTTTTAATCCTTGATTGGCTAAGCCGCTGATTGCATTAAGCCCTGAGTGTCTGATTGGTCGAGTGTCAGCCAGGCTCTCTGTGATTTGCCCTTGGTTATGTTTTAAGCAGCTGGGGCATTTTCTTTATGCTGCAGCTGCGCTGGAGACGGGGTGAAAGCGAGCTTGTGTTTGTGTGCAGGCAGATTTGCTTGAGTGGCACCATGAGGTGGGTTAGGTGTGTGTTTAGCTACTAAGAGGCCATATGGCTGATGACACATATTCTTGCTTTCATAGACACACACACACACCTGACTGCTGTCTCACACCTGCTCCACTGTCTATGACTGAATGAGATCAAGATCAAAGGGAGGGGAAGAAAACAAGGCCGCGGGGGACATGTGTGTGCGTGCATTTACAAATATGTGTTTGATTAAATGTTTAGTGCTTTTAAAGCCTCGCCAGAAAAGAAGAACAAATATAGTAGAAACTAATTTGTAACTGATTTGGATCAAGTTGGTTAAATATGAAGTCGTTGATGACGTGTTTGCTGGAAAATACTTCTGATAACAGAGATGCAGTCACTACTGACTTGAATTTCTTTGGAAATCGGGGACTCTAAAAGCTGTGGTTTTGAACGAGGGATTTTTGCTTTTTCTTTGAATAAAATATGTTTTTTGAGCAAATCATTGAATAAAATGAGTCCTTGTTCTCGTCCTTTATATTAATCTTCTCTAATAATCTCATAACATAAACTGTAGGGTTTGTCTGAAAACACTAACATCTTCCAGGACAGTTAAGCTCAGTTTTTTTGTTATTTGTTTTTTCTGGCAAGAATAATTTATTGGATTTTGAGTCATTTCAACGATGGCTCATGTCTGACTCGCACGGTGCAGAGGTGGAAGGTCTGTAATAGTAAAACAATGAACTCAATGAGCGTCACAGGGAGGGAAAGTGCCCTTGTGCGGTGATATTTTCACTTTGAAAGTGGTGTGAAAAGGAGCCAAGCCAAACAAGAGGAAAGTCTCTCCTCTGTAATCCACTGGTGGGTTTCAGCGTTATGACCTCACGATTATGGTCGGAGATAGCCTTTAATTTGCCGTAAGAAACAAAATTCCCTTACGCTGGTATACAAACCCACCCACCAGCCTACACACAAATGCACGCAGACGTAACTAGAGCGTACGCTCAAAGGCTGGTTTTCTTTTGGTTCGCCCACAGAGGCAACAAAGTCTGTCTTTGTCACTTTCCAAGTCAGACGTCAGTGAGCGTTTACTCTGCAGTGATGGGTAAATCTGGCCCACACGGAGCCCTCGTGTGTTCTGCGTATCACTGACCTCCCACACACTTGCACACAGTCCCTGATACTGTACTGTTGATGATTATTAAATAAAGGCCAGCAGCAGATGGAGAACTTCCTCTCCTGCTTCTCGATATTATAAAGTATGATTTACATGCCGGGGTGGGGAGGCCAACACTTTGAAAGCTAAAGATCTACACAGGCGGCCAAAAGACAGTATTGTATTTGACTCACAAGCAAGGTTTATATCTGTAGTAAACAGTATGTGTACACATATGTGTCTGTGTTTGTTGCAACAGGAATAGATTGGTTCACAGACAGAGGAGGAGAGTAGTTGCCGGGTAGAGTTGAGGAGTCTGCAGATGTTGCTGTAGTTGGCCGGTCCCTTTTTCTTTGTTTCATAAACTTTCTGTCTGGCAAAGACAAAGGGTCTTGAGTTTGAATGTTTTTTTGTTTTTTTTAAACCCAACAAAGCTGCCGAACCCTGTTTCTGTCCTCAGACTCATCACCCGTCTCATGGAAGGCGTGAAGATGATCTTTTCCACCACATGTGTTACATTGGTCCATATACATATTGTTAGCATTGTAAAACATAGTTGTTCTTTTGTGAGTGTTTAAATGAGTTTGACTGCGTGCTCTGTAGGTCGTTGACTATCGGTGATTAGATTATCTCCGCTTCACCCTGAGGGCAGGTTCAGCCGAAGAGCTGGTCACAGAAGTTAAGACGGAGTGGAAATGAGATTAGACGGGACAAAAAAGAAAGCCGAGAGTTGGAAAATTAAAATTGAAGTAAATCTCGCTGATACAGTTGACACTCACTATATTGAAAGTACTGTGCATTGTTTACAAGCTGCAGCTGCATCCTGTGTGACAGTTGACGCACTGCAACTGCTGCACTGTAACGCACAAAAGAACCAATCAGAAACCACGCCTTCAAAAACTGTATCCATGCTATTAAATTCACGTATTTTTTGTAAGGAGTGTTTTTGCATTATTCTTTTGTTATCATGTCTGCACGTGTGTGTGTGTGATAAATAATGCCATGACTGTAAAACATCACAGCAGAAAACACACCCAGCCGCACGTGCACCCACGTGCACGTGCACTAGAACACACCCTCGGACATTTGTAGTTATGTGACACTTGATCGTCCAAACCTTTACACAGAATCAGGAAACAAAGATGATGCAAAATGTGCAGGAATAAATGTAAGAATATATCTTGTTTACCACATCTGAGACAAGAAAAGCTGCTGTGTGCACTTCACAGCTCACTTTATAGCCCCCCGCTGGTAGATTACAATGTTGATGTTCTAATTGGATGATTCTGTTGCAGCGTGTGTTTGCTTGGTTCTAGTATCATGGCTGAGGATGTTTTCTTCAGCTTATTAAAAATCTCTCCCTGCAAACACGCGGCCGGAGAGATAGCACTATTTGATTAATTCACCAACACAAACACACATGTCATAATCCCTGCACGCCCATTGGTTGCTGTGAGAGTCCTGTCTCCAAAGCAACACTGGAATGCTGGGTGTGTGGCTCCGCCCCTTTCAGGAAGGAAACCCATGTAAACAAACCCGGCATGTGCCACAATGTGCGCTCCACCTGACTCTGTGGTAACGGGGAGACTTACTATGTCTGCAGACAGACTGAACCAGGTGACTCACATGAGGTCACATTATGTTTTGTCAAAACTAAATACCATAATTTTGAGATAGTGTAAAAAGTTTAAAACAATCAAATGAACAATCAAAATAACAATCAAATGAACTATGGAATCACTTAAAATACAGCTTTGAATTTACTAACCAAAAACTTCAGCATACACTTGGTGATGTGTTTTTTCTGTAATAGAAATAACAGCATGTTGGATTAAAACTGTTTACAAGTGGAGAACAGGTGGCAGTAATGCAACCGGTTGGATGTAGTGCTAATGCTAAATCCTAAAGAATGGAATTAGCTAACCTTTTTGTATCAAAGACATGGAAAACAGCTAGGGAAGAAAGGGATAGCATGAGATGATCTGATGTAGTGCCCCCTGCAGGAAGCATCTACAAGAAGAAGAAGAATTATTTCAGCAAGTAATGTTTTTTGGGGGGAATATCAAAATGAAGGAACGCCCTATTGTTGTTTTAAAGTAGTGCAGCTCTACTTAATGACAGCGCTTTGTCCTACACTGTACATTCGATCTGTCTATTGTAATTACTTAGCTTAAGCTAGCTACCATAACTTTTCTAATGTGTTATAAGTTTGCATGTGATTTGATGTAAATTGATTTGACCATCAAAGTAATCATTTGGTGTCCATACCTGTTCACAGTGCCCCCTGCAGAGGTGGAGGGGGAAACATACAGCAAAATTAAAAAGGAACAAAACAAAAAACTCTAAGTCAAACATTACACAAAGATGAAAAGAGCTTAACAAATGTTTGTGTCCCGTTTCATTCATAACAACAGTTCACGTCACTGTGATAAGCAGGTGCATGAAGCACAACAGCGGGGTCAGTGACCTGTCCACTGCCGTCACACAGCCCCTCTCCTCTGGTTGATTTACGGGATGTCCAATCTTTTGTGCTGTTTTGTGTTTACTACTGCGTCCCACATATGATGCAATATGGCCCAAAGGTAACCACAGTTCAGGGTATTCAGTTCTCTGCCTGGTTGAAAACAACTCATTTCACCCAGTGGCTGCAGCATTGAATCACACCCTGTAAGCAGAAAACATAAGGAGAGGAAAAATAAGGTTAGAATTGAACATAACAGCAGATAAAAATATTCACAACATCGACCAAAATACCCACACACTGGGACACCTATCCTGTTGAGCAACAACTCCAGAGAGCCAATCAGATTCCTGTTACCCACAGCAACAACTCGTGTTTATGCCTGCCTCGAGATCATTCTGCACTCTGATTGGCCACTGCGAAGCTTTAGAGCACGCCCCAGCCCCCTCTCCCTTTTCCTCTTTCCTTCTCAGCCTGATTTTCCATCAGATTAAGTAACAGTGGGAAAAACAAAAGGAGCTTGTTTTGTTTTTCATTAATGACATCACAGACAGGGGACTTATTTAAATGCTAAGGTATCAGAGTGATAAATGCACAGGAAAATGCAAATGTGCAGACACGGTGGGAGACGGCAGGAGGTGTTGTACCACTGTTGCCATGCAGTCTTGTATGTTACTAGGTTAAGTACAGTGTGTTGCACCAAAAAAAAAAGTCAAGTGCAAGGAAAGGCAGCAATTGCATCACCCCTCAAAAGTCCTTGAAAACAGGCTCACACTTTTTACAACCTGTGCAAAATTCTAAATGCAATTCCTCATCCCTGACATGGAATTTTTCACAGTACAAATGCAACACATGCACACTGCTGCAACTTTTAAGTATTTTCTGTATTTCTGTGCACTGGGTTTACTCCTATTATTATTACTGTTATTGGTGGTAATTTTATTTCTGAAAAAAAAAATAACTGCAGTGTCTGTCTTATTATAGCAGCAGCTGCTGGCAGTAAAAACAGAGCGAATGAACATCAACAGCTGCCAACTGCTTTGTTTTGATCGGTGTGTTAGTGTTGAGAGGCTGGTGTTGAGGTTGAGGCACCGTTAGATAAGATACACTGCCATCAGCGCAGTCCATCGGTCCAGCTCTGACGGTGTTACACAACGCCCTGGTCGTACAAGGATCATGTTTTTACTTCCTGTGAAAACACGAAAGGAATCCTGAAAACATGTTGTTGTAATTTTAATATTTACCTTCCATCACAATCAACACATGTTTTCATTGTCATGTGTTTGGCCTGTTATGTGTGTGACTGTGGTTTGTGAGTAAAGCTGTGACATGTGTACTAACCCTGCAAGCATATGAGGAAGGTTGTGCATGTGGCAGTTCTTACTGAGCCTGGATTGTCACTGACAGTTCAGGCTCAGGCCTATCCTAGTATGGGGGTACTTTGTACTTAGGATGTGGGGGCAATTTAGATCTCTTTTGAAGTAATAGCTAGCTAGATTTTTTACAGTCTGTGTTTTAAACAAAAAGCTAGTGCACCACTAACCTGCAGAGGGGGCTATAAACATACTTGTGTACATTTTTGGTTGCTCTAATGTATATTTCTTGTTAACTTTAATACTAACTATATATTTATGAGCAATGCAGGATGATTCCTAAGTCGGTCTGTCACAGAGGGCCATGATAAGGAATGAGCAATAGCTGATCTGCGGTGCTGTACTTCTCCAACAATGTTCTGACCATTACTATACCATATTAACCGAGGAAATTCAAAACCCAACGTTTGCATTTTGGCCTCATTCCTTTTATTATTGAGTCAAAGACACAGAACAAAGTGCAGAATAAGTTAGCATCCTAACTTCTTCTTTGTCCTATCAGCAGACTTTGATGGCATGTAAATGGTGCTACACCATTTACATGCTGTAGCACAATAAAAACAATAGGGAGAGACTTTTGATTTGATTTATGGATACAGAAAAGTGTGTATTACATTATTTACACAGGTTAAGTGTTTAGAGCAAAAGTATACAGGTCTTTATTTTAACAAAAAGTGGGAAAAAAACATACTGTACGTGCAGGTAGAATCGTACGAGTCGCTCTAGAAAGGTGTAACAGAAAGTATAAGGCGGGCTTTACACAGGATCACACGCTCCTACTAAGAATGTAAACTTGTTTGTGCTTGAAGAGGCTGCTGTGATGAGCTGTTTCAGCATCATCATTCCCCTTACAGCCCTGACTTGTTGACTAATGACGGCACAGTAAGAGCAAACAAGGCCTTTTACTTTTTGTCCTCTCTCTAACGCTCTCTATCTCTCGCTCCCTCTCTCTCGCTCCCTCTCTCTCTCCTCTTCTCTCTCCTCTCTCTCTCCCCCTGCTCAGTCTCTGGATGTTTCTGAGCCTGTGCACTGAAAGCACAGAGGTGTTCCTACTGTGAAATGTTTACTTTGCACTCTCTCTTCCTCCCTCTCCCTTCCTTCTCATAAGCCCTCTTTCCTAGGAATTGCTCCCTCAGTTTTTTAGTTGGTAAAAAACATTGTGTTTCCTGGAAATTCACCTTAATATTCACAGAGGTCAATGAAATTTGAAAATAAGGGGATGTTTAGTCAGAGGTGATCAGTGTTTCCTGCCTTCTCTTCTTTTTATGATAAATGACACAGGGTTGGGTGGCGCTCTTTCAGCCACTAGTGCAACTCAAACGGTCTCTGGCATCAGCATAATGGAATTTGGAATTCAAAGCATGTCTGTAATGTGAATGTCTCGTTCTGTTTTCTCTCCTTGAATCAACTCAGTCAGCCTCCTGCCCCCTCACATGCCACTGATCCTCTGACGTGCAATTAGCTTATAGGCAGCAAACACTGGAGTCGACTCTGTGTGCGTCTGTGTGTCTCTTTGTATTTGCACAGACATCAGCCGTGGCTGCTGGGCTGCTATGTTACACTGGGATGTTGGGCTCATATATGAGGGGCGTTCCTGGCGTGTCTTCCACTACATGTGCTTCAGAACGGATAAGTTCAGCTATGCCAGTTATGTGACAGCCCCGCCAAGGTTTCAGGCTGCTCCCCTTATTTGGTGAATCACTTAGCATTGCCTTGCCCCAGTCAGACTGACCAGCCACAGGAAAAAACGGAAAATATTTATAGAATGCAGACACAGACAGTGTGGCAGTGATTAGGAGATGAAATGCATTTTTGCCATTCATCACATGCGATTTCATTAAGGCAAGGATAGAGAATTTGAAAGCATTCGGCACAACCCTTAACCCGTTTGTTTGTTTTCAAATCATGTTTGCAAGCCGGCGTTTTTCAGCTGTATTCTATGCTTGACTAGAACAACTCAGGTGAGATTTCCTGAGCTGCTGCAGTTTTCCTCAAATAGTTTTTACCCACTAGCTTATGTAAAGCAACCAGACCAAATCCCCAGTCTTATTTAATCAAAACAATTGGCATCACTTCAGTAGGCCGGCGTAACAGTCTTGATTTATTATAGTGAGTTGCTTATTTACTTATCTAAAAATGCCATTCCTGTTTGCTTGTATTTTTAGTAAGTGTTGCATGTATGGTATGATGCATCCATCCATCCATCCATTTTCATCCGCTTATCCGTTACCGGGTCACGGGGGCAGCAGTCGACACCCAAATCACACTGCACCGTGCCAACCCCCCCAAACCTTCCTGCAGGTGGTGAGTCCACTGGAAGGTACCAACTGCCCTAACTGGGATTCGAACTTGCCCAGGAGGTGAACCCTGGGGTTCCACACCAATGACAGAGACATTGCCTCTGGGCCAAAGTGCCACTGTATGGTATGATTATAATTTGAAATAGAATTTAAAATAGAATGGGAAGGGATTGAATTAAAATCTGGAGCAGCGATTGTATCATCTAAATTTAGCTGCTGAGGTTTATATAAAGGCTCTGTAATCATAGATCACATTATATTCATTAAAGATCTTGTGACCAGAGTTTTGGGGTTAAAAAAAAACACACTTTCCTGTGTTAAAGCCATTGCTTGCATAAATTACACATTTCACTCCGTCAATCCATTCAGCTGCTGCATAAAGAAAAACTGATGAAATCAGTGCAATTTTTCAGATTTGCAATTTAAACAAACACCCAAATGGATGAGTATTCTTAAACAACATAAAGATTAAGTCACAAAAATGCTCTTTATGGCTTTGTCAAGACCACGTCTAATAAATTACAAGACCTGATCACTAGAATATAGGTCAGGTGTGATTGTGAGTGTGTGTGTGAGTGTGTGTCCTGGTCTCACACAGCTGTTGAACAATCTTTGATTATATGTTCTACAGCAAGAAAGTCAGTCATTACTCCTGAACTGAAGGGTCTGAATCATGTGATCTCATCCTTCACAGTAGTGTGCGGTCATCACAGGTGCACAGGTGTCAACACACACGTGTGTGTGCAGGTTGGTGTATGCCTCTGCCTTTACAGCCACCTCAGCTCAACCCCAACCACAAATCCCAGAAAACACCAGTGCCGGGTCACGCCGTTTGCATCTCTTCACAAACAGCAGTCTGCATGTGTGTGTTTGTGTGTGTATGTCAGTGTACTGGAATCACCCCGGCAACCACTCTTGATATGAGAAATTCCCTGCACGGTAAACCTAAGACCTGCTGAAAGTGACACATTGTGCTGGCTCCCTGCACCAGCTCTGAGGAGTGAGCTCACCGTAAACTGAGCAACAGAGCAGCATCAGGAGCAGCTAGGGTGCAGCTCGTTTCTCGAGTGAGTGACACATACTTAGATTAGAGACACCCAACACCAGCCATCCATCCCTCTAGTTCTCTCCCCAGCCTGTCACAGCCAGCTGGGCCATGAGCTCATTGTACCAATCTGGCCACGCGAGAGGAGGACGAGAAGGAGGAGGAGGAGGAAGAGGAGGTGGAGGACGAGAGTGAGAGGCTCAGAGCTGGGTGGGGTGAGAGGGGAGGCTGCCTGCCAGCTCATCGTGTAATCTCATCTTACTGTGGTTACTGTAAGTCAGATGGAGAAGGGAATGGGAAGAAGGGACCACACTTCCCCATGAAAGCAAAGGCTGTGGAAATTACTCCTCCAAAGTCCATCTGAAGCATTTAGCATTTACAGTCGAACCGTGAGTCTGGGAATCTTTGGAAATCCAGATTTAGAAACACATACTGTAAATGTCACTGGGGTGAAATACTAGAGTGGTTAGTTTTATTCGGTATTATAATGTGACTCCCTCTTTAATTGCACATCAAGCGATGCTGACCATGTCTTCCGTTTCACTTTAGTAAAGTCTTAAAGTAATTTGCTTGACAGTTCTTGTTTAATATTATTAATATTAAAAAATAATTTAAATGGAGTTCTATGATCTTTAAAGAACTCAAAACCAATAGTGAGAAAAGAACAAATATTGGAGTGATTTTATGTTGTTTTTTTTTAATTAACTACAAAAAGCTGTTAATACTGCTCATGCAAAAGTTGCTGTGTCTGGTGTTATGACAATTTTTTGTCATTATTTCTCAGTATTATTTTTTAAACAGTCTTATTTACTTTTTGGTGATCATGCTATTTCATGGAACAGTTAATCGCCACCCACCCTAACAAGTGCCTTGAAACATGTTTGAATTTTGTAGTTAATGCTATGTTTTTGCACGTAGTCTCTGAACAGAACACGTTGAATTTGTATTTGTTCAGTTAGGATTAATGCCATTACCAATAAGAAGAACATTGCAATTAACAACAACGACAATGTAAATATTAATCACCTATTAAAGACCCTTCAATAGTTAAAGGGTCAAAGCTAAAAAGAGGCTTGATCTAGATTTGGACAATAAATTTACTGCCAGTATAACATGGCGTACTGAAGTTAGCTGTCGCTAATAGCTAGCTGGAAGTTATACTATCAGGATGAAGACACATTGCCTCTAGCTTCATTCAGCCAGGCAGTTGAAGGTACAACAAAACCATAGCCCAACTTAACTTTTCATTTTAAACTTTATAGTGTGGGATTTTTAGGCTATAACTGTTTATGTTCACGAGGCTAATCTGTTTAAGCTAATAGGCAGGCTAAATGCTACTGTATGTTACTGATGTATCGCTAGATAGCTTAGTGATGAGATCAGTCCAGAGAATTGTTTATTGTTTTGCAACAAAGTTAGTGACTGTTATGGTCAGACTGCAGCAGTGATTTCAGGGTTTTCTGACCAGAATAAAAAAAGTGTATTCCTATTTTCTACATATTGAATGCCAACAAATGAAGTAGAACATATTTGTGGTTGCAGTTGTAATTTGTCACCAGGAACCAAAAATAATTTGTTTGTGTTTACAGCAGCGGTTTCAGCAGCTAATTTGGATCAGTGACATTGGTATTAAATACCTTTGGAAGGATAAAGATATGCATCTGAACAGAGATCAAGAGCAAGCTACTGCTTGATGTTTACCAACTCTCTGAGCTACTTTTGAAAACACCAATGTTTCACAGTCACAACACATGTACAAGCTTTTGCTCCCTCCCTCTATCGTAGCTGTAGATCTTAGACCTCGTGCAGACAGTCGGGCTGTCTCGACAGTCTGGGCTGTTGCCTCAGGCTTTGGCACCGCAGCCAACGCAGGGAAGAAGAAGATGTTTTTTAAGTCCAATACGTGTAGCGGTGGAACAAATGACTTCTTTTCAGTAGCCTGTGTTTTTGTTGTTCCTGTTGTTCCTGTGCACACTTTGAAACAAAAGGACTGAGTCATAAAAAAATCTTGCAGAGAATTACAGTCTTGCTATTTTATATGAGAATTAGTACACAGATGATATGTAGGTTAAAATATTTCAAAACAGAAAAATGTGAGCCTTCACACAGACGATCTGTAGTGTTCAATAAAAGTAGGTCAAGAACTGCAGTAAACTCGATGAGAAATCCCTTTGTTTTCACTTCGAACCACCACAGACGTAAATATTGTATATTCTGCAGAAAATGGGTTTTATATGGAGATAAAACAAATGATTCTGCATTTTGACTCTTGAACCACTTTGTTGTATTTTCCAGAAACATTGCACAATGCATGATTTTATGCATCTTTAAAATCAAAATAAATGCACAGAGATTGACTGATTCCATAAAAAGAAAGAAGGAAAAACAGGCATATAATCTTTAAATTAGTTCAACCTGACTAACCTGGTCAAGGTAGGCAGAGCTGCATTTTTCTTAAGGTGAGGGAAACTACATCATTCTGTAATGTATGGAACATTTTCCACACAACAACAAAAAAAGCTCTGTGACCCACTTTTGGGTCATGACCCACCACTTAATAAAAACTACCACAGAGTAAAGCTAAGGTAAACATCCCTATATGCTGTATGTAGGACAAGCATACTCTAAAAATATTCTCTGTTTTTAATCCTTTGTTGTTGTGTCCCAAACTGCCCTGTGAGGCAGCTGGGAATTAGACTTGTGATTTTCACAGGAGGCTGTGTTTGTGTGACATGTCTAGCAGTGCAGATATTGACGGAAAGTCCCCTTTGTTTCAGCTCCACTTCGTCTTCTTCTTCTTCTTCTTCTTCTGTGTAAGTCAGTTTGAGCCGAGTTTCCTCTGTTCCTAGAAAACTGGGTAATTACCTCACATCACTCTCAGCAGAAAGACAGTCCCCTGTGCTTCTGTTGTATGTGCGTATGTGTTGCAGTTGTGCAGGAACCGATGTGTGTCCTCATGATTGTGTGCACCTGTGTCTTCATGTGTGTACAGGTTATGGCCAGTGGAGAGACCAGGTTTCTGGCAGGGGAAGCAACGTCTGTTCCTCTGAAGTCTCTTATCTCTTTGATGTGGGCCGGCCTTAACTGTCATCTGCAGCTCAGAGACGACCACAACCCTCACACACTTCCGCTCCCACCTGCCTCTGGTGAGCACTATTTCTCTGAAGCGCAGACCCAAAACTCTTCGTCCACTTCAGATAATCTGTGCATACGTGGGTGCACAAACTCTGGTAATCTTTCTTGGTGTGTTTTGCCTGATGGTGGCAAAGATTGTACAGGATGCTTGTTGACTGATTTTAATAACTTCAGATGAAGTTCAACTACAGTATTGTAGTAGTAGCAGATAAGTAAAAAGAAAGTCTTATATTTTAGTCTTAGATGAAGAAAACTACAGTCTTAGACTTCTGTACCTGCCTCTGCACAGAAATCTCTTCCCTGCAGCAGCTCCTCCACCCTCCCTTCCATTCCCAAGTGGTCTCAATGCTAGTGATTGTGCAAGCTGGCACTTAAGTCAGCCAGTGCAATAGTGGTTAAAGGTCAGAGCCTGGAAACAGCACATGTCACAAGCATCACTTGATATAAATGTTTTTCCCTCTAATTTTTGTCTAGTCTCCTTACACAACTGAATCATTTGATGTTTTTCTTCTCCCCCCCCCCCCCCCCCCACGCATCTGTCACCCACACTTTTCTCCTTTCTGCCTCTACAGCACAGATACCACACATCACTTCCTGTTAGTTATCTTTGTAGCCTCCCTCATTCTGCAGCATCTTTGATAACTTTAGATGTGCTGATGGCTAATGCCCTGTGAAGCTCACAGAAGGAGGGTGAAAAAAAAGGTTTGACAAGACAGGATAAATTATTAAAAGTTTATTTTTCAAAACAATAAAGATACAACTAAAACTTATATTGCATTGTTTTGTCTGCATGTGTAAAAGAAACAATTGTCCTTGTAATAAAAAAAATGTCACATACAGACACAGCTGACACCAGGATTCACAAACAATGTCATTGCTTCCTCCAAGAACAACCTGACAGCTGTCCAAGTCCAGCAAGTCAGTTTCAGATAGCATTCTTTAGGACCAGCATCTTGCTTCTCTGTTGAGATTTAGCACCACTTTCATTAGTCCTTTATTTCTGCAGTCTTTTATTCCATGTGCTTTCTCCAGTGCCTGTTATTGAAAGCAGTCCCTGGGTCTCCACATGTCTTTTCCAGCTCAGTCCAAACTCTTTCCATCAGACTCTGTACACTCCATGTGCACCTGGTCCACAGCTGACCTCCTATGTTTAACCTCTTCCACTGGGTAATCCAGAACCAAAGTGCCAACCCAAACTGAAATGTAAGGGTTGCACACTCTTGCAGGGGAGGGTTTACAACCACAGCCTCTCAAATCCCTCAAAAAGTGAGGAAGAAAGATTAAAAAACCCCTTCTGGTGGAAGATCAGCTCCTTGACTTTGCTTTCACCATCAGTGGGTTGTGTGTGTTGTAGGTTCAGCGCTCTGGAAGGGTGATGCTGGGCACCCAGTCGTACACGCTGCGGCTCTCCTTGCAAAACAGAGCCAGCTTGTCCAGAGCGGGATCCTTCCATGGGTTTGCACTGGGACTCTGTGATAAATAAATTAAGAAAAGGGAAGAAAACAAGGTTAGGTTCTGGCCACTAGACACAAGTTATGCAGACATGCTGTAACCACTAGGCTGCGTGAGCAACACAGTCAGACAGAGCAGTGATACATGCATGATTCACTGCCTGACTATTTCAGACGGGGTGGGAACTTACCGTGACAAGAATGCAGTGAGCGTCCTTTGGCTCGCCGGTTTCGTCTGCGCCCACGAGGTCTGCCAGGCGTTGGATGTCGTTGACACGCACGACGTTGATGTCGTTCTCAAAGCAGAACGCCTGGATGAGGGTGAAGTGGATCTGGAGCGCGATGTCACACTTGTACTCCTCATCCGTGGCCAGGACGCAGAATGCCACGCTGTCTGGGTCACTGAGGGAGAGACGGTCAAATTAGGACTCTGTACTCTGCCATGTCTTTCAATTTGAGCACAGAAAACAAAAATGATAAAAAGTTTTTTTTTTAAATGCAACACTTACACATTCATGACTTTGGCGGACTCGTAGACTCCAACCGTCAGGTAGTCCCGATTCTTGGCGGCGACCAGCAGCTCTTCCAGCGCTGTCCCTGCACTTTGCAGCCTTGACAAAGAAACGACACATCGTCAGCCCGGTGAGACACTCACACGTTCACACTCAGTAACATCCACAGAGCAGAAAGCTCCAAACACTTCAGTCACTCAAACATCCAAAACTTACCTGTCACTGTTTTCCATCGTGTTGTCTTGTCCGTGAAACTCTTCCAGAGTCATAGTTATAATCCAAATACGGTCGCGTTGTTGCAGTGGTCTGCGCTCGAGTTGTCTGAGCAGGAGTATTTAGGGTCTGTGGCGTAATTGTGAATTCACAACAGGCTGTGGGTGATTTTATAGCAGCTGCGCGGTGTTTCTCGGCAAGGGGCGGTCCTTTCCGCTCCTGCCTCCCACCATTGGCTCATAGCAGCCGGCGTAAGGAAAGCAAAAGTCCCCGAGCAGTTTACTCCACTTGTAGACAACCCCACGTGGGGGCAAGATTACAGCCTTTCAAGAAATCCACCGCGGCCCCCACCGACTCACCGGTATTGTGGCGTCAACATCCAACAAGAGCACGATGTACAAAAAATTACACAAAGTCCAAGTCCTGTTTACGATGGCCTTGAAGAGTCAACGCAAATATTAACACAACAGAGCTGGGATTCGGAGTGAGATTTGTTGGAGAAAATGATAGTGTGAGATAGTTGTAGTTTAACTAATTTTTAATTAAAAAAATCAATAAAATTATGTGGTTTTTAAACCACAAACATGTGACAATAAACGAACCTGTTTAAAAAAACACTAACTTAATCACTCTGACAATTTTCTTTTACATTTTGCAACCCAAACTTACAATCATGATTTCTAGCTGAAATGTGCACACTGATCACGTGATCAATATTCAGTTTTAAAATACTTTGCTATTAGAAAAAAAACTAGGTCATTCTAAAATAGACCTGTCTTTCACAACTGCTTATCGTGGTATAAATGTAATTGTCGGGGGGGAGGAGGGGGATGACCTGTTGTTGACACTAATAAATGTATTTGCTTTATTTTATAACGGTGATTGTTGACGCTACGTGTGCGCACTTCTCCGTCACTCTTCACCACAAACACACTCTCCTGTATGTGTTTGCACGTTGTATATGAGTTCGACCCCGGTGTTGTGCACAGTCAGATGAGTAGGAAATACAGTTCAGTGGGAAGTAAATAGAAACCAGTGAGGGAGATGAGTCTGTTCCATGATAAGCTCTGGAAAGATCGTTCCAAGACTGGACTTCCCCAGGTTGTGGGGGAGGTGCGGGGGTGGGGATCCCTGCTGTGATATTAATAGTTCATGTTTAAATTCAAAACATTCCCTGGAATCTAGTCCTCCTGGTGCAGGTCTTTTGTGGGTTTGGTTATGTGTTTTTTTCCTGATACCAACCTGTTACCTAACTGGCGTTGCCTGGCAGGAGCTGTGGCCACCGGGTGAACCTGTAACTCTGTTCTGAGCCGGACAGAGTGAAGTGTGACGCAGTATTGGCCAAACACAGCTTGTGGTCGGCACACGCCACTTGAATTGTTTGCCCATTGAAAAGGAGGCGTAATTGTCAGTTTGTCTTGACGCGCGTCGTTTTGTGCAGCGAGGAGGGAAAAAGACAAAAGCGACTTTGTGTCCACCCAGTACTAACGTCCTCCACCTGCCCGTGGCGTTTTCATTGTGTGTGTGTATGTGTGTGTGTCATAACCAACAGATGCGCCACACGCCGCTGGACAGTGGTCTCCTCTTGTAATTTCATCTGCTCATCAGTGCGACTCTTGCAGGAGTTTGTAGTGAACACCAGCAGCTGCTGAGGCACAGCCTCTGATCTTGTCTTAACTTGAAAAGATGGGCATTGATGTCAAAGAAGGGTTTTAACTTGCAATTGTTCTCTTTGATTTTTTTTTCTTCTATGAGCTTAATACAGAAAAAAATCAACAGAATCAAATATAACACTTTTATATTCTCGCAAATTACAGTAAACTCTTCACATCAGAGTAAATTCCACTTCATTCACAATTAGGGATGTCTGATATTAACTTTTCTTACCGATATTATATATTTATGCTAATATCAGGCCAATATTATCGGACACCTCAGCTCAAAATAGCACAACAATGTTAACATGATTGTATGATAAATACACATGTTTTTGTATATATCATGATAGGATTGCATGGTGCATTGATCCTAGCTTGGGATCTTTTAATCAATCTATCTATCAATCAACAAACTAGTCAATCAATCAGTCATTTGATCATTAATCCACCATGATCACCCAGCCATAGAGTCTAATTGACATTCAAATTCATCTTTTATTTACAGATGCCTGACCTAGTGGTCAAAAATAAGTAACAACAATCAAATGTTAGCAATCACAACACATCATACAGACACCTATATAAAGAGTTTCGATTATGTAAATACATGAAAACAGTATCCCTAAACACATTGATGATTTTGGAGAGCTTGAAGACCTTTTTGTAAAGGTCACAGGTCAAATATGTATTGCCAGCTTCAGTATTGACTTTTGACACCGGCATTTGTAAAGGCTGCCTGTGATCAAAGGTCATGTGACTTTGTTTTCAGTCAATCACTCAGTCAGTCTTAGTGTTTGTTTTTCAGCCTTTCTTTGTTTTTCATATTAGGATTTTTAACATTAACTTTAGCTTGTTTTGACCTCCTGTTAATAACAACACACAGTATAAGATATGTACTTATACATACATATTTATGCATACTTATATATGTACTGTACTTATACATAGATATATATATATTATATACCTTGGACAGGTATATAATAGTTTAAATATGTGAACAGTATAAGTAGTTGAGTAATTAAATAATTAAATTAGATAAACAGTTAGCTACAGTATATAGGCAGTTCCAGCGGCTATATTAGTGTATGATGTCGACCGGACTTATACAACCATTATTACTAAGAGCTACTATACATATATAATATAATATTATATAGTATAGATATTAGTAATATATTTATACACTGTATATAAGTTATAAATGTGCATATATATATACATACACACGTACATACGCCCACATCCACATATATGCACTATATGTATATACTTATACATATACACATGCACACACATACATATACAGTATATACCTACATACATATACACACATCTAAATATGCATACTCACGTACAGATATCTACAAACATTAGCATACGTATACGTATATGTACACATATACATAAACATACAACTATAAACATATTGTCACAATTTATGACCAAAATAAATAATTATCTTGAATTAACACAACTTCCCTTTAATCACATATGGACAATTTGCATTGGGTAAAAGTCTTAAAAGTTGTCCCACTCTTTAGCCCTTGTTGTAACCCCACAGGTCATATTCTATTACAGAAGTTGGCATCGGCTGGCCTTATTACTGGAATACAACTCAGTTTGTTTGACTTGTTGTTTGCCGTAACTGTTAGTATAAAATAATAATATAATATTTGTTTAAAAGCAAATTAAATTGGCCGGGAGTTAATAATTACCCTAGTTAAAACAACTTCAGCAGCTCATTCTGGTGCAAAGCAAAGCCGTCAGTGTCAGAAATATGGACTCGCACTGCCACCTGCTGGTTTTTTATGGAGTGACAGTTACACAACAAGTCGAAACATGTAGAAAAAGCTGATGAGTCACGGTTCCGCTCTTACCCTTGTGAGTCACCGAACAGTCCCTCAATGCTGTTATTTCCCCACAGCTCAGCTTATTGTTATGGTCAGACGGATGTTGTTTGCCAGCCGTGCAGCACAAATAGGAGTAGGAAAAACAGGTGGCTCCTTTTTTCTTTTTCTTTTTCTTTTTTTTGTAGAGGATTAAACTGAATATACGGTTTTGACTATTTTAGATTCTGAGTTACGCATTATTTTTTAAATAAACACACAATAATGTTATACATATAGAATGGTGTTATTCATTAAAATCCAGTGCAAAACCAGATTGGTGTTTACATTACTGTGATGCATTCAGGAAACAAAAATGGACCATACTATGTCAATAGTTGTCCAATTTAAAAAATAAAACATTTTAAGACATGTCTTCCAGGCGTCCTGACAGCTTGGACAATATTATCATTGTACTGTAAACCTTTCAAAGGAATTGGATATCAGGCTGGTTCTGTTTTTTGTCAAATTCATTTGCATAACTTGTGTTCATTTGTTTCTTGTAAAAGAAAAAGTGAAGTTATGTTAGCTACTACATTGAATTTGCATTCTTAGGATATTCACTAATTTCTCTGAATACTAGGGCTTGAAGGGTTGTATGTGAAATCAAAAAAATCTAAGACAGAATAAAACATGTAGAGACACGTTTGACGTTTTTCATGATACCTTGGTCAAGCATTGAACACATGCTGTAACACATTAAAAATCATTGCAAACATCAGATCTATTTTGAACCAAAATTAAAAGGAAAACTATTAAAATGATTAACATTTAGCAATTGTTATTTAATATAACTCCAATTATTATTTAACCTAAATAACCCTAAACCAACATTTAAGAAGGAACTTGTCTGACAAGACAGACGCAGGACTTGGTGACAAAGAAAAAACAATGGAGGCTATGTAGAGAAATAGATTTGACACCTACTGTAATAACAATTGTTCACATATTTTGCCAAAATCATTTTCTATATATTTATAAATTTCAACAAACTTAAAGAAGAAAACCAATACATAACACGTTATTTAGCCAAAATCCAATCACAGAGTATAAACATCCACAACTCTTTCATAATAAAGAAACTCTTACAACTGAGGCTTTCTGAAATATAAAAAGTTTATTATTATAGCTGTCCAGGCATGTTTATCCATTAAAAGTTCAAATATACAGAAG
The DNA here is from genome assembly GCF_000523025.1 of Cynoglossus semilaevis. NCBI lineage: Eukaryota > Metazoa > Chordata > Actinopteri > Pleuronectiformes > Cynoglossidae > Cynoglossus > Cynoglossus semilaevis. Next base: position 6,240,553 of record NC_024328.1, on the reverse strand, counting down.
AGCTACAATCACTGATTACTATTTACATTTAAGTTTTGCACAAATGTCAGTGCATCTGTTCAACAGGAGCAACACTTAAGTCTTGATTTTACCAACAAAAAAAAAACAAAACAGTTCCAGTACAATTTATGCTGAATTTACTACCAACAGTAACCAAAATCATGAAACATTAAAAAAAAATAACAAAAATGCCTCACTGACTAAACAGTTCATCACATTTTTGCATAAATGTTTACTGCAACAGTTTATTGAGTAAATGTATTTAACGCCGTAATCAGTCTACATGGATAATGATGAGGGTTTATAACAGGGCTGAGACCTGCAGAATTACACTGTATGACAGGAGGTGGTCGGGGCAGGTTGGCTAACCATCAGCTGAGGTCTTGCTCTACATTTTAATTTTTTGTTCTGTACATAATGCAGAAAACAATAATAAAATAAAATAATAAAAAGGTGCATGGATACCCTTGTTACAAGGAAACAGCAAACAAACTTTACAATTCTTCTAAATGGCCAAATGTCCTGCAATGGCTTAAGCAACGTGATCAACGTCATCTTTGATGATTTTAAGCAGCTTCTTTTCTACTATGCAAAGGAGGTTGATTCCTATGTTGCTGTGCAAAATAACTTATCATGACTTTTGGGTTAAAAAGAGTAGATTACACTGAAGACGGCTTACCGCCAGTAGTTTTTTTCGACCACTTTTTTGTAAAGGACCCTGCAGTGGTCAGAGGAGGTTGTGTTTGTTCTCCAAAGCCATTAACACCACCTTCCTAAATCTCGATTTCCTTTAGGTAGTAGATGCTGCTAAATCATTTAAATCTCTTTTTCTTGCTCATTCCGAGGAAATAAATTATGTGCAAAGAAAGTTAACAGTAGTAAAATTTGGCTGTTTTCGAGGGGTAACGTTGGGACGGACTGATCTGAGGCTTGAGTGATTAAAATAATTTTCCCTTCATTAAAATTATTCATTAGGCAAGTTCAAGTTTCCCCAACAGTAGGATTATAGCTCCCTCTACTGGCTGTGACTAATATATGCCTGTTACATTTCGTCAGAGTGATGCTGTTGTAATATGACAGAAGGAGGGTTCCGGTCTATCCAGGTATCCTTGGAGCCGGTCACCTCATAGGCCACAGGCGAAGCTGCAGCCGGGTCAATGGATCCATCAGGCAGAGCCTCTAACACACCACCTGCACCTGGCTTCATGTCCAAGGACTGACCAGAACTCGGGAAGTCTGCCGAGTAGTTGCTGTTGATGCCGGTCTCTGAGTCGGGTTGCTCCACCATCTGGAAGTCAGGCGTGTGGTTCTTCTGGCTGACGGCAAAGTTGGCATTGGTGGTTTCTACCCCTGCTTGACCTACAAAAGGAATCAGATCCTCCTCTGGCTCCACGTAGGGCATGGTGTAGGAGCTGTCCTGTGGCACTGAGCGTAGGGTTCGGGAGAAGACTGCAAACGCAGGAAAAAATAAGCACAATATGTATTAATTCATAACTGAATTCACGGAAAACATGAAGATAAAATAAGACCCAAAAGAATATGTGCATCACAAACACGGATCCAGTAAGGTCTGCAATAACATAATACTTCAATGAACTTTTTTATATTTGAAGTGTCTTACTGGAGGAGGGCGTGTAGACTTCCTTCTGTTCCGTGTTCCCACCAAATGGATTGACTGATGGGAAGATGATGAGGCAGAACGAGAGCAGAAATACCTGAAGGACAAAACCCAAGGACAAGGTCAGGACAGAATACATCTGATACGAGTAGAATTATCATTGATTTTCATTATATTTATCATCATTATTTCTTCTTCACTCTTACCATAACACAAGTGCTGGTGGTGCTGGCCTTCATTGTTGAAATCTTTACAACAGCTTGTAGCTTCTTCAGCTGCTCTATCAAGGAACTGCCAAAGAAATTATATGTACTGTGACACAGCTCAACAGATACTCACAAATACTGTGTATTAGCCACACATTGTTAACACAAACGCTGTCATTGAGTACACGTACATGTTCTGTTTCTGGAGCAACTGGACTTTCTTCTGTAATTCCAGGTTGTGTGCAGTACAGATGGCAACCCTGTGGTACAAGAAGCCAAGAGTACTTTAATACAGAACTGCTGAGAACACTTGAACAATGACAATACTGAAACAAACAAGGGAACCCACATAGGACAATCAGTTAGCATTTCAAAATAGTTGTTGACTAATTTAGTCGCCTGTTGCTTCTATTTTCTCAGTGCAGCTCTGATACATTTAACATCCGCTTCCTCTCACCTGTTCTCCAGACCATCAACGTACACCTTCTTCTTCTTGCGGCTCTCCTGAGCAGACTGCTTGTTGCGGATCTTCCTCCTGATCCTCTTTAGAGTTCTCTCCTCTGCCTAGTGCACAGAGTGTAGGGATAAAATTACATTCTCCTGAACAGCTACACCACAAAAATACACAATAGCGTATTTTGATCCTTTTCCATTATTCTTCCAAAAGTCAGTTCACTACAGTCATTTATGATCAGGACCAAACCATTGGCTTCCACTACAGCAGTGATTCTCAAACTTTTTCTACTCTGTACCACCTTAGAAAACACTGAGCTCTATGAGCTCCACCATGATGACCAACATTAGAATACAGCAGCAAAGGCCTTCACTATTAGCTTCCAGCACAGGAGAGATGTTTAGAAATGTTTAGAAAGATGTTTATGTTTAAATGTTGTATTAATTGTCCATGGTGTGTTTCAGATTTACTCAATTGAAAATGTAAATGTGAAAATATGAATTTTCCCCATGTACCACTAGAGAGCACTCGCGTACCACTGGTGGTGCACGTACCACAGTTTGAAAACCACTGCACTACAGGAATAATAGACAGTATGTGCATCAGTTACCTTTGTAAGGGGCATGTGTGTGGGGATGGTGAGGCCGTCCTTTGCCAGAAGTCGTTTCTCTTCCTCAGTAAGAACCATTTCTTTAAACTGGAACTAAAGAAAGGAGGAAAAAAATCAGTTATAGCCATGTATGTAACCTGTGGCACGTGTATCATGACACCAAAAAATAATGTAAATTTAAAAAAAAAAAAAAACAACCACATTTTAACATATATTGATTTTTTTTTAAATATATTTTGCTGATTTCGTAGTCTCTGACCTGGTCTATGTTGTTTTCTGAGAAATCTGTTGAGTCCTCTATGGCTAAAGTACAGGGCAGCTCACTGGTGACATCTTCTTCCATTTCCTCAGTCACCAGATCATCTGCAATCACAAAAGCAGATACTACCTTAAACCAATGTCATAGTTTGATAATTCGGTAGAAATTAGGAGAAAAAAATCTCTTGTTGGAGGATTCAAATCTCACCCAGATCAATAAAGACATCTGTGTCTGGCCTCTCGGACCTCACACTCTCCAGGACATCCATGTCTTTTCCACCACATTGCAGCATAGAGTAACTGTGATCCGCTTGGACAGATAAAGCCTCCAGGTTCTCTGTGTGCAGCTCATCTGGTGCCCGGCCGGGTTCAAAGTTCACAGGACTGGGCTGTGAGTACCTGGGACTGGGCACGACGTCACTATCACTGCCGTGGGGACTGGGGCATCCCGGAACATTGTTGCTTCCAGCTCCAGTGCTGCTGTCATCAGAAATGCCGCTGTCACTGCCCAAAGGGGAATGAGAGGGACAGAACGTACCGCTGTTGTCCTCATTCTCCAGCAGGCTGGACAGAAAGTCTTCAGTATCCATACCAGTCAGCATCTGTTACAGGGGCATGTAAATATACATGTTAATATAACACAGCAACGGACCAATTCAAAAATGTAACTGTAAAGGAGTTCATCCTTAAGCCCACGACACTTACATCTTGTTCAGACAGCCAAGACTCAATGAGCCCGTTCCCATCAGGAAAGAAGGGGTCAGTAGATCCATCCTGCACATCCTGGAACAGCAGACCTAACAAGTCTGTTCCGTCCATCTCCGGAAGATCCTCAGTCATGGACATCTGTGAAAAAAAACATAAATAGTATAGTGATGGAAAATTACAATCTACACTCTGTATTTAGTAAGGGAACGCACACTTATACAACACTTTACATATTTACATATTGCTAATTTTTTAATTCAATGTTGGAAATGTATACACCAGTTTCTCAGCTGTTCTGACAGACCACCAACAATATATATATATATATATATATACATATATACATTCACTTTGTGGCCTGTTTAAGATAAAAGACAAATGAGATCATTTGAATTATTTTATTCCCAGATGAACAGACCCGCCAATGATCTGGGTGGGACGGTTTTTGGCACAACTGAAAAAAAGTGAAACTGAAGAGAGAACTCATGACTCACTGCGGTTGGTGGGGAATTTCATAGTTTCATAATTACCACATTACAATAACATTTTGTGCTGAAGAACAATATACTGTTTGTATACACTGGTAATTGATTGAAATCAGAATTGGCAAGAAAAATATCAGCAAGTCACCAAAAAAATTTAATTGGCAAAAATAATAAAAAATACATTGGTGTTCAATTTTGTCTGAACATTCAGCTAAGTTTGGCCAAAAAAGCAAAATACTTCTTATTAAGAATCTTATTAAATCCACAGAAGATGTCTGTTTATATTTGTTGGTGCTGTATTACAACCTTTGACCTTCACGTGGTTCACAAGGCAATAAAGACAACCGTATAATACTGGTGGCTTTTTACAATATTTTTGCCAGAAAAGACAACACTTCCGCTCTCGTGGTTTTAATAACACGCCTACCAAAGTAAGAGTGTAAACAGCCCCACATTGCATCACTGCCACGCTGCTATGATGACTTCATCTTCACAGCGGGCCACGCCCCCACGCCTTTGTCACGAGACTATAATGCTATATCAGGGGGGAAACAAATAAAGGTTGTTTACTTTACATTCTCAAAACTAACATATCTAAACGGTGCAGTTGTTACGATCTAGACACACCAACGGTGTTCGAATGTGATGTATTTGCGGCAAGACTGCAAGACGGAAAGAACGGGATGTCGGCTTATTGTCCTTGCAGTACGGTCTGTCAAGACCACCAGTCGACCACCATGACCTACTTATCGTTGCAGCAGACACAAGCAGTGTGACCAAAGAATTTCAATAAATAAAAACATATAAATATAAATATTTTAAGTGCCTATTTTGGAGCATTAAAAAACAAACAGCACTGCAAGATAACGTAACGAAAATGATTACAAATGTTGCTTTTAGCTGCTTTTACAGAAAGCGTGATTGTTACACACTGAAAAGACAAAACACGGCATTAATGTGACGTTAGTTATCTTACCGTTGAATAACAGTAGGCTTACTACCATTCGAGTGAGTAGAACTGGACGTCTAATGCTTTCCCTTCTCAACAAACCCGTGCTGTTCCGTCAGCCTTCAAAGCACTTCCTGCTCGAACCACCTTCCAACAAGGCAAAAATTGCGTCATCACGCAATAGCGGATATCAGTCTTGTGTCTTCCGGGTGCTTTTGGGAAGTGTAGTTTTATACGGGATTTTTCATTAAAAAGCACGCTTTTTAATGAAAAATCCCAGATTCTGCAGATTTGGCTGAAATGTGTTGACGAGAAGGAAAAAGGGAATAATCGGTTAGGTTTGTTATTACCATAGAATGTGTGTTTGTGGAGGTGGACATCTTGATCGCCATGATTTGGGTTTTGTGAATAAGTGATAACTAAAAACAGCTAATTGTTTAGCCCTTGTTAGAGGCAGTTTCAAAGTACCATGAGTGGAATCTGTTTTGGCCTAAGATTCACCAAATTATAGAATTTGGGGTTATAGTGAGAGATATTTTAAGGTTAAAATGTTTATTTTGGAGCATATATTATGTCTGGGTGTCCTGATTACTATCTTAAGAAGAAACTAACCATCACCAGTTGTAGTGCATTTAAATTATAACTTTATTTAAATTAACACATTCATCATGGCATCTGACAATTGAGAAAATGACCTACATTGAGTCATAAATTAAATAACCGTTGCACATAACCAACTTATAAAGGCCTGGGTTTTTTACTGT
>NC_024328.1:6228487-6234487 GCF_000523025.1 Cynoglossus semilaevis | reverse complement strand
ATATATACATATATATATATACATATATATGTACATATATATATATGTGTGTGTGTATATATGGCCTTTCATCAGGGGAAAAGGAGAGCACATTAAGAATATAATTTTGAGTGATCAGTATAGAAAACTAAGGCATCGAAGGAAAAAGTGCATTTAAACAGGAGTCTTTTACTGGCTTCATGCTTCACCTTAATCAAATGAGCATTTCTAATTTCCTTAAGTTTTACACTACATTGTTTTCTTATTGTTTTTATTAGTGTTTCAGCACAATGTAAGATTAAATGATTAAATGATACACTTCCATATCTCTTAAGAAAACATTTTTGGTTTTATGACCCTGTCAAAAAAGAGAAAATAATGATTTGCTGGTAGCAGTATTCTCACAGAGACTAAATTCACTAAAACAGACACTAGAGTAAGAAATCATAGATTTCGGGAACAGACTGGTGTTATACCCTGATTTCAAGTTACTGAATAATGCTGCACTGAAAAGCACTTGTTTTTTTCCTACTGGAATCCATGCAACTGGACATAAGTGAATCAATTCATTTCTATATCAAGTCTTTTTACAAAATCACGCAGAGCTTAGATGTGTGCCGTAAACTACGATACACCTTTAGTCGCTCTTTTTTACTTGTGTTTGCTCGTGAGACCTTGGTGACAACAGACATACTCTCCACAGCCCTTCTCTTATGAGTACGATGGAGTAAGATCCTGTACACCCCAGTGATGGAGCTCCTGCAGTCTTTCCCCTGGTTGTTAAGGATGTGTTCTGAAGTTATTCCAAGCATCTCCAGTGCTGTTTTCACCTCCTTCTCCTCCTGATGGAGCTCAGCAGGATTGTTCTCCGCTAGGTAGGACGGGTCGAGCTTGAAGGGCTCCATCGCTCGTGGAAAGTCGACAGTGAGCAGCCACTCACAGCCCATTATTTGCTCCACTGTGCAGCGGTCAGATGGGATAGGTTGAAGGATTCCTCTGATGAGCCTCTGGCACGGTTCTGGCACCCAGGAGGGCAGAACGTAGACTCCATCCAGGATGCATCGCTTGAGTTTGGCCACTGTGTCTGCCCTGAATGGCATGGTGCCGGTAACCATGAAGAAAAGCATCACACCAAGGGCCCAGATGTCCACAAATATGCCCACATAATGCTCATCCTGAAAGAGCTCTGGTGCAGCGTAGGGTGGAGAGCCACAGAACGTGTTCAGTGTCTCGTTGCGGCGGCTCAGAGTGCTAAAACCAAAGTCTCCGACTTTGACACAAGAGTTGCCAGTGTACAAGACGTTTTCTGCCTTCAGGTCACGGTGTATGATGTTGCTTTCATGCTGTAGGAGAAAATAATTGTATTAACACTTTAATCCAGTGATTCCCAATTCAATTTCTGACATGCACCCACTTGGGGACATAAATGTTTTCACGCCGCCCCGACCCCCACAAATCGAAATACTATTGAGAACCTGATAAAATGTATATTTGTATCTGTACAAACTACTGTATGAGTTGTTGCCACCTAGTGACTGGAGGCTTGTAATCATTCAAGCATAACAGCAGTGGTAGAGGCATGCCATATAACATTGGAGGCGCCTCGTGCACCCCCTGGCACCACACCGCAGCCCCACTATTTGAGAAGTTATGCTTTAATGTAAGCTATGCATTGAAATTTAGTATTTGATTCTAACTAAATTGAAACAGCATGACAGAAAACAAATCCTCAGTGGAAATAAACTGGTTAACTGGCTGAGATGTTACACCTCGTTTCGTTGTGTGTGCAGTGGTGTACACTTTTTTTGTGTAAATGACATTATTTCTTTTTGTATATTGTAAACGCAATACATAAATATGTCCTGACCATGTGTTGAACAGCCGACAGAATCTGCGCAAAGACAATCTTGCAATCAGCATCAGAAATTTTCCCCTCTGTGGTAATTTTGGTGTAAAGTTCCCCTCCCCCGGCGTACTCCAACACCAAGTGTAACCGTGTCAACGTCTCCACCACCTGAAGACACAGGGACAGAGACAAAACAGTTACATAGTATGGTGAGGAGATTTGGTCTGGTGGCCAGTGGTTTAATTCAACTTGAAAAACGAGTCAAACCTCATAGAGGCGTATGATGTTGGGATGGTGGAGCTTCTCCATGCTGGAGATCTCTCTGGACAGCAGCCTCTGGGTCTTTTGATCCAACTTGGTTTTGTCCAGGATCTTAATGGCCACCTTGTCTAGTGTCAGAGTAGAAAATGGTCAGTTGCACTTTAAAGTGGATACACATTTTTTTGATTAGGCATTATACTTTTGGTAATACATCCAAAATCCATTGTAAGTCAAAACACCTGTAATAAAATAGAGGAAATTACATATAATTTAGAGACAATAGGAGAAAAACAAGGAAGATGCCAGGCCAAATATGACTTTAGTTTTGTGCAGTATATAAAGCCAGTATCATATGATGTAAATATGAAGTCTAACGATGTGAGCCTGGTTCCATCATCTAACACTGAATAACATGTCATCAGCCCTGATGATTTCCACCAGATAAATTTGCGAAGGATTAGTTGCTCCCAGAAACCAATGTTCTTGAGCACTTTCCCCAGGGTAAGTCCTCACATTCGGCTTTATCTGAAAAGATTAGATGTCCTTTTGGAACCAAAGGAAACTCTGTCGTGGCAAAAGGTATGAACAGACACGAAATGATGAGTGGATAAACTCCAAATATGGCTTTGGCATAGAGTGTTTAAAACATCTAATTAGGCTTGAAGGAAGAGAAACTCCAGCTAATGTCTGTGTAGACATTCATTAAGGTCTGATTTCCTTAAATGTTGTTAGGTTAGAAGCAAATGCACTGGGAATGTAGTTAACGCTGACTTTTCATCATTTCCAAACATTTCCAAAAAAAACAAAAACATTTCCACACAAATCCAACTCCAATTGCTTCCTTTTATAAGCCTCACAGAGCTGCAGCAGATCAGAATGACTTCACACTCATATTCAAGCCAACACTACGTCGGGTATTCTCTTTTGAATGATTCATAGAGATAAATAAATACCTCTGCTGCTCCGGCGGGGCTAAATGGTGTCGAGATATCTAACTGTGCTTCAGTGATACATTATTCAGGCTGGTCTTAGGCTCCTCTTCAGCCGTTACGTGGCTTTCACTGATCATTGAAAATGCATCACAGCACATATTGTTTTTGGAGGACTAAATAGCCCCACTTATGTTACATGTGCACAGACAGAAAGCAGACACAGTAACACACTACGACACACCCTCCCAAACAGGTTTGCCCACAGCCTTCTTGTGAGGACTCTGCAGTTATTCACATGTATTTGTTCGGTCAGACTATAATTGTATCACTTCATCAATTTACATTTGGATCAGAAACTAAATCCAAACCTTTTGTGTTGATCTTGGTGAGAAAAACATTTCAGTCTCTAGTGCGTGTAGTTATGAATACTACACGCATACACTAAACAAATACAAACACATTGTAGTTTTTGTCTTTTGTGAACATTTCCCATCAACAAATGCATCCCCAACCCCCACCCCTAACCTTAACTATGCTCTTAGTTAACTACCTTAACTAGAGTTATATTAAAAATCTTCACCACAAAGAACAAGGTGTCCTTACAAATGTACCACCAGTGTATTTACACCAGAATTACACACACACACCCACACACAAACACACACACATACACACACTTGTTCTCTCTCCTCTCCCCGGGCTTTGATGAGGCATGCAGCAATTTTCGCCGTCACTAAGGAAACCGGAGATCTCTAATCAATCCATCTGTTCAAGGACGGCAGACAATCTGTCTTCGCACGGTTGAATCAGCCCAGAGCCAGGAGCACATCACCTTGTTAGTGAGGTGCTACATTAGAACACACTTGTTAGTCATCCAGGCCACGGATGGATAAAAACAGCCAATCAGACAAACTCTCACTTAAATCCAAACAAGATATTGATGGTTTTGGACTTTTTTAATCCAACATTCTTCCGACTGTTTACAGTGAGTTCCTGTGTGACAGTTTGACGATGACTGCTGCATGTTGAGCAGATCCATTCCTTACTATTGGTGAACTAAACGTGGCTGCACTCCATTCCTTTTTCATGCGTCTTACCTTTTGTGAGGGCGTGAATTCCTAACTTGACGTGAGAGAAATTTCCACATCCGATCTCTCCTCGAATTTTATAAAAGCCAATTCGTCTTCCCATCGTTAAATCTCGGACAACCCTGTGATCAGATGGACAACAGTGACCAATCATGTTACAGTAGAATAAAACATGCTGCACTGGATATTATGTATGACAAAAAGAAAAAAACTTCTTAGAAAAGCCCACTCTTCCCAGCCCTACCTTTCATCCTGGCACATATCCAGGTTCAACTTCTCTAGTGGTGTAAGGCGGCGGATAGTTCCGCCTTCATCGTCTGTGTTGATGTCAGAACTGTCCTGGCGGCTCCAGCGGCTGTACCTCTGGCCACTAGTGACTACAGCCGTGCCTCCATTAGAACCTCCAGAAGAGTCTCCGTTAGACTCCCCTGTCTGAGCCCTGGAAACTGAGCTGTTCCCAGCCGTGTCTGCTCGTCCTGAGCCCCTATATTCTGCTGTCCGTGCCCCAGGTTCAGTCCCCTCTGGGCTGCTCTCGGAGGGGCAGACAGCAGTCATCCTGCCAGGAGTGAACTCATGGGTGGAAGTGCATTACTAAGTTAAAAAAAAAAAAAAAAAAAACAGGTTTTTACAGGAAGACTTGATTCAAATGTACTTTTTAATTTTATAACCATTTTTTTTATCTATGTTGGTAAGCGGAAGTTACTATATATGGATTTGTCAAATCTACTACTGTTGACCTTAAATGGCAGGTGCAGCATTTGTATCAAAATTATGTTCCTCACCTGTTTTACATGACTTTTGAAACTGTTTGGCAATACACAAGTAAAAATATGTACATTTTGTGACATCAGATAATACAATTATTTCAACTCAGCTTAACTTTAGTCACACTGTCAAAGAGGTGACACAACAGTTATAGGAGACAAGTATAAATTATATTAAAAATAAGATAAAATAAAGATAAAGATATGTTTATGATAAGTGACAGGACGCCTTCAAGATGCTAAAAAAGTGCAAAATATAATAGAATTTAAATTTAAATTCAATTAACATAAATAGACTTACCTTTACATTTCTGAGCCATTTAGGGGAAAAAATCCAGTTTCTTTGCCCAAATCTCAATACCACTAGTCTAACTGTGTTGGTTTTACATGCTGCATCCGAGATCACCAAAATCCCAATTGCTGCTGAAAATGTTGGAAAAAATCAGTCGGGCAGCAAAAAGGTTGTCTTGTTGCATTTCACAGTTTTCCAGCCATTTTTCTGTGACCGCTGGTGCAAAGGTGCAGTAGCTGAAGATGACACAGATAAGATGTTGGTGAATTCATGCTCACGGTTGTCTCTGAAGAGCTCTGCAGAGCAGTAATGGGTACTTTTGACTCTCCAAGGTATAAATAGGCCACAGACTGAGGAGGAGGGAAGATGAGATGAAGGGCTGGAGGGAAAAAGGCTGAACAGATGAAAGTGTCAGGGCGCAGCCACGGGGCAACAAGTGAGACAATCTGAAATAAGAGAAAAAGACATACTTTAATTCTATTCCTGTTTTAACTGTGCTTTAGTTTTGAGCTGAGATTACCCTTTTGACACAACATTTTTAAAACTTGCAGATTCTTTGTCTGCAACATATGTGCCAATGTCTAAACACTTGTTGCTGTTCAGTGTCTGTTTGAGTGTCCGCCGGTGTGTACTGGAATACTTCATTTAGTTCCTGCTCAAAGGACAACACAGGCGTCCGTTGCCATGAGAGTCAGAATAAACAAAAAGTACAGATGCTCCTCCGTGCCTTTCCAGTAAGATGAACTGCAACATCCAGTGACTTTTTCCTTGGAAGTGCAGAACAGGACTCTGATTTAGTGACACATGTATAACTGAGTCTGGAAGTTCTGGGAATGTA
>NC_024328.1:6219509-6228467 GCF_000523025.1 Cynoglossus semilaevis | reverse complement strand
TAGGGAAATATAACATTTTATTTTTTAAGTACAACTTCTATCACCAAATTGTTTGCTTTAGACATTTAAAAAAATATTTAAGGGTAATCCAATCATATTCATGGAATCTAAGGTGTTAACAAATGCTTGTTTATGCAACAAACAAAGATGGTAATTCTATACCAAATTTATAATTAGAATTATTTACTAAAAAAAACAACCCTAAAGTGTAAGGACTTGTTGGGGAGTAAAATGAGAAAAAAAGTTCTTCCTTTGTTACTATACATTACATTATACTTGGTGTTAAATTATGGCCAGAAATAGTAATTTTACACATTTTATGTTATGGTTTCATTCCCCTGTTATGTTCCCATGTTATTTTTCCAGGTTATAATAATAATACAATAACTGAGAGTACTCCAGAGAACCTGCTCTTTCATAAAGTTGACCATGAACTGTGGATATAATGGATTGTGTTGTAGGTCAGTGGATAGTGCCGTTGTCTTATACCTGCAGGTCTGTGGGTTTGATTCCAGGCTTCCAAAGCTAAAATCAATAACCTTTGAAGAACACATTTTTTTTATAAAAGAGCAAAGTTCAGCATTTCTTAAAGTGAGTTCACTGCTTGTCAGCTGTTAATATAAGTAAATATACGATCAAAGGTTTGAATCAATCAATCAATCAAGGTCTGTAACATTTTTTCAACAGTGAAAAATAATCAGTGATTCTACCACGCTCAGAGGGACATGTTATAATAAAACATAATGACAGAGTGTATGTGTGTAATACAGTCAATGTCACAGGGCTTCATAAGATATATTCCCTGCCTTGGGTATAAAAATGAATAAATCTATGTTAAAGGTGCTCCTGGAAATCAAAGCCATTCCCTTTTGTCAGTTCCACAGTCCGTCTCCCTTTCAAACCCCTCCCTGTCATCGCACCATGAATATCTTAGCATTGATCTCGGGCAGCTGGGAAAGGACTTGCTAAGAGAAGCGAGGCCTCCACTTTACAGCACAAAGCAACAAGGGCCTGAATACCAGCCTTTTATGTGTGTAAATGAAAAGACTAAAGACTAAAGACTAAAGGGACATTGCGCGTTTGGTAACAACAACAAACATGACCAGAGCAGAACAAGAAGCAGAGAATCTTGGACTGAATGAAAGCATCGTCAGACGTACAGAACATACTGATGATTACACTGACATTTCATATTAAATAATGCCGGAAAACAGGGGTGTCAAACTCATTTAGGTTCACGGGCCGCATACTGTACAACCTGTTTAGACGTCAGGTGGGCCGGACCTGTCCAATCACAACATAATTAACAATAAGTCAGAGATTTTCCCTTTTGTTTTCATGCATACAGGTCAGCCATCAGATATTTATTACTACGCCTTCATATTTAATTGAATATAACTTTACAAAAAATATCCTGAACAAGAAGTGCTTGTGCATTTTTGAACACCATAGCGCATTGTTGTTGACAAAGAGTGACGAAGTGCCGATTCACATTTTGGAACTGTCTATCACAGTTTTCCCTTCATATCGACCGTGGTGATTAGGATACAACGAGACAGGAAGTCTCTAAACTAAAGCTGACTGGATCATATCACATGGACTTTATCTCTGTGAACTCTCCACAGAAGGTCCATACGTAGTCACCCGGGCGACTCTGTGCTTTGCTTTCAGTGGATAACAGATCCAGCTGGTTGCCTGGTGATGAACATTGACCCAGCATGTTTGTTTGTCTTCTCCTCAGAACTGAGGATTAGGCATTAACTGACACGGCGCATTAAGACACAGAGCAGTTGATGTGTTCACGGGGAGATGGGACTGTGCTAAGCCAGGGAGAACCTGCGTTAATTAAGTGTGTGAACTAACTCATGAGTTTAGAGTGTGCCGCCATATTGACAGAGACCTCACACACAACAGGGCAGGGAAAAAAAAGCAATAGCTTTGTTGAAAAAAAGGCTGTTAGTGATGTCTTGTTATGTGAATAGGGGAAATAATAATAATAATAATAATAATAATAATAATAATAATAATAATAATAATAATAATAATAATAAGAGTATTATTCATCCCAAATTAGGGGAGTGAGAGTTTTTGCACACAGACTGCCACAGGAGGCACTACTAAATAAGTGATTGCATTTTACAGACTGCTACATGGGGAGCACCATTTAAGATATGTGGTTCCTCTGTAGCTCGAACCCAAGATCCTTGATGTGTGTAAGGCATGTGTGTAACCCCACTTGGGTCGCGACCCCAAGGTTGAAAAACATTGATTTATGTGAGTCATTGTGGACCATAACTGCAGCTGCTATTTTTAAAAAAATAATCCAACAAAAAACTATAACCACTGTAGTAGCTGCAGTACAATGTTCACCAAGAGCAGAACAGATCTAAACAATCTGATCCTTTTTCATGCTGTACTTATTTTCATGGGGGTTTTTTTCTCTGCCAAGTCTGGACGAACGACCATTTTTGGCGGACGTTTGTGAAGCTGAAAACAACCGCAGTTCCATCAGCAAAGCAACTTGACCAAGTACACGTCCTTACTCACCACACAGTCAATCATTTGTCTGGTACTCCCTATTGGGGAGGGAGCAGAGTTTGGTGTTGAATGCACTGCTAGCATCAGCCACTTCTTCACACACTCTAACAACGGAAAATAGGAGAGCCCATCCACAGCAGCTGTGAACTGAGAATCAGTCACTCTTTCATTATCGTCTGTCTCTACTACAGGGCGTCAAAGCAAAGAGGAGCTGCTCTGTACAGACACAGCCACAGTGTGTGTTGATCTGGTTATCATTTGTGTCTTTTATTTTCTTTTTTAACAACCCCTTCGTCCTCCTCCTCCTCCTTCTCCTCCTCCTTCCTGCTCTACCACCCAATAACACTGAGGAGTCCGATTTTCCTGCTTTTCACAGCTATTATGTTTTCAGACAATACATGTGCCGCTGCACATACATTCACACAGGCCTCTCTGCTCGTGGCAAACACTTGCACACGCACACGGGGGACACGCACTCACTCCGACAGCAACCTCTCTTCACACAAAGCGACCTAGTGTGTTAATTGAGATGCACGGCTGACAAGAATAAAGAGCCCAAAAGTGAAAGAACTGCCACAGTGAAAACTACGGCCCTAAGAACTGTGGAACTGGCCTCTATGGAATCTGTAGCACAAATATTTCACAATTTCCAATTCCAGGAGACAGAGCTTTCCCCCCGA
Organism: Cynoglossus semilaevis; assembly: GCF_000523025.1. Lineage (NCBI taxonomy): Eukaryota > Metazoa > Chordata > Actinopteri > Pleuronectiformes > Cynoglossidae > Cynoglossus > Cynoglossus semilaevis. The sequence continues at coordinate 6,225,249 of NC_024328.1, read as the reverse complement.
CAGACAGTTCAAACCAGAGACCCAGATTGATAAAGACAACCAAACTTGAACTTAAAGTAAAAAAATAAAACTTTCGCTGAATATCTTTTTATATATTTGGAACCAGGTAATGTGACTATTCCTGAAAAATATACAGCACTCTCTGTTATTCCCCACATACCGCAACTATTCCCAGTAGACACTGGAAGCCGCTGTCGTCTCTAAGGCCTTGACAATGTTACCATGACACTGTAGTAATCACAATAACACAACAATCCTACAAAAGCTGTAAAAGCTTCCTGGTGAAACTAAAAAAAGAGTTTGTCATACACAGTTTGACATGATGTGTTGATGTGTTGATGTGTTGACGATCTAAAGAAGGTTCTGCATCAACGAGGAGACACAGAGCAGATCCTAAAGATTCTAATGAGAATATACAGTGTCTGAATTTTTAATGCAGAGTGTAAATGTATAAAAGGAGACTTTTCTTAATGTCTCTGTTTGACAGCAGGTGAGAAATGTCAGATGGAAGTTGGAGAACATTCACACAGCATGGCCGCCTCCACATGACTCATTAGATAAATATGTACATGAGCAAATGTGAAATGTCTCAGCTAAGTCACTCTAATTCCCATTTTTTCCTGCAAAAAACAGAACATGCAGATAAATCATCTGCACCATGTAAGGCACGTTTGGATTTCACACATGTAAAAGATCGTTGTTGTTTGATTCTCAGTTTGATGATACTGTACTGCTAATCCTTGCTTTTAAAGCCAGAGACTTTGGTGAGTGCTACTTTATTACATTCCCTGTGTCCCAATTTTTTAATTAATTTTAATTAATTGACCAGGCTGCAGCCATTAGTTACTGGATTAGTTTCTGTTTAACAAACAGAATTGTTTGTCAGTGGAAACACTGAACACCTTTCCTTTATCCGTGCACAAGACTAGTAATGGCTCTAATAAAGTCAAAAATCAAAAATGACAAGCTTTTCTGCAAATTAGTTTTGAACATCTACTGCTCCGGATGAAAGCTCCTGGTGGAGAATGCTGTTATAAAACCATATAGGGACAAAAAGAAAAAAAAAACAGGTTTAATCATTTATTTGAGCCTGTGAAAACTGGAAAAAACACTGAGCACATCCTTAAATTTGATTCACCACACTGTGTGTGTGTGTGTGTGTGTGTGTGTGTGTGTGTGTGCTTCACACTCAGAATCCAGGTGATGTACTGTGATAAGTGGCAGTGTCTGATATTGGTAGCATAGGCATAAATGTAAATATAAATATAAATATATGTGTTTCAAATATACATACAACATAATCACGTCACGTTTAACCTTTGTAACAAACCAAAGTGTTTTTTTTAAATGTTATTTTGTCTTTAATTAAATAGCCAAAATTAGTCTTTAAATTTATTTATATATAGTATGTATATGTATTTAATTTCATCACGTTTTTTGTGTTGATGTTCTGTAGCTCTTCTTCATGACAGTACAGACATTGTAGTTCATTTGTTCCCTTTTATCCACTGGCCACCGTGACTGTTATAGTGTCAGATACAAATTAATTCAAATTCAAATGAACGAAAAGTTCTTCAGGGGTCGGGAGGGGGCTGCCCTGGGCGCTAAATAGGCTGGGAACAGCCCTAGTCTAAAGTGCTGCATTGATTTGACGGTTAAGGTTGTAATTTAATTTTCATGAACAGACGGTACTAAAGACTAAGACAGGTTCTAAAAATGTGGCTAAAACAAAAAAAATCTGTTCTTTACATTCACGTCATTTCCAGCGGTCGATTGGCCTCCAGGATACGACTCCAACGTTTGGTGTTCCCATTTATACACATACTGAAAATGTATTTTCCATGTGTGAAGATAGTGGTAGTTGATAAGGAGTGATGTATCTACCTGCGTTCAACAGTTTACATCTGCTCTCTCTCTCTCTCTCTCTCTCCAGCCTGTGAGCCGACGCATCTTGCCATCATCCTATCCGCAGAATAAGGAAAAGACCCATAAATGCCACAGACGCGTTCACGAGCCTTACATGGACGACTGTTTTCACAAGCCTCCGCTGAAAACACTTTTCCTCCACCTGGACATAAACATCGTCTTCCCCGTTGACATTGGAAGCACTGCTTCTGTGCTGCGACTGCGGTGCGGTTTAGCTCCATCCTGCAGCTCATCTGTGATTCTTGCATCTGATTGGAGGAGAGTAGCGCGCTGCGCGTCTACGATTGGTCGACGAGACTGCCAATCTTTTTGGACCCCCCGCCCCTCTCCCCTTCACCGAGGACTACCTCATTAAAGCCAGGACTTGTCCCAAGCAGAGTGCGGAGACTCGGCAGGTAATTTTATCCGTGTGCGACACGAACCGTGCCCGCAGGGGAGGGCATTAGCAGGGCTGGGGTCAAGATGGGGCCAGAGGCACAGCGGTGTGGGTCTTCACTGGGTTCTTAATGATTCATACCTGCTCACAAGGTTCTTTGAGGTGAAAGCAGACCGTGCGCAGGTTTCCCACTGATAGATCCCCTTAAGGGATAAATAAGGGACTAATATTTTATTAGTGTGTTTAAATTGTGTGTTTAAATTAGGATTAGGGTAATTTATTGGAGACTCTGAATCTAACATGTTTGTGTCTATACGACAAACTGTTCAGGTGACTCCTATGAATAGGTCCACTCCCCTTCACAACTCCAAAAATAAAAATAAACACACAACAACAAACCGTCAGTGGCGCTTTGACCCAGAGGCAATGTCTCTGTCATTGGTGTGGAACCCCAGGGTTCACCTCCTGGGCAAGATCAAATCCTGGTTGTGATTTGGATGGCGGTCATGGAGACTGCTGCCCCCGCAACAGGGGTGGTTGTTTCATTTAACTTCAGCTCCTTTTTTATTTTTACAGCTGGGCTTCACTACAATTGCTTGAAAGTAAGATCAAAGAACATCACTAAGCCTCAACTATTTACAGATAAACACTTGTGTTTAGGTGCAGGTGATCTGTTTATTATAGTCCATTCTGTAAACATATTTTAAACTATATCGGATGTTTTCTTACAAAAACACCATAAAACAATATAAAAAAAACAACCAGAAGCAAAAGTGCAGTGTTAGCAATGAACCACCTCTATGCCACACGTCACGTTATTCAAGCTAAAAAAAAAAATTAAAATTCAAAGATAAAAGAAAGCCCTAAGAAAAAAAAACATGAAAATACAGCCTGATTGTTGATGCGTTAAGGACTGTGATGATGGACATCTTTGACATAAATACAGCATTATCAGCAACAGGCCTTACAATTTTGTTTATACATATTGGCAAAGTAAAGTCACTAGGTGTGATGGCTGACTGCATGACAGTCAAGTGACATGCAGGATCCTGAGTGCAGTGTTTCGTGTGGACACTAAAAAGATCGCCGACGAGACAGTTCAGGATTCGCCACCGCTGTCCGCGTCACATTCTCATACGACAACTTGTTGTATCTCCTCCATGTTCAGCACCTCACCCTCCACCTGCACTTCCACCTGAGAGTTCAACAGCTCCTGCTCCGCGATCTCAGTCGAGGTCACATGCACCACCTGGATTTCCACCCCAGCCTGCTTCAGTCTCTCCATGTCCTCCTGGCACATCTCCGTCACCCCTCCGTCCTCCATCACGACCGTCGTGGTCTCCTCCATCTCCATCATGTCTATGGGCTGCACCGTGACCTGCTCTACCTGGATGCCGTTGTCCAGTAGGACAGTTTTTTCACCTTCTGTGTTCTGTGTTGCCAAGGTGAGGGTGGTGGTGGTCAAGGGTGAAGACGAGACCAACTCCTCCTGGGCCTTTTCCTCAACAGAATGGACTTCTTTGACGTGAGTGTTTAGCTCCTTAGGGTGAGTGAACCACATGTCACACATGGTGCAGTGGTTGGGCTTGTTTCCGGTGTGGCTCACAAGATGGCCTTTGAACTGTTCCCAGCTGTTGAACACACTGCTGCAGACCTGATGGAGGAGGTGGAGGAGAAACACAGGAGGTCATAATCGAACAGAGGAATGACAGGAGTGGTTCTGTTAAGCAACATGAATACATGTTTATTGGAAGAATTTAATTTATTATCATTGCTTCATGCTGTACTGTCGCTTTAAGAAACTGTTTGCTTCTCATATTATAATCTAGTGTGCTCAAGACTGATGGAGAAATTACCAGACACTGCCACATTCCCATTCACACCCACCTTCTTACTCATATATACCCATTCATATACTCACACACGACCACATGATATGTAATCTGATACTTTTGTAAACTCCCCTTGCAAGTAAAAAAATCAAGACATCTTTTGTGTTGTCTCCTTTGTCTTCACATATGTTAAAATAAACCCAACAATGTTGAATAAAATGGTACAATGATTTTTTTAGTCCTTTTTTGTTACATTTGAATTACACAATGTGTCCACAAGAGGGCAACACTGTATAGTATAGCTGGTATACACCATGCAATAAAATAAGAATGTAAACCAGGGGTTCCCTACCTTTTTTGGCTTGTGACCTTATTTTGACATCACAAATCATTATTGCAATAACTGTCACCTGTGCAGTCTAGTGATTACAGCCCATCAAAATGCACCAGCTCAAATAGTTTTATATGCTGCATTTCATTTGGACTCAATTTATATTCATGGAAATTAAGGTTTAATATTGTGTTTTTAATCACAATAAAAAAACAATAATAATGAATTTAAAAATATTATATCAGTGTTACATGACATTTCAGGCCACCTCATTTTGAAACCAACACATGAGGTCGTGACCCTAAGGATGAAAAAAGCTGATTTAAATCATCCTCCATTTAAACCTTAATTTATCAGACAAAAACAAAGACTTTTTTTTAATTGTATTTTTCACTACCCAAACCCTGTGTATTTTTTTTAACCTCTGAACTAATATTTTTGAATTGTGTAGACTGTATCAACAGTCTATTTTATATAGAACACAATGTGCCTCCGTTAAGACTAGTGCGATTGTGTCGTGACATTCACTATGGCAAACTGTACCTGGCATTCATAGACTTTCTTGCGTCCTTTTTTGGCTCCAGCCCCATTCTGACAGGCTGCCATATGGCACTTTAGAGTGCTGTTCCTTGCAAAACGTTCATGGCAATCTGGACACTCATAAGGCTTCTCTCCTAAACATGGACAAAGTCAAACACACATAATGTGTAGGTCGTATGATGAGCCACAGTTAGATAGTTAAAATAGACAAACTGAACGCAACCAGTTAATTTTTCTTTCTTACCCGTGTGTTTCCGCAAGTGTTCCTTGAAGTGGCCAAAGTGGTCAAAGTGCTTCTTGCAGTATTCACAAACGTGCACCTTTTTGGGGGGTTTCTGGTTCCGAGACAGCTCCTCTGTATCAAAGTGAAACGTGCTGATGTGCTGCTTTAAGGCGCTCTCCCGAGTGTAGGCTCGCCCACAGTGGTCGCAGACATGCGGCTTGTCTGCGGAGCCCTCGTGTGTTTTCAGGTGCTGTTTGAGGTGGTAGTACAGCTTGAAGCTGCGGTCACACTTGGTGCAACAGAAAACGTTGTCCACCTGAGAAATCTGGACTTCTACGAACTCCACATTCTCCAGTACTTTGGAAGCGGTCACTGTCTCCTCCTGATATAACTCCTACGAAGCAAGAACACAAAGGCATTTTTTTTTTTTTACAACTGGGACATTAGTTCACATGTTTTAAGTCCATACCTCTTCAATATCTCCCTTTTTGATAACATGCAGAACAGGTTCT
>NC_024328.1:6209804-6219482 GCF_000523025.1 Cynoglossus semilaevis | reverse complement strand
AGCCAAAGCGGAGTCATCTGACTCTGCCTGAGAATTCTTGGCTGCATCCACCACCTCCTCCACACCGGACTCCTCCACTTCGATAGACCCTTCCCCTATCACCTCAATTTCCACCTGGAAAAGACATTCATTTATTAAAAAAAAAATGTGCGTAGCACACACAAAAGGTTTTGTCAGCAATTCTGCAGAACCGCTGACCTGTTCCCCCTCCACTGTGGGCAGAGTCTCCGTAATCACATTAGATGTTTCCGCAATTTTCCTCTTTTTACATTTGGGCGTGGCCACGACTGAAGACATCTCATTTATTCTACAACAGAAGACATTTTTGGAACACACAAACACATTACAATTACACCATCCAAACTCAGACACATCTGCTGAAGCTTACCTGGTGTTCAGAGCCTTGATAGCTTCCTGCATCTGCAGGTATTCTGCAGCCTTCCACACATCCAAGGCCTCTTCTGCTCCAGCTACAGCTAATGTGGCCGTGTATGTGAACTCCATCAGCTGCCTGAAGGCTGTGTTACTCACTCCTGTAAAAATATGCAACAAAACAGCAGACATGAGATCAAGTTGTTCACCGCAACTAAGCTGATTATACCTTAACAGTTGATTTAATTACAATACCTTCTATCTCCACTAGTGGCTCCTGCGTAAAATCCTGAAAGAACTTGTGGAAAAACTGACTGCATGCTGCCAGCACAGCTTTGTGGGCTCGGAACTGGTGTCCTACATGACAAAACAATAACTTAATAACACCTCCTGAGGGATTTATTCGAGATTTGCGTTACATGCCAATTTACCATCTACGATCAAAGTAATATCTGTGAACTGGTCCAGCTGCCGTTGTTCGTTAAGTTTCTTCATCATTACTTTGTAGAGGCCTGGATACTCATTGGCTGCATCCACCTCCCCGTCCACCTCAGCCGCCATCATTCAGCTGGTAGTCCACTATAGGAAACACAGGTTGAAAAACTGAGAGGTCATTTAAGTTATTTTATTATGGTAACATATACCCAGAACTATGTTGAAAATGTTTGACTGTCTCTGAGCAAGACTTAAAAATTTAGTTTGTACCTTTCTACTTTCTACTACTTTCTTTTAATATTATTTCAATAATTTAAGTTCAAATGCATCATAGTTTTTAATTATTTAAATTGAGGAAAATAAAAATAACAATTTCTAAACATTATTTGGTGTATTTAATAATTATTATATATTAATTATTATGTATATAATAATTATACTCAAAATGTTACAGTACGGTTATGGCAGAAAGTGTGAAAAAATACCAAGAAGGTATTTAGTATTACAACTTTATTAATAGTAACAACTGGATAACTTCACCAAGCAATAGTGAGAGATATTCCAGAATATACACTTATTATATACGCAACAATCTTAGATAATATTTACGTGTCACCAACAGGGCTGTGGTTAATTATTTTTAGTAATTACGGTATTATTTTATGACAAAATCTTATTTAATTTAAAGTAATTTGGCCCACTTATTCCACAGTAAAAGAACAAGAACAAATAAATAGCACATAACATACGTAAATATTTTGTATGACAGATTATTTTATGAACAGCGGTTTTTAGCTCTGAGGTGCTAAGAAGTCATCAGCTAGTTAGCTAATTTTTGCAGTCCTGGTCACCAAAAGGAAACACTTAAAATGGCTTTGATGGCTGTTAGTTTTCACAACATTAAATTACATTTTAGAAGAGTATTTGGAAGCATTTTCTGTTCCGTTAACTTAAGAAGGGATTGTAGTATAATTTGAGTCAGCAGAAAATATACGTCGAGCCCTCGAGGGGGAAAGAAAAAAAAACCCTCAATCAAACGCATGTAGCAATACGAGGATTGAACGCGACGACCAATGATAACGATATATTGCTAACTCTGATTAACATAACTCTTGTCGTCAAATATAAATTTATAAAATGAATAGATTATATCACTGAGTCGCTGTGAAATACAGCACGACGGAATTACTATAATTAATCCGAGCCATGACACGGTGTCCCCTAATAAGGAAACAGCTTGGCTCGACATTAGCCTAACTAGCAAACACATAACCTCGCACAATAATCCGCATCGCACTCAACCCACACATATACGTAAGATAAACGAACTCACCAAGACACAGTACCCAATCTATAAAGTGTGGGTAATCGTTAAGAATAATTATTAACATAGTAGAGCCCACAAGTGACGGGCCTCCTAGCATGCTCGCCATTTCGTGTTCGACAATCAACATTACGTCATCAAACCGCGCATTAAAATACACTTTTCCCACACCGATTCGCTTATTTAACCACCCGCAGATCAGAGATCGTGATTAAATCCACTCGGTTACGTACCTGGTGTTTGGTCTTTGCGCTTTAGTAAGTTGTTCTGCGATTATATTACTGTCGACGCATGAACCACTGTTCAAGAGTCGTCGTTCAAAAAAAAGGGCGGTCGTTCAACGTTTAGGCCTCAGTTTCCCACAATCCATTGCAAACGTCGTGGACGCCAACGACCGTTGCTTGGTGACAGGTTGCAGCTCGTTCTTCTCGTTTTACTAGGGGTGGGAAGCTACGTGGTAAGAGCAGTACCGCCACCGTCTGGCCACAACATCGCCATAAACAAGACAAATCGTTTAAACCAGTGTTTCTCAAACTGTTTATACTCTACCACCTGAGAAAACATTGATCTCTCTGAGTACCACCATAATGACCAACATTAGAATTCCCCTGCTCGTTCCACGTTCAACTTGCAACTGATCCTATGATTCTCTGCTGCCTATGCTTATACGTGAGCAACAGACTTGCATTGCAGAAAAAAAGACAAGTAAATACCAGACATCCTATTTCATAATCTCACAAGTAGCTACACATTTTTTCTAAATGTTGTATTAATTGTGCATGGTATGTTTCAGATTTATTCAGTTGATAATCTGAATGTGAAAATGTGAATGTGATTTTCCCCACATACCACTACAGAGCGCTCGCGTATTACTGGTGGCTCGTGTTCCACAGTTTGAGAACCACTGGTTTAAAATAAGGGATTTTTATTAGAAGAAGGTTTTTGTTTTTGTAAAACAAGATTTTATGGAAACAGGGTAATTTCACTGCAAAATGTTAACAAAACAAATTAATAAATAATTAATAAACATGCTTTCTTTGCACAGTCACACAGACATTTCCTTTAATCGTTCCTCTTTAACAAAAGTAATGTTCCACATAACAAATGTTGCGAAATACCCATGGCAAAAACACCAGTTCAGTATTGCACAACAAAAAACAGAAGTTGGAAAAACTATTGCAGCACAGCTTGACTTGACTTGTTTACTTTTTCTCCAGCAGAAGACAAAGGTTTGTTTCTTCCAAGGGCTGGAGTGGAACGACCTTAGACATTAAATTACGACTGAGATTTCTTTCTTTATTCTTTAACGACAGCTACAGCTGCAATTGTACAACGTTCTAATGATTAACTGTCACAAAGCAGGCGAATCTGCACGTACCACAAATAACTGCTTTCAGTAGGTTTCCATTTTAATCACATTTCAAACAGTGAGTAATTTTATACTGGATATTATGTCAGCACATGCACCAACTTGCACCATCAAGTATTATCTAGGAATTTAATCTAGCAGTTCACATGTTGTTTTACTACCAGATATAGTTTATTATTATTATTATTAGAAATAATAATAATAATAAATATAACAAGTGTTTTGGAGGGGTTTTCAAAGTAGGGGTCATGGCCAGCAGTGAAAGATAAAAAAAAAATGCAAAAAAGAATCTAATCTTTCTCATGGCTGTTTATAAAAACTATAAAAACTTGTGTGTCCGACATGTTCTGTAATGCTTGTACTAAATTGTTATATTATACCTTGTAGGTAGGTTTTAACTGGCTGAAGTGCAGTCTTGTGATGAAGTTCAGGTCAGGATGATCTCAGTAGGGGCATGTCACAGATACTGCACTGTAAATTAGTAACACTGGTTCAGAGAAAACAGCTGCAGCTCCAGTTCTTTAACTCGTTATTTTCTGTTGCATCATCTTCTTTCTTTTGTCTGGGTCGCCACATATTATTCACAGACAGACACAAAAAATATATATTTATTTGCTTTAACTCACAGGATTGGATGTTATTCAGTTGTTGTCTTAATGTTATCTTATTATTAAATGACCACTTAGACCAGGCATGAACAAACTAAGGCCCGAGGGCTGGATATGGCCCAAACCGGCCCGCCAAAATTTTCCAAATGATATCATCTATTTATATTATCATTATACTTCTGCCATTTCCCTCCAATACCCATGTTTCCCCCATAGATGGCGTAGAAAATGGTAAGAGGATTTTAGCGTTTTAGCCTTAATGCATGACTTTTAAATATCATTTATCTTTGTTCACATGCGCGCTCAATCTATCTGCTCCTGACTTGCCCTGCCACCCCCATACCCCGATTCAAGTTTAGGACAATTGTGGCCCATGAGTCAAAAAGTTTGCTCACCCCTGACTTAGACCCTGATGTAGTAACAATTCTAACAGACATGGTAGTATTCTGCACCTACTCCTTATCTCTGACCCCTGACCCTAAAACATTTGTCACCGTCAAATACTATCGTTCTCCTACAGACAATTTATGCACTGTTGCTGCACACACCTTATGTATCAATGGTATAAACTGGTCCCATCCCCACAAGTTATATTTACGTTGCAGTTTATGTTCGAACATATTTCAATACAGATTAAATCACAACACTGAAGTCTGACCCCAGTAACATGAGAACTGTGACCTCTCCTCCTAGAACCTCATGGCCTATTTTTGTAAACAGATCATCTGCTCTGCTGCACGTAGCCCTTGGCTGTATGACCAGATCACTGGCTAAATGTTACATTTCCTTCATGGACTTCGATGGCTTTTCCTGTGAACATTTGTTTTGTTTATTTGTTTCTTCAGTTTTCTGCTTTTTCTGTATGAAATCAATCCCTGCACATGTGCTCAGAAAGTATGTGTCTTATCTGTGGTGAAGGAGTCTGTTCATCGCTGACTTTGCAGAAACACGTTTGGACAGAATCCACAGTCAATGCCCCACTCCACTTTTTAAAACTTTTTAAACTTTAATGAGGTAGTTAATGAGTAACTGTCTGCTTTTCTTAACATTTTATTTCCTAGAATATATTGGTCAAATATTATGTTTGGACTGGAAAAAAACAGAGAATCAGCACAAAGCTGGCACTGAACTTTGTCCTTCTTCCTGATAGAAAACAACAAGCAGACTATAAAAGCAGGAGTCAGAGGGGGAGGAGGCTTGTTTTTGTTCGAGGAGTTGCAAGAGTGAAGAACTGAGCAGAGGAAAAGAACTTTCAGACTAAAGGGTGAGTGAAAAATGAAGGCATATTGACGTAACTGCAGAAAATAAAATTATTTTTATGCGATGTCTTTCAGAGAGTGCATTGAATATGTGCTAAAAATATCTGACTGAAGGGTTGCAGTTCCTGCCTCTTAGTTTGTCAGGCAGTCAGGAATGTGTATCCAAATACATTTTGCAAACTGGGTATTTAAGTATGTTCTGAATAATTAGTATGTTGTATTAGTAGTCAAATACTGCAGTAATTGGCTTCTTCATACTTTCCTTCTGCTGTGTTACCAGTATATTTTAATCTTAGTATGTTGTTTTTGTTTTTTTTAATTAGCTTCAGTTCAGAGATTCTTTATTGATGAGTGAACAGATGCTAATTTGGGGGAACAACACAATGGTAACCCTGCTCTTTTGTACTTGTTGTTTGTGCTCAGCAGATTTGGGGCAGTGGAGTAAGGAGGATGCGGGTGTACCTCCCCCTGCTCCTCACTCTCTGCCTGGTCCATGGGGGCGGAGCAGAGAGTGACGGAGATGGGCGTCTATGTCGGCTACCGCCATCCTGGAAAATAGGGGAGGTGGAGCCCATGAAGGGGACGATGGGTCAGGTGACGGTGGTGGCGTTGTTGCAAGCCAGCTGACTGTTCTGTCTGGTGCAGGCTGCCAGGTATTTGTCTAACACATGTACCCCAGTGACCTTTGACCTGGCCTTTGTTTATTCATAATAAAACATGAGTTTTAAATTAATCTAGTCCATGTTTATCACAAAGGGTTAGATTTTTTTAATCAGAGCATACATGTTTTTTTTCTAATAGGGTAAAGTAAGAAAAAGTTAAATAAATTGATTTAAAATGCACTAAAATTACATACAGACAAAAAGGGGAAAAAAAACTAAAGGAAAAAAATGAACTTGATGCCTTTGATCAGATGTCAGTCAAGTCATGTGTTTGTGGAGAATATTCAGTGTGTATATATATATATACTTGCCTTCTGGTCTCAATACAGTATGGATGGCTTGCGCCAAAGCCTGGAGGGTCAGGGGTTGAAGAATGTGGCCTATATGGTCGTTAACCACCAGGGGGTGGTGGCACAACGCGTGCACAGCATGCTTGAAGCGAGACTGTCCGAGAACATCACACTTTACAAACAGGACGAGCAGCAGACAGATGTCTGGCAGACACTGAACGGTGACAAGAACGACTTCTTAATCTATGACAGGTGAGTTACCTCGGAAATGGATAGAGATAATGAGGAAATATAAAAACCATCCAGATCTGCTGTAACTTCTATACTTGCCACACAAATGTAACACTTTGTTGTTGTTTTTGACTCAGGTGCGGTCGTCTCACCCACCACATTTCCCTGCCATACTACGTCATCTCACATGGTCATGTTGAAAGAGCAATCAAAGACACCTACTGCAACCACATCTGTGGGATCTGCACACACGAGGTACACACCACACATAAAGATACTCACATGAATCCTGGTCCTGTTTCGGTGTCGGTTCTATTTCCTCTCCTCTTTCTTCCTACAGAGTCCTGAGACTCCAGAGGAGTGCACACAGACAGCAGTACCGCAGCCTGACGCGGATGCGTCAGCAGCTGAAGGACACGGTCAGGGTCATGACCACGACCACCATCACGGGCGTCATCACGGTCATGGGGGTGCTCACGATTTTCACCCACGTGGCTTAGGCTACGGCCATCATCACCACCATGGTCATCACCACGGTGGTGATGATGGCACTGGTCAGCACCACAACCATGGTCACGGTCAGAGAAGCCACGATTTCTCTAGACATGATGGGCATCACTCTGCAGATCCAGACCTGATACAGCATGTAATGCAGGTGCAGCTAATGCCGCAGGAGGAGGCTCAGGGAGCCCCTGTGAGGTCCTGAGACCAGACCAGGGTCAAATGAAAGTCAAAGTACAGCTGACAACTGTCGGCAGGCTCTGACGGTCAGACCTCCGCCCAGCTTACCTGATGCTGACACTGACGTAGGCTGTTTGAGTCAACAGGAGGCCAGCAGCCCGTCGGTCTGTGACACTGTGAGGAGGGGCTGCCCGCCTCCTGATGGTGACACAGACTGACAGGTGACGTGACTGACAATGTCAGGGAGACCTGACAGTGACGCTCTCCTCTTGTTGACTGACAGCAGAATCAGCCAGCACCATGAGCCTGACCTCCAGGTGTTGTGAGCTGAGGATGAGAGCAGCTGTAAGCTGGTTCTCATGTTTATCAGCTGACAACACCGTGAACGGTCAGGTGACCTTTTACCAACAAGTATTTCCCTGAGAAAGACTAGGACTCACAACTGGCTGCACAAAGACCAGATTAGACCTTGAATTAGCCTGTGACTGGAAGTATATCCTTTCGGTCACAGTCTAACTATAAACATTTTTGTCAGTGTGCAGCCCTCGTTCTTTCTCAGGCGTTCGTGTGGTAGTCATGTTTAAAAACCTTCTTCTCTGTTTCCCTCGCTCCTTCCTTTATGAATGCAGGCGTGGAAACTACGCTCTAGTGGCGTCTGTATGATGTCAGGCAGGAGAGAGCAGAGAGGAGAGTTTCAGGAAACATGATAAACAACTAAAACTTTTAAATAAATGACTATGACTAGAGGATTATTATAGAGAAACCTGAAGACCGTAGAGAAATGCCAGATAAACAACAACAACAACAAAGGGAGTATAAGAGAAGACAAAGATAGGAAGGATAAAATAGTAACTTTGTATGTGTCACATGTTATTAATCACAGTTTCTCAGCACATTTAATGGCAGTAATTATCATGTACGACTCACTCTTTGTTTAGCTAATAAGATCCATGGGCTTAAATGTGTCTTTTTTCCAGCTTCGGTGTTTCTATTTTAATTGTGTGAATGTCTGTTTTTTTTCTCAACCATTAGTATGAGATCAAGTTAAAGAAAAAAAAGTCACACTTTCAGACCAATTTCTTTTTTTTTTTTTTAACAAAGCCTCATTCGTTGTGAAGGAATGGAATACGAGAGGGAACGAATATCTGATGGAATACACTCTGTACTTAATGATGGTTTCTCTGGAAAGACGACGGTCACCTAGAAACCTGATGACTGTATAGGGAATTGTGTTGAGTTAATGCTGAGTGTCAAAGACAGATGATTAAAGGCTGATGAGCTTTGTCATGTGTGTCTTACACGAGTTTGTTTGTATGAATGGCGAGTAAAAGTAAACACAAAGTCCAACACTGAAGTATTACGTCACTCAGAAGTACACATCCACGTCAATATAACGCACGGCGGATTTATTTCTAGCAATGTTCACAAGTAAACCAGTAGGAGGCAGTAACGCAACTCTACTATGCCAACTCCCGTTAAGACCCATTGAAAAAGTGAGTAGGGATAGTGGGGGTTACAGGATAACTAATCGTATCTAAACTTCAGAGGAAGCGGAAACTCGTGTGTCCACTTCTTACAAATATCTATAATCTTTGTATCATGGACAGACAATATTCGTCGTGGACACAGTGAGAAAACACAACAAAACAAAAGGCTACGGCAGAAATCTTTATGGCAGAAATTAAAACTATAACAAAAGCTGAAAAAACCGTAACTCTAAACCCATCATATCCTGCAAAGTGCAAACTGGGCTGAGTTTAGATGGATTCGATTTAGAAACATTGCCAATTTTGCAACAACACACTCCATGCATGTCTTTCAAACTGCATCAATAGCACCCCCTGCAGAGGAAGTAAGAGATCTACAGTACTTGCTGTCAGTTTACAAACACAGCGTGCTCCATTTGTGCTTTCTATAACATCGGACATAGCCAATCCAAGTTGTCTTTGTTAAATACACGCAGACTGCTATTGCATGTGTTGGAGGAGTGTTGGATTTTGCACCTATCCTGTACATGCCTTAGGGAATGGACACATGTGACCCCACCTCCCCCCAGAGCAGAAGGATTGTGTTACCCTCAAGAGCTGTATATGTTAATGAGGGCAGAGCCTCATTACTTTTGGAGTTCTACCTCTATGACGTACGTGTCAAACTCAAGGCCTGGGGAACAAATGTAGCAAGCCAAGCCCTTTTGTGTGGCTTGCAGGAGCTTAAAACGCATTTAGTAAAGTCAACACAGCAGAGTTTCTTAACCCTTGTGTGGTGTTCGGGTCTGTGGGACCCGTTTTCACTTTTTAATAAAAGAAAAATGATATAATTATTTAATTTTTCAAAACTGAGACTCACTGGCTTTGGCTTATTTTCTGTGAAGAACATATATCAGAATACATATTTAATGACCACACACCATACACCCCCCCTACACATTTCTATTACATATAAGATGT
>NC_024328.1:6182331-6209715 GCF_000523025.1 Cynoglossus semilaevis | reverse complement strand
ACACACACACACACACACACACACACAGCAGGCCTAGACAGGAGGAGGACATAGTGTAGGTACACAGAACATACCTATAACATTTAAATGTGACCTAACAAAGGTAAAGGGCAAATATTAACCATATATATTGTTTATACTGCTTGTAATTGGGATAAGGTAAACATCTGTTCAGTATTTTAACATAAAAGTGTTGATTGTGAGGCATCAAAAGCCACAAAATGCAACGGGTCCATCAGACCCACAAACACTGGCTGAGTAACAACAATATGAACATTACACAAGGGTTAACCTGAGAAATTAAAGGTTTTTATAATCAATGAAATAATAATCAATTGTAGAAACATGTACTGGTCTGTTATGGAGTTGTTACATCTATACCAGTGGTCCCCATCCATTTTGGTTCCAATGACTGGTCAGACAGTATCAATGGGAACTGTATTGATGATGTGGCCCCTGGTGAAAATGAGTTTGACACTCCTGGTCTATGAGGAGGGGAGTAAAAATAGCTTTGCTCGGACATGTCTCCAGGGGGCGTTAAAGTCCACCACAACTATCCTCACAGCTGTTGGGTAAACTATAGCCCCTAACTGAACCTGGGACCTCTGAAATTGTCTGTAGGACTTGGAGTGTAACATGTGTCTGAATTGCTTGTCAGACTGTGCATCTGAAAAGGTCAACAAGCAACAAGCAGGTAATAAATGAGTCTGAGGTGGGCTGCATGTGTGGGCGTAATTGGGCTGAAGATCCAATACAGGGGAACAGTGACTTATGGGTAATTACCTGCAATGTCCTGAGAAGAGGAGCTGTGAGTGGTTGTCTCTCTGATTCAATCAGCCCAACGCAGAGCAGCTCAGTAAACAGCTTCTGTCTTAATTGTCCAATAAGCTTTCTCCCTGATCCACAGCTACATCTGCAGCCAGTTTCCCTCTCTGCTGACAAACACACACACAGAGAGAGACACAGAGAGAGAGAGAGAACTTGTGAACTCATTCACACAAAGTGATCTCTGTTGCTGAAAAACAAGTACGCATTTTTCTCCATGTAACTGCTACACGAATGCACACAATTCACGTCTGTCTCGCTCACATACATACGCTCCCATTTGCATGTTGTTTGAACTCTCCGACCACAGACACAGACACGGACTGCTGTTTCCCCATGGAGTCATGTGGCCATACTTCACACCGTGAAATTTAAAAATGTGACCAATGATGAGGAATAGAATTGTATGTTAGGTTTTAACCATTAGATTCTTCAGAGAAAAGATATGATTGATTTATATTCATATGTCATGTGCTATGGATACTGTATAATGAAGCCCAAGAATGTAAAGTGTCATTTACTGCGTCCATGGTGTTTGTCCGAAACAACCCACGCGTGGACAGAAATCAGACGATACTACATTTCATGACAGGCTAGATGAAAACATATTCATCCATTACTTGAAAAAATATAAACAAATTATATATAAAATATATACTATACTACTGTATATGCATATATGTATATATGTGTGTGCATATATATGTACATATATATAGATGTATATATAAATCTATAAAATATAGACTGTATATTTATAAAATCTTTTTTTTTTAATTCAGAAAAATAATAATATAAAACTCTAAAATATTTAATTAGTATATCAGTATTTACTCCATGCTTCTGGAGACCCCTATACATGCGGGCAGAAAATTCAGTGGAAAAATTCTGTTATAAAACATTGTCCTGTTTTAACCCAAACCCTCTCTTCTATTGTTTACTCTATTGATACACGACTGTAATGTCTACAACGTAAGAGGTAGTTTTTAATATCTGCCTTTTTATTAAATTTTTTATTATTATGTATAGAAGGGATGACCAGAGTAACCCAGGTGCATTATTTACATTTATTGTGCAGCTTTTTGAGACTTTCTATAGAATGCAAAAAGAATGAAGAGCACAGCTGGTCTGAGGGGACAATGTTAAAGACTGAAAAATAACATCGATAGATGTATAGAACAGGCATGTCAAACTCAAGCGTAGCACAGGTTATTATCTGACTAAACCAACTGTGAGCAGCACTTGACACGCATCTGAGACTAACAAACCAGTAGTGCTTCTTAAGGGTCAGATATTGGTGGGGCCAGATTAGGGTCAACAAAATAAATAACATATGAACAGAAACATTAGCTGGAGAACCCTATTAGTTAGGAAAAGCAAACTACTGCGGTACTCCAGTACTCCAAAAATGTTTTCCACAAAGCTGAAACATCTGCAAGAATTTTCTTTGATGAGCAAAACTGACAACCAGCACAAATTCCAGCTTTTTAGAATTTTGTTCTTTCTTCCAGGTTCAACAAAGCAACAGAAACATTCCTAAAAAAAAAAACCCAAAAACCAAAATACACTGAAATGGCACTTTAATAAAATGCTAAAATCACATAGTGGGAGACATAGTAACAGTAGAGCTATTTTACTCCAACGCTATATTAACTTATGTTATATATATGTATACATATAAATATATATACATATATATATAAATCAAACATAAAATACTCTGTTACAGTACATCATTCTATCATTCTGGTAGTGTAAAATATTTTTCTCTACGCAAAAACTTGAAGTCTTACAGGAAATGCAAAGACGTCAACAAAAGACAGAGTTGTTTCATAGTAAAAGCTAATTCATAGAATCCATCCAGGCCGAGATACAGAATCTGAATACTATTCAAAGGATCACAGATGCATACTGTGTGCCTACAAAAGTGCTTTCTGTAACATCTTAAAAGTTTGACGTAGCGCTCGCAAACGTTGTACACCACGTTGAGAGAAAGCTCATCGTGAACTGTCCGATCTGGCAGACACCATGTAAACAACACTGTAAAGAAGCTTTAGTGTTGTAATTTGAGGAAAACAAAACAAAAAAATAATAAAAACACATTTTTGCCTCATAATTAACCCCCCTCGCTCCATCTAGTACGCATTCACAATCACTGTGGTAATGACAAAAGCAAACAAAATCTTGATAAGCTTTTTTTCCCTGTCTCATCTTCTTTCATTTGCACAAAGAGACATTTGATGGAACTTTTGTTTATATAAACTGACAAGCTGTCCATTTAATACTAACGACATAACTATGATAACATATGAGTAAACTAAATTAAATGTATCCCTTTTAATGTCAGTATCCTCCCATTCATCTCTGTAATTACATTTATACAGGATGAGCAGACCTTAACAACAGTCCCCTTCTAACACAATAAGGCATAAAGCAAGGAAAGTACATGTATTAAGCAGCTATATGTTGTGATTAGTAACATTGATGACATTAATAACATATACTTGTAATATTACAGCACTAGTTCGTACATTAAGACATTTTCTACCGCAGCCCCTCGCTCGTACATCGTTAGCAACAAGAGAACACTAAAGAAAGAGAACTATTGGCACATCAGGATCACGTTCACATTATCATCTTTGAAACAAGATGTCAGTTATGGCTCTTGCTTTTGCCTCACTTCATAATGGGATTGTCTCATAGAGGAGTCCGTTTCTATCCCAGGCGCCACTTATATCTAAAGGACAATTCGAAGGCAGGATGTGCTCGTGTCGTTGACGACCTGTTTACGGCGAAGCGTCCTCATTTGCAACTCATTCAAATGCCTCTCGTAATGAAAATTTATTGTGTTGTCTTACGTATCCGAGGCCTACCCAGCAACCCTTCTGTCGTTAGCTTATTATACACTGTATGCTATGCTAATGTGTTACAGGCATATTGTCATATTGTGAGTCTTGATGGTTCAGTGCTTAAAGTGAATGAGTCAACCTTTACCAAAGGTCTCATTTACCCTTATGAGCTTATTCTGTCAACTGGAAAGTGAAATAAGAAGTTTGTTTGTGCCTAAACGTGTGTCTGTCTGTCCATCCATCCACTCATCCATCTAGTCATCCATCCATGCACTCATCCATTCATCCATCCATCTACTCATCCATCTTCATCCATCCATCTCATCCATTCATCCATCCATCTACTCATCCATCCATTCATCCATCTATTTATTTTCCATTTATTCATTCATAATCTTCCTCCCATCCATCCATATTCCTTCCATTCATCTTATATAAAGTTGGAAGTCTGCCCTAGAAGCCCACAACTGGACATCTGTGGTCAGTTTTACGAGCTGCGAGCTGAAGATTACACACGACAGTCTCTGCTCCAAATATTCTGTCCAACAATTTCAGATATTACTATTAGTTTATTAGTTTGTGGCTGTGTCTGGAAGGCGAAAGATTAAATCAGTCATTTAGGCAAATATAAATCACATGGTTTATACATGTCTATGTGTGTATATGTGTTTTGTGTGTGTGTTTGTGGCTGCCTGTGGCTGGCTGTATCAGTGTAGATGCAGAGGTTGCACTGACACCCAGTCATCGTTTTTTTTTAAATCTCAAATAATTGCAGCTATTATAGATTTTCACATTTTTTACAACTTGCTCCAGTTGCTGTCCCTGCCATAACACTGACTTAGAAAGATTGCTAGTTGAGGTTTTAGTGAAATGACAGAGATTATGACTTAGTGCTTGTTGGCTGGCTTTTGTTTTAAGAACATAATGAAAAAAGTTTTTTTCAGTTTGACCATTAAAATGTTCCGTTCGATGGACTACACTCTCGTATTTTATATAGCAGAAATCAAACCACTACAAAGAAGAGCTGCTTGATTCACCTACAGGGACTACACAACATTAATTACTAAGGGGAGTTAGCGTCCAACACAGGGATGTCATTAGAACATGTTCCTCTCCTCCTAGCTCAGACCGTTACCTTTTACAGTCTTTGTGGTGAGAACTGTTAAACAAAATTAAATCCAAAGTAAAAAATGCATAGTTGCTTTTTCAGATGTGTTTCACAAGAGATCTGTCCTTTATCTAAGCCTTTTTTACATATATAAAATATATCTCTGCTGAAATCCCAATAATATAAAATAGGCCATGTGTGTGGTGCGCAAACAAAATGACTCCATAACGGTGACATCTTTACATATTTGGGTTTAAAAAAAAAACCCCACATAACAACATGGTGTTTTTCGTCCTCCCAGGTTAATCATACGTTGACATCTTTATGTCAGATTAAGATTTCAGTAATGACATTGCCCTCAACACAATTAGCCAGACATGTAATTAGATTTGCGTTAGTGGTGAGCTGATGCCAGCAAAGAAATTATCTTTTGTTTATTATGTTTACCATCCGCAGCCTAATGGTGACACTGTTGACGAAGAGCATGTGCAGGAGTCAGCTGTATATTTTTATGTCTCCCTTTTTTTTCTGTCGCCCTCTGACAACACATCCACCTGTGCCTCACCCAACCACACTGTGTGCTACAAGTTTAATGGTTTGATGGAAGGAATTAAGAAGGAACAGGCTTTTGCCAGATTATAGGACTCAACCCCTGAAGGTCCAGTACAAATGTGTGGCAAATTTCATGGTGAGAGATTTCCCAGTAGGTCTGGGGTGATATAACCCACAGGCATACCAGATAGGGACTTGGGGGGTGGTTGTGGCAGACAGGGTGGTGGAGACTGGTGAGGAGGAGGGTGTAGAAGCAGACTGTGCTGCGTGTCCACCTCCTGTACTATTGTGTAGTCTGAAACTGGAACACTGAACTGAGCCATTGGGAACTCGGGACCAACGTAAGGTGACTGATTATCCTCAGAAGCAGCTGCTTGTCTGGTCTCCACCTGTTGAGGCTGTATGGTTTGGTAGCCCTCACCGGGAATGGGGGAGACAGGGGTGGTCAGAGCTTGCTGGGCGATGCTCTCCGTGGCGTTGCCGTGTCCCTCAGGATCCACAACCACCAGCTCAAACTGCTGTTCCTTCTTCTCCTCGCCTTCACTGTCTTTTTCCCTTTTCTGTGTTTCTTCTTGCTCTGTAGAAGATGTGCTCTCTTGGGTTCTGAGCTGCTGGCCAGGAGACAGCACCACACCCCCAGAGGGCATAACATTGCTGACCTGGGCGTAGAAGTCTGTGTTGACCCAGGTCTGAGGCCCTGTCGTTTGGATTTGGACAAGAGGTCTTTCACTCCTCTCTGGTGTTGAGGTTCCTCCCACGACGTCGAGTAAGGCTTCTCCATTCTCCGGTTGGCCAGGGAGCAAGGTGGTCACGAGGACTGGGGTGTCTTGGTCGAGAAGATCTGGGTCGTAACAACTTGCCCGGCCTGAGTCATCATCAGGGAAGCTACTAGAGAAGATAACAGGTGAGAAGTGAGATCATATTTAAGATGCAAAAAAAAAGCACAAACTGTACAGTTTCTTGTACATGAACCAGTGCAGTACCTGATGGTGTTGGCACAGCCTATGTTCATGGGCTGGTTGATAGGTTGGGGCAGACCAAGGAGCCTCTGTGTGTCCAAGCCCTGATGGTCTTCCTTCTCCCCTGAATCAGTGTCCTCAGCATCCACCTCAATGAACTCCACCCATGGCTCATCTTGGTAGAAATCTGCTGCAAATGGAGGCAAGCCGCCCATTCCTCCACCGCTGAGGATCAAATTCAACTCTTCCAACTTCCCTTTCTGCATGTGGAAAAATTTATACATTCATTAAAGTCAAGTAAATGTGACAGCTGCACTAAAAACAAAATAAATCAAACTATAGGGATGGGAAATAATAAGAATTCACTTATTCCACTTTCATTATTGATATCCCTTTATATCGTTTTGATTCCTTATCGATACTCTTTGGTTTACGAAAAAACATATTTAGTACACATAGGTCTGTATGCTTTAATGCTATAATGTTAATAGGCTTTTTTGTTGCTAAACCTCTGGACTTTAACAACAATCGTAGAGTCTTTGTTTCTAAAATGTAACCATACTTTACACTACATCTGCTGCGACATCATGTTGTAAATACTCAAAATTAAATCAGGGAACGTGATGAATGTGATGTCATCACACAAACACATCACCAAGCAAATATGTCAGTGGACACATTCAGTGGAATAGGGCAGAAGAACCATTACATAAACAAGGAATTGGACCATCGAGAGCTGGTTCTCTATGACATGAAGAACATGTTATGGTTATGCACTATGTCTTTTTCATTATTATTATTTTTTTAAAGCAAGCATTTCTGGGTTCACAGTTGAGGGAAAAGTGCATATAGGCTGAATGTAAGAGGTCGCTTTTATTGTCGCTCGTAACATCTCTCAACATTCCTCTCATCGTTGTTAAATTAAAAACAGTAATATTATTTGTTCCTCTTTGGATTAAAAGCATTATCTCTTTTTTTCATAATGCAAGGGCAGCAACAGTGTGGTGTGATGATTACGTGGCCTGATGCACAATTCCATGTGGACACATGTGGAGGCATGTGTGTTTTTGATCACAATTGCAATGGAGATGTGATGAAAACACAGTGGTTACACAACACCCTATTCAATACCTTTGCCAGATAAAGAGTCCACATTTCCACACAATGACAGCTGTGCATTCCTAATGCACTGTCACTCTTAAGGCATGTGACGCACACTGAATTATTATGCCAATACATTTGGAGTGATATCAGTGAAAAAAAAATCATATAATATATATTTGATCAAATTTAAATAAAACGTAAATTAATTTCAAAAGATCTAGCAGAGCTCAGTTAGTGGATTATAGAACAGTGATGCTGTTTCAAATTATCTTCTGGAATTGTATGAGCATTTGGAAAATATTTGCCGACAGTATGTGTGAAGCTGCACTAAATCAAATATATCACTGGGGTCTAGTAAATTTGTGCAAAAAACAGGCAAAGCTGGAGCTAAAACAATTGTGATAGAATCAAAGTACCTTCAACATCTCTGCATTGATGCCCTTAATTTTCGGTGCAGGAACTGGTGGCAACAGAATCTTCATGAATCTGCAGCAGCACAGAAAAAAGAAGATGACGTTGTAGTCCAAAAGCAGCAAAAATAATTGTTTACAACACAACACCAACACGGATCAATGCCAAGGTCGGAAAACAATGTTTTGAGTTTGTGGGGGGTGATTGCACTGTGCCGTGGTACGACACGCACACGTGACAAACTACGCAATTGTACTGCATGTGATTAATCATTTTGACTGACATGAGGACATTTAAAAGGGCTTCAAGGCTGAGCTACACAGTAGACAGAATGACTGGAAGCTGTGAAACAATTAGAGAAATATTAGGTGGTGTTGATGTGTTACAACTGCTGTGGTTCAAAAACCGAAAAAGGAAAACGGACTGCAAACCAAAAATGCTGAAGCAAACGAGGATCCCTCTTCTGCTGCATGGTTGTTTTGTGAGTTTACACGTCCAGTATGATGCACATGATATATTCTGTATTGACCCTACAGTGGAGGGAGTGATCAGCCCACTGACTTTAATCTAGGGGGGCGGGCCCTCCAAGGTGTGGATTTTTTTAAGAGGGTGCAGCAAAGCCAATGCATCTCAAAATTTAAGATTTTGTCCCGGGTTTGTCCCACAGTGGGGAAAATGAACTATAATTTGTAATTTTATGGATTTTCTTAGTTCAGTAGTTTTGACGCAATAGCTGTGAATGTGTCACCAAAAGGGGGTGCTGGAGTAAAGTTTGGGAACAATTGCTTTACAGCAAAAAGAGTCTAATTTGAAGATGTGATTTTCTGTCATGTGTGGAGTTAGTGGTCATGTGGTCTCTGTTTTATTGCCGTTTATTTATTGCTGTTTGTATGGCCCTAGAATGGGATGGCAAACTGTGCACTGTCCACTGTGATCCCCCCCCCGCCCCTTCTCTGCCCTAGGATTGGCTTCAGCCATTGGCGCAGCCTCGAAGAAGTAGATGATAAATTAATATTCAGAGTCAGAGTCAAAATTGGCAGATCCTGCACCAGCTGTAAAACATTGGTCCTGGAGAGATCTGACAGTTCCCCAGATCTTACCTGTGCTGCTGGGAGACGATAATCAGCATGACGAGAATCAGGATTCCCACAATTCCAAAAACAACCACAATAGTAAAAGAGAATGTAGTCTCTGGAAAAACAGCACAAAGCAAAACAAACTGTCAAAAAACCGGCATATGACCAAAAATAAACCACCATTCACATCAGACTGAGCTTGACTGATGTTACCTGTGCTTTCAACCTCACTGACTTCAATGAAGATGGAGTCACTGAATTCTCCAAACTTTTTAAAACCTATCATCCTGCAGCGGATATGAACCTCGTACTTCTTTCCTATGTGTAGACCAAAGATTGTCTGCTGATGTTGTGGTTGCATCTCCAGCTGAATCACAGACACACAAAGGTAGAAAGGAGAGGTGATGCTCAAACAAAACAAAACCAAACAAAGCAAAACACACCATTTGTTAAGTTCAGCTTGAGATGGAGGTTTATAGTTGTAAACAGTGTGGTGATGTCAGACACAGAAGTATTGTACTCTTCTAAAACTATATCAAGGCTGTGTATGTCAGATGGTTGTCCACACAGTAATAAACATGATTCTCTACAAGGTCCTGTGGCCTCCCTTCACTTCCTTCAGAGAGGATGTGTTTTCCCAGCGGGCCTTGCTCCGGCTTCCACTACCTCGCCAACAATGTTGCATGCATTTTAGATGCAATACTTCGGGGGGAGGGGGAAGGAAACATGACACTTTGCCACTTTGACCTACCTAAAAAAATGTACTTTTAGCAGAGTGCAGGAATGTTTGCCTTTGTGACAGCTTGTGTATGTGCACACATTTCAGAGATGTTTAGCAGTGTCAGAGGCACATGTCACTGAGAGTGCATGAGAGGCAGCCAGGAAAAATAGAAAGAAAGAAAACTCACTGCTTCCCACTTTGTTGTATTTCTCTCTCTGTACTGCAATTCGTAATGAACGCGTATCCAGCCTGTCGCCATGTCTGCCGAAGGCGGGGGCTCCCATTTGACCCTGACGTCAAAACTCACCCCAGAGGGACTTATGCTGAGGACTGTCCAGTTTAGATTCACTGGAGGGTCGGGACGCACTGCCAGGAAAAGGGGAAAAGTTCAGAACAAAAACATTCGAGTGATACTGAACTACTCAGAATGTCGTCACGTGGACATTAAAAACGGTGTTTTGTTGTAAAGCGAAAGTCCTCAAAGGTATAGGGGGGTTATGAACTTATGTAGGAATTCCATTCCTATATATAATATAACTCAATTTTCACCGTATGACAGAACTCACATACTGTACATAAGTACCAATATCACTCACCTAAACTAACACTCATTAAAACAGTGGCTATTTGATTTAATAAAAAAGATACAGGTTACTGCCCCCTGGTAAAGGTAACGTAGATAACAATAATTGTTTGATAGAGATTCAAAAAGATGAACATGCATGTGAATCACATTCTAGGTTAAAATCCACATGTGACCTATAAAAAACATGCTGATAGTCTGTTTACAGACTTGAGAACAACAAATACATACAGGAAATTACCAGGGGAGTGTCATCGACAAACATGCCATATTTTCCCTGTGATAATACATAATCTATCACCATTTTCACAGGGCTGCTCTGATAAATGCAGTCAGACATGAGAGCAGGGTCTGAACACAGTCTATCCTGCCATGTTATTTACATTGACATGTGACATTTGCTGACCTGCAGCAGCAGCAGCAGCTACATGTACCATTTCCTGGAAACCAATGAGAATGCTGTACATGATTCCGTTAACGTAGAGTAAACGTGGGGACGTGGTAGACAAATGATGATGATCACTCACCTATATCTTCCACACTGAAACAATCATTCTCGTTGTAAAAGGTGACGTTGTTTTCACCGCGCAGCTGCATGCAGTAGGTGATCCAGACAGATGTGTAGGTCATGTTGAAGAAACACTCTCTGTTGGAATAGATGTAGTGTGGATCCACTGGCTGTTTGGAGACCTGAGGGAGGGAAACGGTCATATTTGACCAAACTGGATGCAAACAAATGCAGTAAATATTACACATGGACCTTTAATGCTGACACTAGTGTCCACTAATATCTGACTACTTTTTTTATGAGAGAGGCGGCAAACAGCCGTTCATTTCTGACTCCTATAACTCCAAACTAGTCACATGTGTATTTTCACTCTAGGTCCACTTGGCAGGGCTGGAAACACAATTGGACCGCTGCCCCCTTTTCTAGTGCAATACAATAGCCGGATTGGACATTTGGAAAATCGCTAGCAAACATCAGGTGAATTTGAAAACGACACAGACCAGCGGAGGCCTATTTAGTCAAATTTCAGTTTATTATTATGTGTTAGTGGTATTACTCTAAATGACCACACTCACTCTTTCTTAAGGTAGAAGAATCTGAGTGCTCCAGAAGAGGACAAGTTCTGAAAGTTGCCAGGACTCCACCAACAGCGGAACGTCTCCTGGTCCCTGGACAAGCAGCCAGTGATGTGAGGCTCAAGAGTGACTAAGAGAAAGACCAGGACAGAAAAGATGTAAAGGTTTGGAAAACAGTAGTGCGAACCTAGACTTCACAGATATGAAATATTGATTTGAACACTTGACCTTCATAAAGTCTTCCCTTAGACTATCTCCTATCTTCTAATTTATTCAATACAAATATACTTCTCACTATATAAGGGTCACAGTCCTGTAAATACAACACAGACATCAAGATGTTTTGATTTTTGTTTGTGTATTCACCTCAGACTATTTTCTATGCTGTTCCTTTTCACTTTTAACTTCAAGGTCTAAATTTCACATTTACTCTATTCCGGTCTTTATTAATAGAAACATATTATATTTACATGATTACATTACAGTGATTACATTGCAATAATGAAGCAAAAATGTAAAGATTTTGAGAATTAAAAAAAAGCGGCTAATTTAATATATGTACCATTATTTATACATTTTCAATACTTAATATTTCCAATAACAAAAATGCACAAAGATCCATCCATCATTCAATTAATTCACCCAACCAACCAATTATCCAGCCATCCATCCATCCATCCATCCTATAGTCATCCTTCCACCCAAACAATTATCAATTAGCCATTCATTCATCCCTCTATTCCATACATTCACCACTTCACCACTTCATCTATCCATCTAATTCTAAGATACAAAAAAGAACACATCATAGTTACTATAGTAACAGTAAGTAATAGTTACTATAGTAACTACGATGTGATGACGAACTGTGATCAGCTGCATCATATGTCGCCTTTGCTCTGTAACCAGTTACAGAGCAAAGGCGACATATGATGCAACTGATCACACGAGTTTAGTAATAGTCACTGAACGTCACCACAGACATCAACTAACATTTTCACTGTTAAAACTGCTTGTCACATATGAGTTGTTTCTAAAAATACATCATACCTTTGTAACAAACTGCAGTAATATGTCTCAACCTGACATAGACTACTGACGGAGAGCACACACACCAGTGAGCCTCGTCCTTCCACTCTACCAGCAGAAGTAAACAACCGTGCCTTCTGCAGTGAGCAAGGTTGCAATGAATCTCAGTCCTGCAGCTTTGCTACCATCGAATAGAACACATTTTATAAGAGGTATCCTGTGCCCCACCCGTTGGTCCTGACCCAATCGTTACTCCTCATTCCCTGCCACTCGTTTGGTGCAACCATAAATAAGCAGCTGAAGTTATCGATTGTTGTTCAGCTCCTTCTCTCCCCCCAGCTCCCCTCAGTAGCTGCAGCATATATCACACACAACCAGAAGGTAAACATCCCAGTCAAGCAACGACGGTTAAAGCAGTAGTGCAACAATATAGATACAAATAGCTAATTTTTCTTTTTAATATTAACAGAACCTAATAGGCAAAACTATTTATTAATAACCTTTACTTTAATTGGGTCTTTACTTTCTATTTCTTGCCAGTGAAACCCTATAATTCATCAGCCCTCTCTCTCTCTCTCTCTCTTTCTCTCACTCTCTCCCTCTCCCTCATGCTGCCCTGTCTTTCCACCTTCTTTCCCTCTCATCTCATGCACACTGTCATGGTTCCCAGAGCTTTGCTATTTCAACTGGCCGTCCCTCCCCCATCCAACAAATTCCAGCTGCCACCTTCAAAGAGCTTTCTGCAGACACTGGGTTAGAACTACAGCAGGGGCAGGTTATGCAGAAAGAAAAATAACACCCTAAAAATGCAATGTTTGGAATTTTTTTTTTTATGTCTCTTAAGTGTCAGATTGTCAGGGTTTAACTTTTCAAATGAATCGTGACGTTATTTGGTTACGTTTCAGATTCATAGTTGATGAAATTGATTCACTTTCCCTGGGCAATTTACTATTTTAAAGAGTGGATTCTAAATGATATGACTCTATATGTTAATTTGAGTCAATGTCATTTCACAACAGCTGTTTTAGTCTTGATAAAAACAACGAGGAGAAGGTTTTAAGGGGTTATTCTTCTAGGAAGAATGTCAGATTTTGGATAAGAGTCAGAAGGTATATACATGGCTGAAGTGTATAATAAATAAAAAAAGTGCTGATGTGCATGTTGTAACTGGCCTAAAAGCCAGGAGGCAAAGTCGTGACAGCTAAATGTTCACTTCTCATAGACTGGTTATTAAGTTGAAGGGCCTGACTTGCAGATTTCTACAAAACCTTTACCAAGTTTTTGGTAACATGAGGCTACACCCTGCCTGTACTTGCCATATGCTAGTAAATGACCAGTAATACACACCTACTTTACAACCTAAGCTAAAAACAAAAAACCAAAACAAACAACAACAATTTTGTACATATGTATTTTTGTATGCGTTTGAGTGCCTGTTTATACACTCTCTATCTTTGACCTAATTTCAGACTAGTTATTGAAAGTCATGGGTACACTTTAGAGCTGAGGTCCCTAAATGCACCAATGTGTCCTGAAAACCTGCCCAGATAGACAGACTTTAAAAAAATCACATTTGTTATGGTCAAAGCCTTTGTTTTGGGGAGGCATGTGACACATTCCTGAGCCCACACAAACACCATTCACTTTCAGGGGGATAAGCAAACACCAACTGTAGTTTTAAAAAGTACTTTTATAGTTGCCATGGCCAATGATTCAATATTGAAGGTAAGCACTGCTAAACCTTAAACTTTACTTAAACCTAATCATGTAACACAAACAAATAACACAATGTAACACAAAAAGAACATTTATGACAGCCTCACAAAAAACTTTAATATTCTATATTTTGATATGATATCCAATTATCCATTAATAATAAAAAAATCTGTATTTAAAGATCTTTAACCTACAGATGTGTGCTCATCCCGCCCCTCCCTGCCCACCCTGCTTCATCTGTAACAGGAATTGTTTCAGTTTTAGTTCCTTTATCTGCTAACTCTTAATGCTTTAAAAGTCTTGACTGTTTACAAATGGCAAGAAAAAAACTTTTTTTTATTCCTGCATTCTTTCTTAACAATAATAAATTATATATCTTTGTTTCTGTCTACCTGTCAATCGAAGTCAGACTTGAAAGTGGAAATTAATTTTTAAATTTGATTCAAGTCAATTTGTTTTTATTAATGTTCATAGTGACCAGTCATATTTTGCTCTGCCTGTATCCACAGTGATAAATGTTAACACATGGTCTGAATGGGTCTGTGCATCCTCCCTGGATGTGTGTGCAGGTAAAACTGGTAAACTGTGTTTTGCTCCATGCCTTGTGCTCATCAGTCTGTCCAGAGGAGCTAGGAAACCACTTACCAACCTGGATGTTAGTGTGAGCCATTTGAGTCTTGGACCGTAAAAAAGTCTAATTCGAGCACTTTGCCTTTAGCCCTCATGTCAGCTGGCAAAGATCTCCTAAATGGTTATTTTGCACAATGCCTTACTCTCATGTGGAGCGTAAAGAAACTGAGTCTATGATGCTCTGAATCGCCACATTTTCCAGCTCATTTGCAGGTATAAGTCAGTTTGTGGTTAACCAAGCTTCAAAAGAGAAAGGAGTCTGTGAGTCTATAAAATCACAAACACTGTTTAAATGAAAAAGGTTGAACCTTTACCAAACTAAGTACACACTAATTTTAAACCTCAAGTTTCAAATTTCAAATTAACTTAATAGTGAAGTGATGGTTATATATCTTTTAGCTTCATTCTAGAACATTTCTGAGGTAACTGAAGTACAGAATACATCTATCCTTTAGCTAACCCACAGCCAAACTGTGGCTGAGCTTAGGTTTTTCATTTAGCTAATTTAAATCAAATCTGGCTGTACATTAAGCTAATTCAAATATAAATTTCTATATACAACCTACTCAGAAGGTGAAAAGATCTGACAAATTTAGTTCAACATGAGAAGTCATTCAGTGGGAATGACTCAGATTATATAAGCAGTTTTTCACACAGGTGGTGAAGTCTGTGCTTTTTTAAACATACATTTTAAATTTTCTGCTGCCAATATTTAGAAAAGCCTTTAACCTGAGCTTTGAAGTGAGGGTTTAATGTGAATCATTGTGGCTGTGCACAATTTGAGAGAGCCAGAAAGAGCCATAGGTGAGCCAGAAGGGAGGGGGTGGAAGGTATCAGAAAGCTGGAACCACATCGAGATACAATCAAGGGAACGCAAACAGGTGATAAAAATAACAGCCGACACACACATGCAGGTTCACACAAAAGTACAGTCGGACATAAATACACACACTCTCCACTTCTACCTTGAAAACAAAACCCGACAGAGAAAATCAAAGTACTATTGTCCACCTTCTTGAATACGTCCTGCCTTTCTTCTCACACCCCAGGACCTGGCTCTGCTTCCCCACAAGATGTTGGAAGCCCAGATGACACATTTTTGCATCTGATCCTCATCAGCCCGTGTAGCTTTGAAGTCATATAGACAGAATGTGGACGGTTTCAACCATGCAGTGACCCAGTCAGCTTTATGGTGGCCAAAACAATTTATTAGCCTCAACTAATGATCCCAATCTCCTCTTATACAATTACAGCCCACTGGATTGGCTTAGTTATGTCACATTAGGCTCAGATGAGAGTAAATATAGCTGGGCAGCCATGTGTGCCAGCATGGACACCTGAATACCTTTTTGTCTTGGTGTCTCTTTTTACATCGCCAAGTCCACTTGGCTGGAGCCACACTTCAGTACGGTGTCAGATGTTTTCACGTGGGACAAAACAACAAGTTAAATTTAGCTGCTGATGACAGGGCCTCACGGTGAGGCGGGGAAACCCTTCTTTTAAATTAACAAAACATAAAATCAACATGATAATAACCTTTTTTTTTTAAATTATGGCAGCCAATGAAGTAACAGTAGCTAACAGCTAACAGTTTTCCTTTAAATCACGGGTGTCAAATCAATGTTGAAAACAAAGTCTACGTTGTGGACTAAGCAGGATTATAACCTATAGAAACGTCTAGTGCTCCTCTTGCTGGGTTCAACACCAATGTGCATTATGGGAGATCTAGTTAATGTTAATGTTAGCTTAACATTAGCTACTCACATGTAACCTGTCCACTATATTCAAACCAGTAAACATTAGTATAAGCTATACTTACATAGTCATATAAAATGATGTGACGGGAGAGTGAAAAATACCGCAATCCAATGTAAGGTATACAAGTCGTCTCTGAGTATGCACCATTCGATGATGTATTACTCTTACTACTCTCAAAAAGCAAAACCCCTTTTTTTTAATGAAATATGACCTCTCCAACAATAATAGATTACGTCAGTTTAAGTATTTTCTTAAATGCAGACTTTTTTAGACCTTTTTTTAATTTTCATTATATACAGCAAACCTTTTTATTTACTAACTGTAGTCCAGTTTATGATTGTCAGTGCTACACTGTCAACATTTCAGCTTCGTCTTTGACATTATTCAACACTTGCCCGAAGGATGTCCTAGATACTGTTTGGTACATCCACAGTCAAGTCCTCACTTGTCTAGGCATGCTTAAAATGACACTTATCTCTTTGTAAATCAATAAAACACATCAAAACATAAACTATTGAAAAATATTGGACTTGTCAAATGTTTTAATAGGGCTATAAAATGTAAGAAAAGGCTCGCTGTTGAACTGACGGTCAGAGACCAAGCCACAGTCATTGTAAGTTGTAAATTTCTCAGTTGACTCGCAGTGTCTTTTTATTGATTTGCTGCAATGAAGAAGGAATGGCTTTTTAATATGACTCAACAAAAACATCACCATATGAAAATGTATTTTTTAGGTATTTATAACTTTCCTCTTGCTGGCTGCTTTTATCCCACCTCCTAAGTCCTTAACATCTCTCCTATTTAAGACATTTTTCACTCATAAAAGCGCTGGTAAATCTGGGTTTTACAGCTCCTCTTCATTGAGAAACATCTCTTCATGGCCTCAGTCTGACAGCAGGCACATTTCTCTTCTGCCTTGTAAAATCCTAACTTGATTTAATTCTTCTGCCATCATATCCTGCACAAGGCCCAGGGTTTTCAGCTCAGAGCAAACCCACACAACTGTAGCATGTGTGTACATATCAAACGGACTGAATCCCTGCACCGTTGCCAGTGGTTACCACTGGTTACCGCTGGTTAGCATCCTGCCTCCAGCAAGAGTATCAATCGAAGCGCTCTGTGTCTTCCTGAGACAGCCAAGAAAGACACATGTGAGGTGGCGGGGCGTGGTGGGCGGGGGCTGAGGTTTGGGGGGAATATATGCATGTAGCAATCAGACCCAAATAAAAAAAAGAAGAAATGCAAAACCTGATAAAAAGTACTTAAATATGGGAACACTATGGGATGTTTTTCAGGTTCCCCCAGAAAGAGATGGATTTTCAAGACTTAGTTTTAATTTAGAATTGAGATTACAGTAAGTAAGATTCTCAAAGAGAGAAAGAGATTTTTAAAAACTTAGTTTTTAGACGGAAATTAGGCTTAGATTAAAGCAGTACTCCTCAAATAGTGGGGCTGGCCCCCCTTTGCGGGGTGCGGTGAGGTGTCAGGGGGGCGTGAGGGGCTTCCAATGAAATATGGCAAGCTGGACATAAGTGCACCACTGCTGTAATGCTTGAATGATAACAAATCTCCAGTCACTAGGTGGCAGCACCTCATACAGTGGTTTGTACAGATAAAAACATACGTTATCAGGTTCTCAATAGTATTTCAATTTCTGGGGGTGTGGGTCAGAGAGTAGGGGGTGGTGGCATAAAAACATTTCTGTCCTGAAGGGGGGCATGATAGAAAATAATTGAGAACCACTGGATTAGAGTAAGGATTAAGATTAGCAATATCTTTATAATGGTTAAAGTTAGGATAAGGGTCTGGGGAACGCAATATGTCTTGATGAAAGGGTAACAAAAACCAGTGTGTGTATGTGTGTATTTGTGGGGACATGCGTCCATGTATGAAGACCAGATCAAGACAAACAGCCACCACTCACTATAATTACTCTGGTAAACCTTTAAATATATAGGAGCATCCCCAACTGTCTGCTCTTGGCTTGTCATGTGGCTTTCTTGACAGCAGACATAAAACACTCCAAACATAAAAAACCAACCAAATCCAAGGTAAGCTCCACGAAGACAGTAGAACCAACTCCTCCTTAGACAACTCAAAAAGCCCAATGCTGTTGATTGGTCACAGAACCAACATGATATACTCATTCTTGTGCAAGTTCCGGGACACATCCTAGACAGAGTGTTGAGCCAAAAGGTCAAACACAGAGGCTGAGTGAAGCCAACAGCTGCCAGTATTCCAAGGCTGTGGTTCATTCAACAACGGTGAAAGCTGTGTTGTGCATGTTTGCTCATGCTATCGGTGGCTGCTTTCTGTTTACTGATATTTGAACATTTTCTGAGGAAGACCAGTGTTACTGTGCTCACTCCAGACCTGGCAGATGTTTGATGGTCTGACCGCAGCTGGTTATTAGTGTTTTGTCTGAGAGCTTATCAGAAAGGCAGTGTAAACTCACTGAGTTACAGTGATGGTTTGTGTACAAAAGTCAAAAGAACTGCAGACAAAACTAAGGACAGAATCCAGGAAAAAAAAGCTAAGTTCTAGGAAGAAACAGCCTCCTAAAAATCAAGTTTGTTTTCAGACAACATGATGAAATGTACATATTCACCGTATACGCCACATACATATGCAAATCAAAAAGTTCTAAGACAAATGTACCTCAGGTGACACATTCAGCTTCTTCATATCATAATGTTTTATCACAATCATTGTCAAGTGTTTGATTGAGTTGAAACTACTGGAGCGTGTGACTTTTTAAAATCTAGCCGCAACCAATTTTTTTTTTCTTTTCCCAATGCTGACACTGGATTTCAGTCCTTAGACAAGGTGAAGAAGCAGGTTGTGACCTGGTACTAGAGAGTCCCTAGGATTCTACAAAGAAGGAATTATCTACTGGAAACATCACATGAAAAATGGAGTATATATAGGGAAATAGTTATTTTTACGTACATACAAATACATTCTAATGTGAGTAAGACTTCCACTTGTATTACAGACATTTTAAAAGGCAAAAAAAAATCTTTGAATGGGACAATGAGACTAAAACCATTTATAATATTTAATTTCAGAGCAGAAAGCCAAGTTGGCTCCCACTCACCATCACTTAATCTGAACTGGAAAGTTGACAGTTTCTGCACAAAAGTATTTGAAACTGTGATTTAACAGAAAAAAGTGTCTGCAGATTTACATGCAAAATGTGCTGAACAAATGTGGTGTTAAAAAGATGAAAAAAATAATAATCCCACAATGAAAATTATCATAATTAAAACAATGTGGCCAAACCTGTGAATATGATTTAAATCCAAAATACCACAGCTCAGTGGTGATGAACTGAACAACAGACTGCATTCATGTTTCTAAGGTGGCAAACAGAATGACACAAATTTTGCAGTTTCCCAGACTGTTTGATGTGTTGCTGTATGGAGCTCACGAGCTTCAAGTTACATTATGTCCAAAAAAACATTATAAAGTATTTAAGTATTGCAGCCTTATATTTACATATGAGAACAAGACGTGCTAGCAGCCAACAAATGATGCAAAGATAAATGTCACACAGAAGAGCCACATCTGAATTCATTTTTATTACACTTGGCACTTTGTCACTGCATCTGACAGGATTATAAAAGAAGAATTCTAGTTGATGAAGTTGATAAACATGTAGCTTTATTGTTGAAACTCTCTGAATTAGTTATAATCAGTACCAGAACCCATGTTTTGATACGGGCAGGCATGTCCTGCTAATAAGAACGCAGGAAAGCCTTAATTAATTGGGCAAATTGTGCACCACAACATGATGTGCACCACAACATGAACATTTAAAGCGTTAAAACGAAATATGGATGAATGTCACACATGGGTTATGTGTGACATTCATCCATATGAAAAGTTTATTTTCAAATGGATGGTCTAAATTTGCAAACATCAGGCCAATGGCAAATGATTAAACTGCATGAATCCTACACTCTAAAAAAAAGGTATTCATCAAACATGATTGTATTGGTAGAATGATAGAATGCAAATATAAATGCAATTTCCTTCTCCCTTTCAACAACAAATATTGTGTATTATTGAAGCAACAGGCGGTGCAGCTGCAAGAAAAACTCACACCAAGAATCAGTGAGGTCTGTTAGAGTTTGTCTGTGTTTTTCTATTAAGAAAACGAAGACCAATTGCCAAACAATAAAGTCCATAGTTTTATTCGTCTTACAGCAGTGGAATGTATCACTATACAAAAGTGATGGAGACATGTCCTGACATAGTATTTAACAGAAATTACACACTTGTAATGTCTCCTGGTTGAGCCTTTCCTTGGATCAGGTTTTCTTGTTTGTGCAAATATTAGGGGAACAACAAAGTTGCCTGGATGCACACATTCACCTTCTATTCACAGCTGGAATTGCTTTGAGCTTTTGGCTGAGTACTACAATTCATCACGAGTCTTGGTCAGTTTTGTGACTGAAACCACAGCAAATAATTTTTTAAAAATTCCTTTATTGGCCACCATTTGCTTCAGAGTTTGTTAGAGAAAAGATTTGCGTGGTTGCACAGCCATTGAATTCTTTCACCCAATTATTTTAACTGGTTCCGTGACAATTTCGTTAACTGGCTGAACATTCTGCATCGTCCCGTCCCTGGACTTTGACTGTGAAGGCCCAGTCATATATTTGCACTAGCTGTATTGATCACTGGTCTGTTTGACAAGCCAAACCAGGGAAGTGCAACATTTGCTTAACAGTGAACCTTCCACATGTATTAAAGCAAACAAAGCATTCTGCAACTGATGTCTGACATAAGACGCGATAACAAGTGTCAACAACATGGTGCGCTCAAAACCGCAATCCCATTGTTAATGTTTGATGAACTGCACATAGTCAAGGAAAAACTTTCTGAGGAGCAATTCTGTTCTCCTTCTGTATTTGTCATTACATAAAGCAGGAAAAAAAATCTGGTGTTCTACCTGATGACGCCCTTTGGTCCCAGTCATGGATAAATGCAGAACCCGGCTTGATGAGCCCATCCAGAGAGGACATGAGGAGAAGAAGCAGGAGATGACAGGAGAGTGAGTGGATAGCCATGATCCTGAAGACACAGAGAAGTAAGAGAGGGAGACGCTGGGATTATAATTATCAGTTACACACCATGATGACATACCCATGTTAAAAAACCCTCCATTCCCCACTTTTTACTGCTGTATTTCATCCCTTTCTTTTCCCTCTGCCCTCTGAGGGCATCTGTGGCTGCCATTAATTTTCAGCTGCTGAATGTGAAAATCACCACAAGACCAGCCGTCGTTAAGCATTGTATCAGACCGTAACTGTGGCACATCAAAACACAAATAGCAATTTAAGAGACAAGCAAACATTAGTTTGGGAACATCATTTTTTGAAACAGATTTGAAAACAGGCTCTTAACTGGAGGACTGTGGTTCTAATCCCAGCCCTGGCAGGACTATAGTGTGTTGACCAGAACCAGAATTCAGGCTAGCCCCTATATGTTGTTATGACATGTTGATATGTCATAAAAATGTTCAATAGTGGATCGAGTTAGATTATGCATGTCTTTTTTTATGTTTTAACTTTTTTATTCTTTATTCTTTTTGGCAAACATAACTGATTACATGTGTAATTTATGACTATCTAGATCACACATCAAATTCAAGGCCCGGGGGCCAAATGCGGCCCACCAAGCCATTTTGTGTGGCCCGCGGGAGCATTTAATAAAGTCCAGCGTAAAGTGCATAAAATAAAGTGCAGCAGAGTTTATCAACCTATAAAATTAAACGTTATTTTTATTACACAGCAATGAACAATATTTGTAGCTTAAATATATAATAATCTATTGCAGATACATGTATTAGTCTGAAATGGAGGAGCTCATCTATACCAGACTCTATTCTGTTTGTATCAAAGTCTGAATGACTTTTATTTTAAAATATTGCCAGATTATTGTCAAATAAAGAAAGTAAATGGAATTTTTTTTTTTTTGAATGAAGTTAATTAGAATTACTTCATTTTTTTCACTGGGTCCCACTGCAGGCCGGTACCAAATGACCTATGGACTAATACTGGTCCACGAACCAGGGGTTGGCGATCCCTGATCTATACAGTCTTCCATTTACAACCGTCCCTTCAAGGGGAACTGTATTGCTAATGTGGCCCCCGGTGAAAATGAGTTTGACACTCCTGCTCTAGATGCATGAGTAGGATGAATGATGAATGATGGCCGTAGAACAGGGGTGGCTACACTTTTTAGCCAAATGAACAGGCCAAAGTGATCTACCTAGATTGCTAAATAAATATTCACTCATGTAATCTGAACATATATTATATATATACATTATATGTTGGGTTTCTGATTAAATGCACTTTGCTGCATGACAGCGGTAAACTCCCGACAGATGAAGTACTACCAGACTTTATTCCAGCCATGAGGAGAGCAGCACTGAGAGTTAAATAAAAACAATGAAACTCACACTAGTCCTGGACGCACGACACAAGGACAGACGAGGCCCCTTTTTTATTATTTCTCCAATTATTAATGTTTTCTATCTAAAAAAGTCATGTCCTGCTGAACTACAGGTTAATTGACTGTCATTGTAGCTAGCAATGAATTTAATAAGGGTGTGTGTTTGCGCACGCAGATGCACATGTTGCTGTTGATATTTACTTTGCACTTAATAAAATGTTGAATTTCAAACCCATACAGTTACATATTTGTTTTAAGAATGATATTTTTCCTGTTAACATGGTTTCCTGTATTTCTAACTTTCTTTTTCTGACCTTATACTAACCTCAAGGTGCCTTTTGGGAAATACATGCATATAATTATAATATTAAAGTAACAGTATCAGAATAGTATCGGTATCGGCCGATATCCAAATCCAAAATATCGGGATTGGAAAAATGTGGATCGGTGCATCCCTAAAATTTTATTTACATTTTATTATTTTATTTCAATTGCTTATAATCTACGAGCATTCCTCTTGCAATCTACTGGTAGATCCCTATCTACTTACAGGATTTGCAGTATAGACATGGTGGAATTAAACCAAGAACCTTCTGCATAGCTGCTGGAATTCTAGCACTACACTACTATTGCTGACATTGTTCTATCACAGCTGTTAGTTCTCTCGTGAACATGATGGTGTAAAAAGGAAGTATATAAAACAGAAATATATATTTATAATTGTAGTGTCAATAGTTATGTCAATAGTCTTTTTTGCTCACCCACTAATAGTAGTTTATCTGGCTTTTATCTATATTGCAAATATCACAAAAGTGCAATATACAACAAATGTGACAGCAGGAGTGAGAGTAGAAAGGCTACTTGTGCACGTAATGCTATTTTTTGCAATGCTTCCTTTGACACTGCTTTAAAACTTGCATTACCACCGACTTAGTTTAATGAGTTAGGATTGTGATACAGTACACACACGGCAGGTAGACAATGTGCCCCAGGCTCAACAAGCAGCAGCAGGCATAGCTGTGTGTTCGTCACTGTATGGTTTAACAAACCACTGGATAATTAAAAAAAAAAAAAAGACCTTTTGCACCACAGATCAACAGAGTTAAACACAGTTTACTCAAATCTTATCTCGTTGACACGTGAATTTCGCAGAAAAACTTAAACAAATATGTGGTTACACTCTCTCTCCACCAGGACAACTGAAACTCAGATTGTGATTTTTTTTTCAAGACATTCATATAGAAAACCACTGACAAACTTTGACAGTAAATAGGTTGGGGTTTTTTTCAACAAGTTTTACTGAGCAAGTCCCACCTCTATATATAGACCCAACTTTCTGTCCGCACCCTTGGCTATTTACAGCTGCGTCTGCACAACTTTGCTGGGCAGCCAACAAGCCTCAAAGTGGAGGCTGTGTTTCTGAGGGCAATGCTGGCATTATTTTCCCTGGTCTTGGTATAGCCTGAGGTCAGAGGCTTTTAAACAACTACAGTTGGCTACACAAATATAAAATGGTGCTCGGTTGGAGAAAAGGTAACTTAGGGCAACATAAAGAAGACCTAAAGAGCCTATTTAAAAAAAGAGAATGACCAATATACCGAGTCACCGTCTCAGGCGCGTTTTCAAGTCAAACAAACTAGGGTTGCAACCTGCCAAATATAATAGCAGCATCTATCAAAACTGGCACCTAATTATGACTGAACAAACCTGTGATTTAAAAATTCTAAAGCTTTATAAGTCAAATTAGGTAAGTAACATGTTAGAATAATCCTTCTTTGTTGGAGTATTCTTAAACGTATTAAATTGGACTTCCCCCACTCATCATCGCCAATGTGCCAAAAGTCAACAGATTTCCATAAATCTAAACTCTTCTTCTGCCAGAAATATGTCCTCTCACACTAACTCCTCTCTCTCTCTCTTACTCTCTCTATCCCACTCTCTGTATGTGTCTCAATGCATTCCATGTGTCCAGAGGCCATTCAAGGCCAATTTATACAATGCAAGAATTCATGGTAGAACTGTCATAACTCAGTCTCTTGTAG
Source organism: Cynoglossus semilaevis (assembly GCF_000523025.1). Taxonomy (NCBI): domain Eukaryota; kingdom Metazoa; phylum Chordata; class Actinopteri; order Pleuronectiformes; family Cynoglossidae; genus Cynoglossus; species Cynoglossus semilaevis. The sequence goes on along the minus strand of NC_024328.1, from coordinate 6,184,804 downwards.
ACAGATCAGAAAAGTCTGTTTACAATTGCATATTGACAATAATTACATTATACATTTAAAATATATTTCCATAATGAATCATCGCCATCTTAGTAGCTCTAGTTTTGTTATAACACACTGTGTTATTACAGAAAAATATAAATTTGTCTCTGCTTAGTCTAATTTTATAAGCAATACTTTACTGAGAGCTTTTTTTTCTTGCACAAAGTCTTTGGTCCCAGAGCCTGACAGTCTTTCAAGCACCTGACATGGCATGGGGCACCAAAATGAGGAGCAAACAGCCTTCTTACTCCAACATGTGGCCTCATGTTAATCCCCACATTAGTCTTCCCCTCTCACTGTGAAATCTCTGGCAGGGCTGGTGCTTCTTCTCCAGCTTGCGCATCTCCCCCCGCTTTCCTCTTTTTCTCGGGCTAATTGCAGGCTCCCAGACCCGCGGGAAGGCTGCCTGATCCAATCAGAGAAGAGGGAGGCTCTTTCCAAGCCTACTGGGGTCCCTTGGTAAACATTTAAGGCATCTGTGGTCAGCCTTCCTTCCCCTACCCTCTACCCTACAGCACACCCATGCATCAGAGCATCATAAACAAACACAAATGCGTGTCTTGCCATGGCATTTCACTACCACTGGACTGTCTCTGCCTCTCTATTAATCATCTGTGTTTGTGTAAAAGGTTCTCCCGTGGGTGGGAAGAAGCACAGAGAAGGAGGTTAAAGCTTAAAGGGGGCGGTGGTGTATGGGTAAAGTCAGAAAGAAAGAAAATTTAGGAGGGTTAAAGGTCACATCATGTTTGTGTTAGTGTCTTCTGTAGCTGCAGGAGAAAATTATGTGCACAGAAGATGGTTGACCAAATTAGAGATTCATCTTACCATCCGCCAACAAAACAATTGCAAACGGTGTGCATGTGCAATAATTAGCCCTCTATTGTGTTTTCAATCAGCACTTGCATTATAGTATTTTCTTTGTATGTTTGGTGTTCTTTATTGAACCACGGGAGGTTTCTCATTGACGAAGAACGTTGAGTCCTTTTTCAAGCAACACTTCAATCTCACTGATTTCTGGCTTGGGTTTAGGGTATTCCCTGACTTACTATAGCAGGTACACATTCAATTTGTTTTACCACAGATTATTGTCTCAATCTCATCCCCACACAAGTTCTGGTTCATATGCTACATTGTATTTAACTCCCAAGTCGGAAGTGGGATGGATCAGTATATCTAGCACAAAACATTCCAGTTTCCCAATATGCTAACCCTAAACATAACTGAACCGCAGAACCATTCTAACAACCAACAGTTGCAGATGAAAACATTACCAAACAACAAAAAGCAGTCATCTTTCTTTTGAACTTGGTGTACTCTAAAACTGTCAAGACCTGATTGCAACCTTAAGGGTTGGTTCTGTTACCACTTCCTCCCTGTGTCTTGAAAATGTTTAACCAGCGGTATAACCTTTTTGTATTTTAGTGGCACTTTGGTTTGTTAATTTAAGATGATAAGTTTCTTGGTCACCATATAAAAAGCTTGTTTCCAATCGAACCCCATGGGTTCAGTGAGTCAGTCTCAGGGGTTCAGCGGAGGACAAGACACACACCCGACTCATATGATGACACACCATCACCAAAGAGTTGGGGTTCATTACCTCCAACACGGGTAAGAACCACTGTCCTAGAACTTCCATGACTCAACTGTGTATATGGTCCAACTTGATGTTGTACACTTGAGACTTAGCTGTTATTTCTTTTTTGTTGCTTTGTTTGCTTGTTGTTAACACCGTGTCTGATATATGTACTTAAGGGAAAAATGGGGTCACTTCAAGAGTGTGCACATGGCTCTCTTTGAAGCGGTTGTTGCCTTTGACGGTCAGGTTAGATAGATACATGACCTGAACAATTTTGCTTCTGAAGCAATAACGTGAAATGCATCCCTTTAGTTCTATCTTCTTGTTTCTCTCACTACTAAATCTTTAATTTGTTGTTTCAATATAGATATAAAATACAGAAATACAGATATTCATGTTATATATAGATATATAATAATAATTTATTTGACTATATCTTTTAACGTAAGACCAGCATAACTTCAACATGATCGTGCATGTTATAGCAGACGGTGTGAAAGGAGAGTCTACACAACCGCAAGTGCAAAAACATTGGCATCTGAGTTTTGGGCCAAGACGAATAACAGCCTGGAGGTGTATTTGCATACAATGTGTGCTTTGGTTTACACATATGTGACAGTGTAAACATGCAGATAGTGTGAAAGCAGACACACACATGCATTTTAGGCCCATGTGCTTGTGTGTGTGTGTGCTTTCAGGCATTCAGATCTGGCTACTGGATGGCTCTAATGTCTCCTGCTTCTATTTCATAAGAGAGAGTGGAAAAGTCAGAGTCAGCACGCTGGCATGAGAAGAGCCTCTGCTGGAAGCAGATCAGCACACACACATCTGCAAACCCCTGCTGCCGTCTGTGCA
>NC_024328.1:6176005-6182309 GCF_000523025.1 Cynoglossus semilaevis | reverse complement strand
AAAGAGCTGGTGTTTGTGCATGCAGGAGAGCACGTATGGACATATGAACATAATATAATATAACATCATCAGATCTTGCAGAGACACTGCATTTAGAACTGTTTTAATACAGATTTACCTAAAAATGCAGTCCATTCTAATGGATCAGACAAAGTTTTTTATGATCTTAGACACATTTTCTGCCGACTGAAAGATCTAGTTTTTATCTTTTTTTTTCCATTAAAAAATGTCCCCCTTTTATAATATGAATCCAACATATCAGACACACATGGTGGTGACTAATGGTTTCCAGAGAGCTGGTGAGCTATCAAAGGGTGTAGAACATAACAGCTGTGCATGTTGTTGTTGTTGTTGTACATGGGAGATTACCAAACACCGAGACAGAGACTGATGTGTGCCACAGCTCTTGAAAGTTTCTTGCCTATCCACTAATATAACCCACTTCACTCATGTTACCTGTTGGATATGTTGTACTCAACACGTATGTTGTGTGCTTTCTAATTGAAAGAGCAGAACAGGAAAAAAAATTCTCCTGTTGACAGTACAGTGGCTGTTGGGTCACCAACACAGACCAAACAAACACAGAGCAAATATGACATGGTGACCCCAAAATAATGTTTCAATACTGAGGCAGGAAAAAAAGAAAAAATATCCACACTGACCTAAGACATGACAATGACTTAGTCAATATCAATAATTAAGATATGAAAAGTAGCTCAGCTGCTGAATGAATGCTAATTCTGACCTTTTGTTTGCTGATGTGCTGCATTCATCCATTTATCCATCATCGTGCAGGGCCAGGTTGCGGGGACAACAGTCTGAGCAGGGACACCCAAACTGCATTCTTTTTTGTTTATTTAATTTTAGAAGTAAAATCCTTTTAACGTTAAAAAAATTTAAAAACCTTAGCAACCTCTAAAACAACCTACCTTGCAGCAGCGTCAGCTTTTACAGCTAACTCAGCTGAACTTTGTTCAATGCACTGAAATTACTACAAAAGTGTTAAAGGAAACTTATAGGAAATACAATAACAAAGTAGTTTAATTTCCACATTCCACAAATAAAGAAAATAATGATATTTAAATTAATTTGCCCTGATTCTTCCCCCTTCCCTGACAACAGCTCTGTGCCCATGGGGGTCCGATCCACACTTTGGGAACCACTGATCATTAAGGAATTATTATTCTCATATCCGATCTTTATTAATCTTGCAACACAATAAAACTTGCACTATAATACTATATATATACATATATTCATATAAATGTGTGTATATATATATAAAGTAACTATATACATATATAGTTACGTTGTTTGTTATGTTACATTGCATTATATAATATCCAATAAAATATGAAAAGTACTGTCTTATTCTCTTATATACTTATATAATGCCATATTAAGATATTTTATATGAAATAATTAATATAGAAACATTTTTCGAGTATTTTTACACATTCTACATTAATATACAGAATCATACAGAAACATACGTGGTTATACGTCGGCTAGAAAACTATCACACTTTATAAAGTGCCAAAACGTAGCATATTCTGATGTGAGAGAAAGTACATCTAACTGCACGTTGGCGTGTTATTAAAACCCTAGCCTGTCATTACATTGTTTACATGAAATAAAATAATCACAAAAAAGTGATTATTTAAGTGAAGTGATGTAATTGAGGAAACAGTCAACTTTCCAAGGCTGACACTTTATTCCATCTCCAGAGATTTTTCCGAACGCGAGGCTGCAGCACAAATCTCAACGGTCAGGCTTCCACCAGACTCTAACGTGGACTTTTATTTTTTAAAAGTCAAGTTAAAGCTGAAGAACTGAAACTAAAGGCGTTACATGCGAAGCAAAGTTTCTGAGCTTCGCGTTAGCTGCCTAAAACTTACATTTTTTGTACATGTATAAACACAGGCTCAAAACAGAAAGCCACTTACTCTTTGGTCACGCTGGTAAGGAGTAGACTTCACTGATCGACTTTTCAGAAGTTGGTCATCAAACCTTAGCACCAACAGGCACGGAAGATCCTGCAGCTCAAAGACGATCTGATCGGGATCTGGATCTGTTCACATCACCCACTCCACGGACTGGACTGAGAGCCTGTTTCCAATGGACGATTTCTTGTCTTCTGTGCTCTTCACTTCATCCTGAACAGCCCATTTTCAGGGCTGCACACACACACAAACGCACTCAAAAACACACACGCACACACACTCGCCACCTCTCTCAGGCTGAGCCAACAAAGTTTCACATGGCGGCGAAGCGCCCTCATCCGCCAGCAATTCGCTCCACTCTGCTCCATGATGAGCTCAGAGAGAGCGAGGTAGGAGGAGAGGGAGGCAGCCTGAAGCAGTGACACACTTCAAAAATAAAACCCAGTCGGATCCTGGTCATTTTGCTACTTTAATCAAGTGGCAAATAAAAATGTATGACTGCATCGCATGGTACAGACAACAGCCCTGTAATAACGTGGTAATCCATCAGGAATTAGTGTCATCTTTCCTTCTAGTCAAGTGACCCGAAGGGAGCTTTCTAATGCGTATGTGTTTAGGTTGGGGTTTTTTTTTTACAACATTAATTACCTAATGAAGATAAAATTATTATTCAAAAGCGTTTTACTGAAGAAATAGTTCTTATTTACTTTTATTATATTTATATTTTTCAGTTAAAAAATAGGAAGGTCAAGCAATTCAAATGAGTGATAAATGAATGATTTATCAATTACCTTAATCTACATCATTGGTTCTCAAACTGTGGTAAGCGTACCACCAGTGGCACGCGAGCGCTCTCTAGTGGTACGCGGGGAAAATTCATATTTTCACATTTACATTTTCAACTGAATAAATCTGAAACATACCATGCACAATTAATACAACATTTAAACATAAAAAACTTTGTAAACATTTCTAAACATCTCTCCTCTGTGGTGGAAGCTAATAGGGAAGGCCTATGCAGCTATATTCTAATGTTGGTCATCATGGTGGAACTCAAGGTTTTCTCAGGTGGTACAGAGTATAAAAAGTTTGAGAACCATTGATCTACATGACCCATGGGGAAATTATCGACAGTTATGGTTGTGATCTTACGAATGATAACAAAAACAATCCTATATTCAAATTACAATTAATAAATCCTATTAACTAATTAAATCCTTTTAATAAAGAAAAATATTTTTATATTTATTTATATTTTCAATTTTCTGAACAATGGAAAGCAATTTGTTCAGAATGTAAATACAAAAAGATAACATAAGTAACTCAACAATCAAATCTAAAGCAAAAATACGTGTAAAGGTTGACTCTGCTAATGCATGTGTTGTTTTAAGAAAATAAAAAATAAAATTTCAAATGAGAAATATTTTGCATTGAGTCACAGGCTCTACACTTGCTCTGTAATGAATGGCTAAAATACTTTGTGTGGCTCCACTGTAGACGTGACGCCATGAGAGGCTCGCTCCTACATTATCTGTTAATGGATACAAATACCCACCCTTAGCCCACTCCCACACCGCCACCCTCAGAGAGAGCGAGAGAGAGCGAGAGAGAGAGAGAGAGAGAGACAGCCGAGGCACGTGAGCTGGAGAAATACACCCATTCAGCTGCTGTTGCTGAAGTTTGAAGGTTCATCACAACACGTGTCTTCACCTGACTGGACCTGGTTTGTTTTTTGGGGGCTGTCAAAGAGTTAAAATAATTTTAATCTAAATAGTCACAGTGTAGTATGTGTGTATCATAATCGTTATGATTAATCATGATTAATCAAGGTATAAAAAATATGCAAACCTATAGAACATCTAAGTTTTTCTTAGTGTTATGTGGTTTTGAGCATGTTGAGTTTTACTGTAAAAACGTTGAAGCTCTTGTCCTCATTAGTATCAATTGGTCCACAGTTCTCCTCAATCCACAAAACACATCCTGGGTATTGAAATAATATTTAAAGCTGGTGGTGCTTTGGTGAAAAAAAAAAACATTCCATCACAGTGTTTTTATTTATTGTCTTTGTATCTGAGTGAGTAGACAGAATAGATGGAATTATTGGATATACAGTGTGTGTGACATTTTGTGTTAAAAGTTTTATCTTATACATTTCATACATTAGTTACTACTCTTAATGCACTCATTTTGACAACCAAAGTTTAAATTAATGGGGACATCCCCGGGAGGCCACCCATTTGTTTAAACCAGGGGTTCTCAATTATTTTCTGTCATATCATGTCTTGGGGACAGAAATGTTTTCACACCCCGTGAATTGAAATGCTATTGAGAACCTTATAACATGTATATTTGTATCTGTACAAACCACTGTATGAGTAGCTGCCACCTAGTGACTGGAGATTTGTTATCATTCAAGCATTACAGCAGTGGTACACAGTGGTCCAGAGTGCCATATTGCATTGGAAGCCCCTCACGTCCCCTGGCACCTCAACACCCCTCTTTCCCCCCTAAGGGGGGCCCGCCCCACTTTATTTCTCTTCTATTTCTATTCTATGTGAGAAGTACTGGTTTAAACCCAACCAAGTGCTGGATCTAAGCTAAAGCAGCACAACTCTGTGTCTGCAGAACTGCACCCTGCTCTGACATACAAGACATTACTGTTATGTGTAAACTGTGATTTCAAATGAAAATATATGACTCAGCATGCTTTAATGGTACATAGCCTCCACTGAAGCTAAAATACTGATGTATATTAAAATTTTAGGTTATTGTTATGTAAGACACAATGACAATCAGGCCCTCTACAACACAGTGTCAGACGCAGAAAGGAGAGCAGGAATCTGTAGCCTCTGCCTTTTTCTTTTCCTTCCTGTCAGTGGAGCTGATGCAGTGTTGACATTATTTGTGATGTAAGGGGAAAAAAATGGAATTGGCCTGTCCACAGGCCTGTGAGCTTAGCCGGCCTTGTGTTTTTATATCCCTGTCCCCTTTTCGTTTACAATGTCCAGGAGTTATAGCTTCTTTTTTCCCACATAAAAGCAGTCGATGCAGTAACGAGGCGGCTCTCGATTACCAACACAGAGATTTAAAACAGTTAGCAAAGAAGACAAACATTTCAAATCGCACTCACTATGATTTTGCAGCAGTAGCAGGGAGCACAACGTGTTTTGTATTTGATAAGAGATATATACGTATATGTATTTAATCGGAATTTATCCTTTACTAATTTTGGGTACCCAGTGATATTTACCAACATGGATAAACACTTAACAGTGTATGAAAAAAAACACACTTGATACACACGATTTGGTTGTTATAAAATAGAGAGCTCTAATTGGTGGAGAGCGAGGGCGTCCACTGAATGAGTTCCTTTGTTATGATAGGCTCATTCCTGTGATTGTCTGCCCTGAGTGACCATGTGGACTTAGTGGACTGTACTGAATCTGACAACAGGACAATACATCCAGCCAACAGACTGCCGTCAGTAAGCCTAAAAGACAGTACTGGATTTGGACTGCCGCTGACCTAATTTCTTAAGTTACACCTTGTGTGACCTACAGTAAATAGTAGTAGAGTGTGCTTATACAGACAGTAATTTACACTAAATATGTAAAGTAAATATCTAAATTACAAAAAAAAAAAATAGCTCATTAAGTTTGGACTCAAAAACAACTAAACCAGCTAATTGTTTTAGTAAATGATTAGTAATTAGCAACTGGTTTATAATTAAGGTGCTAATTGTAAATTAGCGCTTAAACTGTTTTCAGTTACTGAACCATCTTTAGGAAGATTCCCTAATATATTATTTGTTTTGTTTTAGTGACCTGATAAACATACTGTCATTGTGATTGAGATCCCATTTAGAGGAAAATGCATGTTAACACAATGAGAAGACTATCGAAAGTGTATAAGTGTGCATGATGTGTTAAACCAATCATCTTTTTTTATTTTCTAAATCCTCTCATATTATACAAAATCAGTTGTCATCAGATTCTAGTGAAATGACCTGAAATGAGTAACCCTAATCCTAACCCAGCCCTGTTTTCTGATTGTTACACAGCACCTACACTCTAGCCTGGTTTACCACTGTAAGACTCCCTGCCCATTTTCTATATATGGTTCTGCAATAACTGCAACATATATGTGTATACCATCCTTCTATGTTTCTTTCATTCGTTTTACTTTTCTCTCCTTCTTCTTCTTTTTCTTTCGGCTTTGTCCCTTTTTCAGGGGTTACCACAGCAGATCATTGATTTCCATCTCTCCCTGTTCTCTGTATCTTCTACTCTGACTCCAACTACCTGCATGTCCTCCCTCACTGCATCCATATATCTCCTCTTTGGCCTTCCTCTCTTTCTCCT
>NC_024328.1:6162961-6173795 GCF_000523025.1 Cynoglossus semilaevis | reverse complement strand
CTTTTCTTCTAACTCACAGCCCACCTGTGGGGCATAACCACTAACAACATTAATCATCTCTCCTTCTATTTCTACCTTCACACACATCAACCTGTCTGACTTGACTTGTTTCACCTCTACCACATTTTTTTACATATTCTTCCTTTAGGATCACCCCTACTCCATTTCTCTTCCCATCTGAACCATGATAGAACAGTTTGTAGCCTCCTCCAATGTTTCTAGCCTTACTGCCCTTCCACCTGGTCTCCTGCACTCACAATATGTCTACTCTTCTTCTCTCCATCACATCAGCTATTTCTCTGCTTTTCCCTGTCATTGTACCTACATTCAAAGTTCCAAACTTCAGACTAACACTTCTATTCTTCATCTTTTCTCTTTTTCTCCTAACCAAACGCCCTCCTCTTCTTCTCTGTCTCTGACTCTGTCTCTGACCAACAGTAGTCCAATTTCCATCAGTGCCCTGTTGGTCAACGGCACTGTTGGCGGTCGTTGTTAACCCGGGCCTCGACCGATCCGGTATAGAAATCGTTTTATTGATCTGCATATTTGATTTAGCTAAACGTTTTACGCCGGATGCCCTTCCTGACGCAACCCTCACCATTTATCCGGGCTTGGGACCGGCACTATAAACACAGCTTCGTGTACCCTAGTGGCTGGCTTTTTACTTTTCTCTCCCCAATTAAAAATTGTATTTGTGTTGTTTGCTTCCTGTCACCCAAAACGCATTTAGTGCATACTCACATTGCAAGTGCAGCCAACAGCCAAGTGTGTTCTCAATCAATATTGGATTAAGGAAAAAAAGATGATAGCTACGGCAGTAACGTGCAGACACACACACATGCACAGCCTTTTGTCAAATGTCAGTGTGCTCTTACTTTTATATCTTATTTATTAAAAGTTATAGAGAGTCGTTTAAAAACAGCTCGCTATTCTGAACCCACTTTCAGTTTTACAAATCCTTAATCTGTCATGTATCAGCAGGAGGTGGTTTCGGGACGGATGTGGAGAGGAAGGGAGGAAATTGAAGTGAACTGGTGAGATTGCAGGGGATGAGTTTGATCCACAGAGTATCAGCATGAGAGCTCCACCATGTGCAAAACAACACAATTAAGAAGAACGCTTGGACTAATCAGTGCATGCATCATGTAAATTATTGTTTTTTTTTTTTCAATGCCTGCTTTAATCTCGGCTGTTATGGCGGAATACAAATTAGGAATTTAGCTCTAATGAAAGTAGGAGAGAAGGGAAAACTGGGAAGTGACGGATGTGGACGAGATGAACAACAGGTGATGGCAAGGATGATGTAAAAAGGAGGAGTCGGGAGTGAGGGGGGGGGGTGCAGTGACACACAGGCAACAGATTTGCTTTTAAAAGTCAAACAGCAATAAGGAAATGAATCCTCTTTGGATTGCTATCATTTAATAAAGACTTATGTTCTACCTCTATTTTTACTGTGAGTGTTTTTGATTTAATAAACAGGGCTTTAAAAAATGGATACCACTTTAATGAATATTTAAACTAACTGATACCTTTTCTTTTCAACAAGCTTTATTGCATTTATACAAAAACAATTTTATTAGCCAAACATTTACAGCATCTCTGGACATTGGACAAATAACACTTTACCCAATGTCCAAATGCAATATACTTGAGAATTATCATAAAAAAACAAGGCATCAAATACAATTTCAAACAGAAATATAAAATTATGAAACATTAGTTTTATCTGGTATACTGAAATGTTGCTTCATAATATAAAAAATACTCAACTCTTTATAATAACATGGTAAAGAAGACTAAACTAAGTTGTTTTTTCACAGACAAGCTATTTTTTCTAATTCTTGTTGATATAACATTTTGGTATTTCAATTATTAGCTTCCTTTTAGTTCTTTCTGTGTGATGGGCTATCGTAACCCACCCTGACCTGGCCACTGATCCTGAAAATGATGGAGACTTTGAAGACTGAAGAATGTTTCTTGGGAGTGACATCACATGTCCTCTGTCCTTAAGTTATCTGGAAAGGTATGCACAAGTGGCTATTTCCTCTTTTTTGTTACTACAGGGGTCCTGAACTTATGTCGAAGTTTAGTTTCTACGAAACATAAACTTGATTCTGTTTGGAAACCGGAGCTCGTACACTGTATAATAGCTAACCTAACTGTGGGGGCAGTGGTGGATTAAGGTTTTAGGTTCGAGTCCACTAGCTGCCAAATTACCACTGAGGAGCTCTGAGCATGACACCGTCCCCACACACTGCTCCCCTTAAAGCTGCCCACTGTTCACTTTGGTGATGGGTTAAAAGCAGAGGTCACAGACTTCTGTGTAGCGCTGCGTGACAGCAGTTGGCAATTTTTTAACACTGTGCATCGGTATGACGGAACAAGACTTTAGAAATTTGTGGGAGATCACAGCGGAACTATCGTAAACCAAGGACCATGTACTCAGGAGCCACTTTGATTGGGTACATATTGTAGGGTCTCCCCCCTACAAACCTCTGCACATTAATGTCAGCAGTGTTGGTCCACAGCACAAAGCACTTTCATTTCTGTCCTCATCAGTGAAAGTTCACATTCAGTCAAAGGTTTATAGTAAGCAGTATAACAAGAGTACAGTGTGTACTGTTGTTCTCCACACGGCCACACTGAGAACAGGCTCTCCTCTCTCCGTGCGCCACCCTTCTTGTTGGGCATCCTTAAAGACAAACATATGGAACACAGCACACACACACAGCATAATAGCACACATACACACTATAATCTAACAACACTCAGACGTCTTAAATCCTTGTGTTAGTGTGTACCTTTTATTACACATGCATCTGCAACAGTGATGGACAAACAACTGTCCCTTTATCATTTTCCACTTTTAAACTCACAGTGAAAGAAAAGGTCTGCGTCACCACTGTTCAGCTCAGTTAATACACCTAAATTGGAGCAATTATGTCCTATCTACCTATAAATCTGTATAAAAATGATTGCTAGGACTAAGGAAGCCTTAATGGAAAAAGCTGTGGAAAAAAACATACTTTGCGGTTACCAAGGGGAGTGGAACAAAAGAGCAAACACATTATCTTGTCATGCCTGTGGCATTCACATGGCATTAGGGCCAACAAGTGGAATATAAAACAGTTTATTTTAACATTCATTAGAAAAGTGCTTGTTTCATGTGTCAGAAATCTATTTATTGTCATATATTTGTGGTTTTGGCCAAGTATGGCATAGGAAATTAGTTATTCTACCCATGTCAACATGAAAATGTTGAGGAGATTTTATTACTGCTGAGCACATGATGTATTTTAAACCTTTACTAAAAGCTACGGGTTAACATAGCTCAGAGACAGATTCCTATGCTTTTAGGCTGCATGCTAGAATTTTACATATCTGTTTACTTACTAATTTAATATAGCCTCTGAAAGGGTATATTAAAATAGTTCAGAAGTCCTCTTAATGCTATTGGCTTAAAAAGATGAATCTTTACTATATTTAAATATGCTTTAGAGTATATTAAGTCGACATACAAATGATGGACAGGACAATGAGACAAAACACTCATTATTTGTACGTTGTTTTAGGATAAGAAGTCCTTCATTCTTTTTACCATAATGACACCGCAGACTGCACATTATTAAATGGCAGCATCATTCGTGTGTCTTTGCATCAATATATAAAATGTTTTTGCACCATCATTTTCAGAAATGTTCTATTTATTTCACCGTGTAAGTCTGTCTGTATCACTGTTGTTTTTTGTTTTAAAGTGAATGTTGAATACTATCTTCCTCATTATGATCGATTGTTTCATTCTTTACTGTAAATGTCCGTTATAATAAAAAGTATTTTTTGTTGTTGTTACTTTAATTACCAAGAACACAATTTTTAAAATCAATGACAGTGTTCCATTCCTGGAACAGTGGTCATGTGGTTCAAATTTTACTTGTTTCCAGGTTTTGATTCCTCAGTCAAGAGAGGAGTGAAGCAACTAGCTAGTGTAAAGTTTAACTCCAGAGCATCTGAGAAGCCAGGAAATACCATCCAGAAGACCTGACAGGGATTCTGCCACTGTGTCCTGCACCTGAACAGGGAGATTGACAGGAAAAATAAAACCAACATACTGTATGACTCTGATGTGGAAATATCGAATATATAGGGTATTAAACAGTTACCATCCAGGGATTAGGCAGTTTTGTCAGACCGAGTCTCTGTGCCATGTAGACACAGGCAGTTCGATGGCTGCTCCCAACATTCTGGAGGCTGCTGTGTCGACTCGCTTCTCCTCTGGAGACACAGGACAGCACCAGCAGAGGCCGCGGCGATGTGGAGTCCTTGGCTGAGCTCATCACAGCCTGGATCTGAGCCACCTCTGACTGCCCTCCGCCTGTTTAAAATAAGGTTGTTTATTTTCAAGTCCTATGCAAGTCATGGTGGTAGCAACCAAACAGAAAATAAAAATGTCTTGTCTCACTTCTCCCAGGCTCAGCATTGGCTACGTAGATGAAACCATCCACCACCTGGCACACTTGCTGAACCTGAGGGGAGGGGCTGTACACGGGACAACCAGAGTCGTCTTCTTCAATGGTAAAAAGTTTATTAGTCACGTCCTGCTGGTTCATTCTGGCTCTTTCTCTCTCTGCCCTGCAAACATCCAAGGTTTTATTATATGCAGTCATGCATTTATATCGTTTTTTAAAAATATTTTATTTTAAAAACCTACCTATTTGTTGAGTATAAAGTCAGGATATTGAATCTGTGTTGGTTGTTAAAGACGTAACTAATTCCCGAGCCAACACCTAGCGAGAAGTTAATGTTAATAATGTTACAGAAATGAGCTAAGCCTGTCACCTGCTGGTGAACACATTAACCTACAATAAGTACGTTCAGGTTTCTCTATAAAAAGTTGAAAAATGGGACTAGTAACCAAAACCAGGTTACTAGTGTTGAACTCTGACCACTAAAAGTATATGGCTTCCTTGTACAAAAAATGCAAAGAGCATTTAGAATTCTATCAGGGATGCAACAATATACCAATATTAGTAACTGCTCTGATGCTTAATTCAAATACTTGTACTCCAAAACATCTGATGATCCAGCAGCCTGATGCAAAGAATTGTTTTGGTCTGATACAATAAAATTAATGAAACAGATATAGACGCACCATAGTGCTGAATATGCTCTTGGTTTGTGTGTTGCATCATCAATTAACAAATTAGGTTGTATTTGATTATATTTTTAGCACTAGTGGTATTTCTTTGGCAAAAACACTTCACCATTTATCTGTCGCTGTGGCGTCCCCAACACAGGAAGCACATGTGGAGAATGCATGAGCCTTGTGACCAAAGAAACTTCCAGTTGCTCTATACCAGGGCCAAACATGGCATAACGCGGTTCAGAGGATGGGACCAGAGATTGAAGGAACGAGGTGAGGACTTCATACGCTGGCCGTGACGGAAGCCACTGTTTTCTAGAGTGTGGACACGCTCTGAGATATCTTGTTAAAAAAAAATCCAAAACACACCAAAAAGGTCAAACAAACACATAATGAGCATATGATGGAAACAAAATATAATATAAAATACCTACTCTGACATGAAGTCACATTTTAACTCTGTTCCTGTCTCATCTACTTCCTGTGCATCAGACAGGTTCTCATCTTCACTGATTACGCGCTGTGGTACATCATATAATTCCAGCTGTGGCATCGTCAGGTGATCAATAGAGGGCCAGTACGGCATGTCCCTAAGAAGGAAGTACTTCCACAGTATTGGATCTCTAATCATGGCTCTCCAGTAGCGACTGCTGGCCCCCAAACGGCAGAGATCCACAGGAGAGAGAAAGGTCATGATCACGAACTGGAGGTCCACCTATAGGGTAAGTAGGCTTTTGTTACCAGTGCTGTGGAAGCCAGCAGTTAAATTAGTCAATGTCGTTAATGTTAAACAATTAATGTCGAACAATTGAAGCAACTTAGTAAGAACACCATAAATCAGTCTTTTGGGGCTGCTTATAAAATAGTATTGTGGCTGTTTTTGAAAGGAACATTATTGTTGTATACAATTTCAACAGCACAAATTATTATTAATTAGCCATATCTGGTTATCCACGAACAGGAAATGAAACGAACATAAAAGATGAGTCTCTAAATCTTAAGATTAGCATAAGGGTACAACAGTGTTCATGTAAAATTAGTCACGTTTCAGTGCGTTCTTGTAACTCGATTTGGCACCATCTAGTGGTCACGGTTAAAAGTACACTCAAATATGTGGGGTTGTTTACAAGATTTTAAACTTATAACTTTTTTCAACATGTATTAGTAGTGTTGCTTCTGCATTAATTCCAAACTGCACTATAAATATCTATGAATTTATTCATAAATATTTAAAATGTATAATTTACGAGATTGTTAGAGCAGGTTTACTACAGCTCATATATATTCGAATTAACAAAACCAAAAATATGAGCCCAGACATGACTCACCGGTAAAATGTCCAGAAATCCGGGTTCCGGTGGTTCCGGGGCTAAATTTGGTTTTGTCTCGTTTTTAACGAGTTTACTTCTGTCGGGAAAATAGCGGTCTCTAAACCTCTTGAGGCTGCGAATCACTGCGTAGTCTGCGAGCTGCTCCATCCTGCCACATTTGACTCCAACTAGCAAAATACCAAACTATTCTGATTAAAACTCACTGTCACCACTGACTGCGACAACTCATCCAACGTTTTCCAGCCTCTGCAGCACTTCCTTGTTGCTGGCGAAAGAGGTGCATTATGGGTAAAGCAGTCTTTCGGCAAAACTCAAAAGTATTTTTGAACAGCTCGATTTGGATCAAACGGAGAGAAACAAAGATTTTTTAAAATATTATGTGTTTATTGTCAGCATGGACATTAAAAACTGAATCGGGTTTTCGTTCAAACAATGAAAGAGTTTCTAATTATTGTTACAGCATCACTTTGAATAAAGTGGCAGATGTATGAAAGTTGCAACAGATGGAACACGTACAAATCTTAGCACACTGTGATTAGTCATGAAGACATTGTTTGAACACTTTTCAATCCCCTCCTAAATTCAATGCATCTGCAGTTATATTAAAAGCATAACAAAATGGTAATAAAACAATAAATAAACTGTTACTGTGCAATGTATTTTTTCCAGCTAAATTATCTTAAACTTGTAACAATTTCATAACAAAAAAATAAAAAAGGTCAGTTTAATGTTATTGTTAATATTGTTAATATAATTATTACAACACATTCTTAGAGCAAAACAGACGGCCCCCATCAAAAGTCCGTAATAAGGATGATAACTGCTTTTCCAACAGGACAGGGCATAGAAAGTGAGTCAAAAGTTTTCTCTGAAGCACCTGCTGCTTTTACACCACCTCTGTTACAACTTACTTTTTCACCTGCTTTGGCCACAGGTCATTTGGCATTGGATGTTTCCAGTAGACACTGATTGAGTCATTAATTTCTTAATTTCTGCATTCTCTGTGCCTAGTCTCAACCTTCCACAACAATATGCCCCGTGGTGATGGGTTCAATTTGGGGTTGAATACTGAGCTTAGATCTGTGCCTGGGAGTAACGTTTGGAGCTTCACTGTAGAATACTAAGGATTTCCTTGGCATTCTCTGTGTTCCATCCCTGGCCCTGCAGAGGGCCCTCACAGGCAAGCACGTATTTGTTAAGGATCTGAGTGCCAATGTCCCGAAACTGTAGGCGGTCTTCTTTTCGGTCCATATCGGCACTACAGTCCTCATACTTGACTGCCCAGAAACACATTTCCCCAATGTACATCATTGTCAGCAGGTGTGTGTCCGAAAAGATCCCTGTAAATGATATGATAGAATAATCAAAAGAGAACACAAAATACAGCGCTGTTACCCACAAATGAGAGATAGGCACCTTCGGACAGGAAGCTGGCTGTTGAAGTGTCGTGAAGGACCACTCCATCATTGAGCTTCACTGAGCTTCTCACTTGCAACATTCGCATCAGGTAGCGCACACCTTCCTGAATACACTGGATTTGAAAAGTGCTACAATCAGATAAACATTAAAGCTCACTGGGCAAATGATGATCAAACCCCCCAAAATAATAGGATGACATAATAAGGAGTGTGTTACCTTAAGGAAAGTTTCCTTATTTTTCTTGATCCACTGTTTTCTTTGATGAAGTGTGTGGCAGTACATGTACAGCAGAGCACCACGTCTCCAGTACAGGCATTCTAGAAGCTCTAGACCCAACACAGACTGCACCTGCAACAGACCACAGACAAAAAAACCCCAAGTGTTCACAATTGTTAAACATTTCTACTTTCTTTTTCACTAATCCACAATCCATGTTCTACATTTACACGGTCTTCTCCTGTCTTAATTTAACAAAACAATGACACACATCTATACCTCTTGTGTTGGTGCTAGCCTTCCTGCCAAAACTTCTGGCTCAGTCAGGTCTTGCAACAGCTGCTGAATTTTAAATGGTGAACAGTCTTCTGGAAACTCCTGATCCACAAGCTTGTTCTCTTCATAAAATGTAATATCAAGAACCACCTGCAAGATGAAAAACAAATTATGTAATTCCTAGTTACAAGCCTACATCAAGTGAACACTATCTTATTCATGGTATTTTTAAGTGAACTAATTTTGCTGCTTATACATAGGTTTTCATTATTTTTGGTTTTCATCTTTTAAGCAAACAATCTACACATAACTTGCATGAAATAGCACCTCTCAGCAGAATAAGATAAAGAATGCTCCAACTTTTTTAGCCAAGAACAAATGAACAATTTTCAGATTCCACTACATTATAACTGGAACCAGGTATAAAAATGCAGACTAATGAAACAGATCTGTATCAATGTTTTGTCTAAGTTCTAATTATTCACCATACATTATCTGTCAGTTACCTGTGTGTAATCCTGAAGTAGCTTGGAAATGTTGCTACTCTCACCTCCTCCTTGTCTGAAATGGCCCTTCAACTTCTCTAGTATAGCGGATGCATTCTGTAAATAATCATCATCTGTGGGGTAGAAAAGGCACATTTAAACGGATATATAAATCTAACAAAATGCAATTCGGTTACTGTTGTTTATAATGTTTTTAATGGCGAAGGCAATGGACATTGAACAATGCTGCTAGAGACACAATACAATGCGAGTTTTAACCGACATAAAACGGGTATTGGACTGAAAACTGTGAGTTTTAATTCATGTGACATCACGAACCATGTTCTACTCGGCGACAATCGAACATTTAAGCTAACATCAGCGAACACAGACTATTTTGAAACATATTGTGTTGTATAACACATGTTTAACACATGTAGCCGGTGATGTGTTGTTTTCTTTTTTCCTAACATAAGTGTCAGCAGTTGTAGTGAGCAACATTGATATTTCATCAGATAGCAGCTGTTGTTATGGTTGCAGCCTGGGCTTAGATAACGTTAGCTCGTCTGCTAGTTGGCTAATAAAACTACAAATGAATATCGTACACGGACGGCCCTTACAGATAACAATCAAGGGAAATAATAAACGGTGGCGTCCAATCGATACCTTGCTTTTCAGCTCTGAGACTGGAACACTTGACGTCTAACTCAAATATCCTTCTCTCCAACTCAAACCCTTGTCGCCTGTAATCGTCGGCCATGACTAAACGTGTTGGTCACGTGAGTGGGAGATTCCTCACGTGTCCTCCGAAGCAAGTTTTACAGTAAATTCTATAAATGAACGTCCAGATGTAATGTGTAGTTGGGGTCAGAGGAGACGATAATCGTGGGAATCAAAGGAAAGAAAAACTTCAAAGACATAAAATAAACAGCACATACAGAAAGAGAGGGTTTATTTTATGTTTTTTAATACATGCGGCTGTCGGTTAGAAATTCGCCCCAATTTCTTTAACAACAAAGTGTGTTTCTAAAGTATCCTAAAGTTATCTCCCGTAAAAGGTGTGTAAATTACAATCTGACATTTTCTTATTCGATCGGAAAACGGAAGCACGTCACAGTCTGTTGTCATTCACTATTGGGAAATATATTAATCAGTATAAAAGGGGTATATTGTATTTATGAATATGGGCAATTGAATATATGCTTTATTAAAGAAAATACGATTTAATGTGAACGTAGTCTCACTGGTTTCACCAGCATTTTATCAAAACGGAAAGAAAACACAAGAAAACACCAGCCTTGTTCATTCGGAAAATCGGAAAAGTTATCAACATTTGAACCCATGGGTCACTGTTAATCCCTTATGCATCCACAATTCCACAGAGGAAAAATGTGACCTTGCAAGGTTATATTTCAACAATGTACGAATCACTCACTGCGAACTAATCACTCTCTGCGAGTGAATCAGTCTCTGCGAATTAATCACTAATTGTCTCACTGCGAACTGTCTCACTAAGTGTCAAACTGAGTTTTACATTCACTTGTCCCATACAAGGATTTTTCATTTGTGACAGACTGCTCGGGCTGCACATATTCGTTCTCACAGATTTGTTCACAAATTCGCTCTCACAGGTTCGTTCAAATATTTGTTCTCACAGAGTTGTTCAACAATTCGTTGTCACAGATTCGTTTTCGCAGAGTCGTTCTCGTAGATTCGTCCAAAGTTTTGTTCTCGCAGATTCGTTTTCATTTGTCACGTGACAGACAGCTCGGGTCTCTTTTGCTCTCATTCATTTTAGTCACTGTTACGCGGTTAAACAACAATGACAGGGAGGATGAAGGACACAAGTCATTGAGGTGTGTTTTTCTTCCTTAGCTTTTCACATGGTTCGAATTGGTTATGGCATTTTGTGTACTTTGTAGACTTTGTCAGCGGAAGCAAATCTGTTTTTTTTACTTTACACTCTT
>NC_024328.1:6158347-6162938 GCF_000523025.1 Cynoglossus semilaevis | reverse complement strand
AGTCAAAACATATATTAGGCATAGATTTTAAAGTAGTCACACCTCCAAAAAAACAAAAATAATTATTAATTTTTTGCATGGGTATTATTTATTCGTTTAAGACATTTTTGTCATGAAGGAGGGGAATTGGCATATCGACATTTGTACATATAATATTTTGTGATATTAATGAGATTATTTACTAAAAACTCATTTATTTTTTCATGGAGGATTACTCCGTTCGAATATTTTGGGAGGACCAAATCTATCTCTGGAACTGGACAAGTCGTGGAGAGATTTCCACAAATTTTCACACATTAATAAAACAGATGGTGTGTCGTTTCCAAATTCTCTACCTCTAATTTAAATCTTTCTTTCATAAATTCGTTTGAGGGGTAAATATTATTTGTAGTGTAGAGTGATTTGGCAGTGAAAGGGTTAAGGTAATATGAGTCTGTGCCGAGTCTCTCGTTTTCCTGGTGATGGCCCTGCCCACAGCGTACACACAAACCATAGTCACCTTGTAGCCTTTTGTTTTAAACCTACATTTGTGTCGTTGCATCGTTTGCATTTGACAGGAGTTTTCACTCGGCACGGCTGTTAAAGACCAACACCAGCACCGACACCACAACCCCTGCTCCAAAAGATGGCGGCCCTTAGAGCTTTGTGCAGAGCTGAACGTTTGCTAATGAAAAACCTCACAAGATCATGCAGAATTAACGCAAACATCCAGTTGGGCAAGGTCAGTACTTAAAACGCTAACGTTAGTTCATTATTCTAACGAGTTTTCTCATTTTGAAAGATGTAACAAAAGTTGGTTAGTTTACGCAAGTTAATTCAAAACATCCTAAAGTGACCATGTGATTTCCTTAGTTAGGCATGTACAGTATATTCTAAACACAAGAACGTCATTACAAACTTAAAACTAAGAAAATCCAAGGGCTACAAAATCCACAGCTTGGGCATTTCGTTTTTCCTTTCCTTTTTTTAACTAAATGTAACTTTATTTAATATATTGCTACTTGTTGTTACCGTAACCACGGTAATCCGTGTGATATCCTGGATAATCAAGAAGAGTTTAGTGTTTACACAAAGTAGTGATGTGTCGTTTGCGAGTGTTTCGTTCAATATGAACGAATCTTTCACATGACTCGTGACTCCCGAATCATATGAAAGAATTGTTCATATTAGACTCACGAAATTATTTTTGTTGGGACAATAAAGTCTGAGAAACATCGCCACTTGTTCAAAGTAGGGAATTGCCAAAATACGCTTTAGATAACCCTAGTAAATGTAGTTTTATATCTATCTATCTATCTATCTATCTATCTATCTATCTATCTATCTATCTATCTATCTATATTATATATATATATAATATATATATATATATAGATATAGATATATATAAAAATTTTGGTCATGCTTTTATTTTTTTCCCCACAGACTTGTGGCTGTTACTTCTCTACCTCCAGTCAGAGATGCTCGCAATTCTACTCTGATCCAAAAGAAGCAGTGAAAGACATACCCAATGGTGCTACTATTCTGGTGGGAGGTAAGACACAACTTTAACTTTGCGTATGAAAATAATAAAAATATTATGGAGGGGTTTATTTGACACTTTGTGTAGAATTGCTGGTTTGTAAGAATAAGAGCTTGGACTGTTTCATGCTGACACTCATGCTGGTTGATTTCCATTCAAATACATTGGCACAGACACACATTCCAAAGCTTTTATTTATAGTCAAGTTCAAAGTGACATTGTTGGACTGTTTTGTTTCCATTGTGTCACAGGTGTGTGTGCAGGGAAAAAAGATGAGTAGAAATAGGGCTTTTTTTTTAAAACAAACAAAAAAGGAAATGTCACATTCTGAGCCTGTTCTGGCTCTGTGTTTGTAGTTAAACATGACTGAACAAAAGAGGCTTAGCTTTTTTTTTCTTTACTAAAATAACTGCATGTTGTAGCTTTGTGCATGTTGAGGGATCTTTTATTTTGCCAAAAGAAGCAAATGGTGTACCTTATGAATATATATATAATTTTCTTAACAATGGAATCAAGACATTGCCCTTTGTGATTGCTTCAAAACACATCAATTTTATTTCTTGTCTTTCAATTCAGGCTTTGGATTATGTGGAATCCCGGAGAATCTTATCAACAGTCTACTGAAGACAGGTGTGAAGGGTCTCACTGCTGTCAGTAACAATGCCGGGTAAGAAAATCCTATTCATACCTGCAGTAAACCACAGCAATGGCACGTGTATATGGCACTGGTTTTACTTGTGCATAAAATGACTTTACCTTCACAAATTAACATATACTTTATATGCTGTAAATATGTAAATATATAGGCAGCTGTAAGTTGTGTTTTCTGTTATTTAAAAGACGACACAGTCATTACCTACTGTGCGTGCTGTTCTTCTTTATCTTTATCTGGACATGTGAAACCTTTTGTATGTACAGTAGGTATACCAAGTGAAAAAACTTGCTATACCTTGCACTCACTGTGCTGTATTGGTTTTCTGCAGCTACTTTGACTTTGTAAAGTCACAGACAAACAGAGGTCAGGTTAACTGGTGACTGTAAATGCCTTGAATGTGTGAATGTGATAGTTAATGGCTGTCTTCATATACTGTAGGAGGTATTGTGATTTGCTGGCAGTTTTCCCTTTAGGTGACAGACAGATGGACTACAGAGAATGCAGTGACAACTGACAACCAGAGCTTTTTGTACTGCAGTTTTCATAGGACATTTAAGCACACATTCCTTTCTCTCCTTTGTATGGATGTAACCTGTCATTGTCATTGGGTTTTTTTCATTATCACTGCCAACTTCTCAACACTAACTCACACATTTTGCGTACAGCAAAGTACACACAACACAGTAACTAAAACCAGTCCTTCTCCAGTCAAACAGACATAATGCTGGATATATTAATAGTTATTAAAGAAAATCTTTGAAAGTACAATTATTGTTAATGTATAACCAAGACAAAATCCAATACCTGACTGAATTTGTTAAACTTATAGAGCCATGGAGGATTTTCTTCTGTCTTCTGCTGGTGTGTATCCTAGCCCTAAATTAAATTTCTACCTTTTGTAGTTTTTTTGTAAACAAAGTGTGTTGTGTATTAAACTTCAAAAATAATTTTTCTTGTAATTAATGGTTGTACTGAAGTTGGACAGCACACTAATGGGCCATGACACAGGGGGGATCACTGATTTAAAGCAAATATAAACGAACCATAAACATTTGTATTAAACTCCAGAAGCCATTTATCTTTGAAAATAAAACCCCCCAAAACATGGCTCAAATCTGATGGTTCTATATGGCTATTGCTTAATTTCTTACAAAAAAGTCTGGATAATTATTGTATGTAAATGTCAGTGATTTTTAGCTGGAGAAAAATAACCCTCGACATCTTGACTCATATGGACTTTGTTTTTTGGTGTATTGATTTGCAGGCAGAAACATTTGTTTGCTTCTGTTTGGCTGTCCCTCTTTGATAGTCTTTTATTCAATTTTTTGGTTCTTTTGTCAGAAATTGGCCAATTTTTTTTCCTAATTTTCCACTGCTCATTGTGTTTATTTAAAGTCTTTTAAAGTTGTCTGTTTTAAGACATAAACTGTGTTGGTACAGCAAAGATGTCTGCAAAAAAACTCCACAGTGTAATTATATAATTACCTGCTTTAGTACACGATTTTCAAAAACCATAGATTAGAAATATAACATGATTGTTAAAGTTGCCTAAATTAGTTAATTTTTAGTGTTTGCCTTGGTATTTCATAAATTAAAAAAAGAAGAAACTTTAAAAAAAATCCTGAGATTTGAGATAACATGCATTAGTGATGTTTTGTGTGAGTAACTCTCTGGTGTATTATTAGCACACATGGCCTATATACAGTACGCTCTCAGCTGACCTGCTCAAAGCAGTAGTTGTTGATTCATATCTTGAGAACTGCAAAACTTTGTGTTTTAATGAGACGGCAGCAGTATGGAGCTTCTGCTTGGAGCTCTCTTTCTACCTTGTCTTTGAATTCATTAAAAGTATATATTATTATTGTTTGATTTTTATTTATTTTTTGTTCCTCCCAGGGAAACAAAGAGGGGTTTTTTTTCGGGAATTGTATTTGAAGTCATAGCTGTTTTATCAGCTCAGCTTTAATTGTAGCTGTAGAAAAGTTTGTCACCATAAAAAAGACTTACAAAATTTACAGTCAAAATACCTGAGCAAAGCAAACAGAAGAAGTGTGAATGTTATGGTTGGAGTTAACAAACAAAATAGTAGCATAAAGTTTTACTTTTTACCCCATTATTAGGTTTTTATATTTTCCTTTTTTCGTCTTCATATGTTCAACAGTGTGGACAACTTTGGCCTGGGCCTGTTGCTCCAGACCAAGCAGATAAAGAGAATGATCTCTTCGTATGTCGGAGAAAATGCAGAGTTTGAACGACAATATCTGTCAGGGGAGTTGGAAGTAGAGCTGACGCCGCAGGTTTGTCAATTTTGCATTAATTTTCACATAATGCATTGGCAATTTGAGATCTGTCCAACTGTGGACAAAAATATAGATGTGTAATATAGAAGATTAAACAATGAGTTCCACTGTTAG
>NC_024328.1:6144927-6158330 GCF_000523025.1 Cynoglossus semilaevis | reverse complement strand
AGCTAACAGTGGAACTCATTGTTTATTCTGCTTCCACTTTCCCCACAGGGAACTCTTGCGGAGAGGATCAGGGCCGGCGGAGCTGGAGTTCCTGCCTTTTTCACAGCCACTGGCTACGGCACGCTGATCCAGGAGGGAGGCTCTCCAATCAAGTACAACAACGATGGAAGCATTGCCATTGCCAGTGAGCAGAGAGAGGTGACAACATTGTTTTCTCTACTTTATTTTCTAAATTCTTTTGTTTTAAAGTTCAGTTGGCTTGTATGGATATAGTAACATATTAACCATAGTTATGTTTTTTGGTTGTCACATTATTATGAGAACAGAAGTTTATTTCATTTTGCTCTGCATAATGAAAAATTCATGATAAACCAATGTCACCTTGCACACCGTCTATCTCAGTAAACTACCTGTACACTTGTTTTAATAATATTTTATGTATATGAAACAATGAATACTATCAGAAATCAAAGTTATAATCTAAAACTTGAGCTCTTCAAATGTGTGGATTGTTTTGTGTTCAGGTGTGACTAATATACTAAAGGTTGTAATAAATGTTACTGAATATGATGTCATTGAACACAGGTGCGAGAATTCAATGGCAGATATTTCATCATGGAAAAGGCCATCACTGGGGACTTTGCCCTGATCAAAGCATGGAAAGCTGACAGAGCCGGAAACATTGTTTTCAGGTGACTGAAATATACTCTTTGTTTCCCTTCAATGCCGATGTTTATCATGTAAAAGGCCTTTACATGTAAAAGGCACCTGTCGCTGAAATTTTTAAAAATATTTGTTGTTGGCACCCATGATTCATCTTTACTTCAGTTTGAGGGTCATTCAGTGTTTAAGACTGTTTCCACTAAAATCTCCACACGCTGCAACTTAGAAGTTGTTGTAATTTTTTTTCCTCCACAAGAGGACAGCGTCCTCAAGTAAACCTTACACCGAGTGTTATAAATTAAATGTCAGGGTAGGATTTTCCTCATGTCTTTGAGTCACATATTTCTGTTTTACATATTTGTAATGTTGTCTAGTGTAAATGTTGTTGTTTTTCCTTTTTAACAGAAAAACAGCTAGAAACTTCAATCAACCCATGTGCAAGGCAGCAAAGGTCACCATAGTGGAGGTAGGAAACCCTTCTCTGTCGGAAAACTATGGATCTATCAGTGGAGTCATATATCTAAATATAACCTCCTTTCTAGTTTAAAATGCAAAGTATTTACTTTATTTTCCATCTGTTTGTGCTAAGGTAAAGGTAAAATAGGCCCTTAAGGGAAAAAGCAAACATTTAAATAAAATCTCATCTGACCTTATGAAATCATGCACATATAATTTCACATGAATACCCTGGCTTTTTCAGTTCCAGGACTTTTTGGGATTAAAATGTAATAGTTTTCCAGCAGAGGAAATTGACCTGGATAAGAATAACCTTTAAAAATAAAAAGGTTTCACTTCTGTTTAATCTAGTTTTTATTAGAAAGCAGGATGAACGAATAACAAGACAGTTGTTCCCTTTCTCTTTCCTCTGTCTTTTATAACTAGCAGAGGAAACAAATATACTATTATTTTCCAGAAATGTTTTGAAAGTTTAGTTTTAGCTCTCCAAAAAGAGCAAAAGACAGATTTCTTAATCTTTTTAGAATTAAAATTAAAATTAAGGTTGACATTAGAATTAAAAAATTTCTACAATAGGCACTACTAATCGATCTGACATTTTGAAGTCAAACCCTACTTCACTGCAGCTGAAAATTGAGCCATGATGACCTCTCTCTGTGTCAGACTTTTATCTATTCTCTGTATCTGGTTCACCACCTTCCTCGAATTTAAAATTATATGCTAGTGATCGTTCATCTTCTCTTCTTGTCTGTGCTTTATATGTGCAGTTCCCCTGTCTTATACACACACATACACACAAACAACTTCACACCTTCCATTTAGACACCGTTTGACTCAGAGAACAGCAGGGATTAAAAATGTTTGTGAGAATCATAAAACAACTGCTGAAAATAAATCCATAGCAGAGAGTTTGCGCTCCACCGACCACTTGTTCAATTGTACCACAGAGTTGAGAGCTGATGTTTAGGCTGTTGATAGTAGAACATGGCATGAATTCTCCTAGTAAAAGTAATGTTGATACTCTATGGTCAAGAAATAACCAGAAAGAATAAATGAGTTACATAATAAGCATTTTGTTTTTTGTATGTTACGTTTTTTGTATGAATTAAGACAGCAGTCATTGCCATCATGAAGTACTTACGTCTTCGCAAATTGAGTGGGAAATACAAATAGTTAAGTTTTTGTATAGTTTTCGTATGTTTGAAGTTGAGAGTGGCTGACAAAATAAAAATAATATATAATATGATTTAATAAAAGGACAATTTAATTGATTATTTGTGATAGGATATTAAAATCATTACAATTGTAATGAATCCACAGACTGCACACCTGTGTAGTCTGTGGATTCATTGATTGCCAAAGAAGCCAATTCCAAAACACTGTCAAATAACTGTGGTACTCCAAGACTGTGTACCTCAGTATTTTTTTTTTACTTTTTTAAGTTCTGAGAACAAATAGTGCCTTCAGATAATCCACACCGATGATGAATAGTTTTTTTTTTGCAGCATTTTGTGGAATGTGCAGCCGTCTGCCATCCTCACTCTGGATCTTGAAGTGAAAAACCTAGGTAACATATCATTATAAATGCATATCAGGGTTAGTTCTCAGAACCTGTATTTTTATTATAAAGCTTTTAATACCAGCTCTCTGATTAGGCCTTTTATGGCACAGCAGGTAGGATACAGGCGTTATCTGTGACAAGTGTACTTACTGGTGACAATAAAGTGATATGCCTGTTTTGCTACACACATTAAGAACAATTTATTCTTTGAGCAGAAGCAATTAACGTGTGTGAGAATAAACGTGTCGTCAGTATTCAGGTCATGCTCGGTCATAAATCTGATAAGTCCTCTGTATTGACCCTGTTATCAGAGATAAGACTGAACAGAACTAACAACCAGTAGCCAGTGTTTGTTTGGATTTTATTTTTTCTACTCACAGCTTCTTCTCCCAGGTCAATTTGTTTTCTAATGCTCGTTTAGTTGAATTCTGGAGACAAGCTTTATAATCCCAAATCAAGTCTCAAAGGTCAGGGTGTTAGGCCAGAGGAATGGTGCTAACAGTGAAGATGATGCACTTCATAGTTTCAGTCCCTGAGAAGAAACTTCTGCCACGTTCTTTTCCAGAACAGTTAACACTTGCCAATTTCACCCTTTTAAATGCCTTTGTCTGTACAAATGCTTCTACAGTTACAATTTATTAAATTGTACAGTAACATTAACACTCACTGAAATGCATTCAAAGTAAAAGTTAAAACATTTACTTACTGAGACAAGAAAAAGAAGAAAATAACCCCACTTAAGCACTAGACAAAATGTTAGAAATCAAGATGGCACAAAATGACAAAATTACCAGATCAGCACTGGCTCCGGTTGTCGTTGCTAAGCAACCACAGTGGCTATTCAGTTGTTGATTGTTCCATAGTATACAGCCGGTCCAGTCATTCTATTATCACATGTATGGCAAAAGGTCCCAGTGCATTGTGGGATACAAAACGACATGGTGTTTTGTAACAGCCAGTATTTTTCAAGCAGCTCCCCTGCAAATAAATGCCATTTTGTTTCCTGAAGTTTCTCCTTGATTATTCCAGCAATGATGAAAATGAATATAATTATACCCGGCCAGAAGAGTTATGCCTGAGGTTTATGCTTCGATTTTGATTCTTTATTATGATTACGCTTCCATTCCATCTGCTAATAAATGGAGAAAAAAAAGTCCTTTGTTTGATCTCGGGGAATATAGTTTAGACCTTAGTCTCAAAATATCAATAGAATGTTATATTGAAATTATACCTTATGGAACTGGCTGTTTAATGAAACATATTAACCTATCATTGCACCTGTTTGTGTTCAAATGTTTAGCCAACCATAGTATAAACAACAAATCTCCATCGGATTCGGTTTTTGACTGCGGTGTTTGAAGCCTCCCCAGAGCAAATGGTGCTAAATACAGGGCTGATTTGGCATCTAGTACCACAGAAAATTGCTGTAATATCAATCGACAGATTGGTTTTAAAAGCCAATTTGTCATTTTCTGGTAAAAGTGTTGGCAAAAGGTGCTTCCAAATGACAATAACAGCATTGCAATATATATATATATAGTTAAATTCCTTCGGCAGTCTTTTAATTCCCAATAGTTTAAAGCTTCTAGCAGACAAACTTTGCCTCAGTGTTATTTTTGTGTTCTTGTTATGTGGGAGAAAATTGACTTGATTCTAAAATAAATAGTAGAAGTCAAAGTTAGGACTACGATACTGATCTCCATTATTTTCTCTGATCAAAGTCAGACAGTTGTAGTTTTCATAATTAGTTCTTTACAAACACCAAACATGTTATTTGTCTTCTTTTTAAATTACACCATACAACTGTAGTCCCTTTAAATGGACCTTAAAGTATGTGTTGTGTGCATGTGTGTACGTCTGTGCAAATCTGCTATGTTGCTGCCCGAGCATGTATTTTCTCTACTTAACGTCCAATCTTTGTTCCTTTAAAAAATAAATACCACACCAATAGCAAGTAATAGTTTGTGTTTAGTTGACAAATCAGTGAACATAACATAGTCGTCTGCATACAACTCACTGTATCTTTCATTTACCTTGACTAAAAACAATATATCTTAAAGCTAATATTTGCTGATTTGTTAATGTGTTTCGCATCTGCAGGTCTAATACAGCACTTTAATTGCCAATTAGTCAGTGTAATTGCCCCTTTAATTGCTAATGTAAAGATAAACATAAAACCAATAATGTGGACATCTGTTGGGTCTGTTGAAGTGAAATACTCTGGCCAGGATTTTAATCACTCTAATATGAGTGATTCCAAAGCTTGTGACCTCCAACACTTACTGAGGTTAAGTCATTAGTTGTAGGTCACTGAAGGTTCAGGAGAAGCTGAGATGAAGACAGGCTCTAAATATTGGGTAAGCAATGAGTGGATGTAATTTAAAAAGTATGATTTTGTTAGTGTGCTAATTTAAAAAATTCTCCAAATACACTTATGTGCAGTTGTGGTTTTCACTCGATGGGTATGAAGACTTTTCAGCCCAGTATGAAGTATCTCCAGTTTTAAGACTATAAATGGGAACTTGTGAATGTGAACATCTGGAGAGGGCTTATTTTTATCCTACATTAAGTGACAATATTCCTGTATTTTTCAGGGTTTGCACCTATTCGCTGTCCCTCAGTTGTCAGATGCCATGAATACTGTCATAGGCTAGGCAGTTTTCAACAGAGAGAAAAGCATTTGCTCATTTTGTCAGTGTTCCGGGTTAGAGGCAGTGCTGTGCTCCAAAAGTGGCAGCAGAGCCTGGCCGAGTGCCCACACACGCAGACACACACTGGGAGGAAGATGGAGAGGTTATAAATACACAGGATAATGGGAATGTGGTGTCTCTCATCATAATGCTTGCCTTTAGCCACACCAACTCTTTCTGCTCTAATGGTAGCTTATTAGTATGCACAAGAAAAAGGAGTTTCAACAAAACAGAGCTCAGCTTAATTAAAGGAGTAGTTCAGTTTTTTCTTTTTTTTTGTAATTGGATTTCTGAATGACTGCTGCAGTTGGTGCTTAAGTTGACAGTGAAATACTGACAAATTAACAAGTATCTACCCATACAAGCAAAAACCCTTTAAGCTGCTGTTACATACACATCTGTCTGTTTAAACATAAACTTTTAAAATGCGCTTGAACAAAACACACCACTGAATCAGAAATTTCACACTAAATTTAGAAAAACATGAAAACATTGACCAAAATATTGCACATATTAAAGTAAAATATTGTCTGAATACTGCAATACTACCACATTACCAATAAAATTCAGGGATTAAATTGAATATTTGCACATAAGTGACCACAATATTGCCCAGTAAAATCTGAATTTTGCAAATGAATAACAAAATTTGACATAAATCATACACAATGATTTGGTTAATATTAATTAAATAACAATTACTTCAACAAATATATAATTTTATCAAATGTATTCCAGTAATAACTGTGGTCATTACCGTATAACCTTTTATATTGACGCAAAAAACATGGTTAAGAACATGCCAGTTTTTCAGTGGCTGTAGTGGTAGCGCTGTATCCAACATCAATTTCAGTGGTAAAATACAAGAATGTAGTCGCAGATGTGCAACGCACCACTTTTAGATTAATGTGATTTGATAAGAGCTCAGATCAAAACAACACACACTATGGGGAAAAATAAAGCTTGTTTCCCCAGAGGGCACTTTGAATCCCTCCACCCTGCTGCCATTTTAATTCATCTCACTCTGGTCTCATTGATGTGAAAATTGTTGGAAAATGTCAATGTGTTTGTGTGTGTGCGTGTCTGTGTGTGTGTGTGTGCGTGCACTCGTGTACTCCCTTACACACCGGCATGTATGCACGTGTGTCCTTGTGAGGTGCATGTGTGATTTCGTTATTGTCTCTTTTTTTTTAATGCTTGATCCTTCCTCTGCCGCTGAGTCTGCATCTGAACTACATCTGAGCATCAGTGCTCTACACACCACCCATAGATGAAAGGGACAGAGGGCTTTTATGTTTACATTTAAATTGTACCAGCTTTCCATTATGCTAAGGTTTGGTCTAATTAAAAACTGATCAAGCTGAATACATGATTCGATTGCACGTGCGTGATTCACAAATTGGTGATCTACCTGTGAAGTGTGGTTTCTTTTTGTTGTCGCTTGTTGGTTTTCACAGTGGGAGTGTTTTGGCAGCTGCTGGTTGAAGACAACAAAAAGCAACCGATGTTGACGAATTCATTCACTCATCTTTTGTTTTTTTGCAAAAACTACATATTATTGGAAATGTTGCTTTTTCACCATAGTGTTTAATAAAGCAATGAGTGCAGTCTGGCTAAATGGAAATTTCTACGGAAAGCATCATTCCATCAAAAAACAGCTTAAAGCCCCAGAGAAAAATGTGGGTGGATGTGTGGGACTGCAGCACCTTATCAGTTCTCTGGTGCTTCAAATCCTATCATGCATAGCCTTTTGTTTAACTATGGAACATGAGAGGTTTGCCATAAACCAAGCCATAACCCTGCGCACCCCCTCCAAAAAAATGTCTTAACTCACTTTATGGTCCTTAGTGGCCCAAGCTCACCGCAGACCAAAACCTGTGTATCCATGACAACGCCAAGATTGGAGCCGCTCTCAGCCACAGACTCCTCTCAGTAAGTGCTCAGTGCTGATGGAGGAAGTGGCGATAAGGAGAGATTCAATTCAATTTGCTCGGAACAGCTGCGTGTGCCTTATGTATATAGAATAAGTAGGCTGCAGCCACACAGGAGTGCACCCTGAGGTGAAGGGAAGGCAAGAATTAAATCGTCATGGGTAGGTCGCCTTCTGGCCGCCAGTGATGTGATGATAACCTGTCGTTGGTAAGAGGAACACTAGTTTGACATTTCTATGATTTTGAGTGCTTTTCATCCTGGAAGATTTTTATAGAGAACCAAATTTGTTGCTCTTTACTTCGGGGAGGATTTTTTTTGTTTGTCGATGTTCACTCATGAGTTTCTGGCACCAGCTTTCAAGATCAAGCTACCGAGGACTGTTGTGTTCTCAGCTCGGTGTCATTAAGGCTGAGTCTGTTGTTCCTCAAATGAAACATAAGCTGTTCATACTCCCTCAGTGTACAGAAAATAAATTTATGGGGAGAAACTTTGTTTAAGTCTTCTTTACTTCATTGTTTGCCATAAAGTTAATAGACCTTTCAGACCGAAAAGTAAATATATAGTAGAACTAGGCTTCAAAACACAGTAAAAGTCCCATTTTTTCTGTTTACTGAAAAATGGTTCACATTCTTTACTAATTTACTCACTGAAATGGTTTTAAAGGTTTGATTTATTTCTATTTTCTACTTCTTCTGCTGTTTTTATCATTTTTAGTTTGGGGAAATTGGGGGTGGGGGGTCATTGCTGGTGCCAAATTTACCAGTAATCGCTGGTTAACCAATCTGTCACTAGGTCACATATATGGAGCTACGTATGTTGGTCAACACCCCTTGTAGCTGCATGTTTTTGGACTGTGGGGTAAAACCCACGCACACATGTAGAGAACAGGGGAACCACACCACATTCTGTTATGCAGGACCACTTACCACTTTCTCACCTTGTGGTCACACAATGAACTGTGAGCAGCCCCCTCAAAGACTGTTAGTTTATTGTTTAATGTAGAAGAAAACATTCAATGTTTGCTTTGAACTCTGTTTTTAGGTTCCAGACTCCCCTACTCCCCATTACTTTTATCCAAGGACCAGGCTTTGTCCCTAAGGGTTTGAAGTGTTTTTGAGTCCTTTTGAATTCTCAGTCAGCCAGACAGGCTTCTTCAACATTTTACCCACATAAAAAAGGAGAAAGGGGCCTCTCTGAGCACATTAATATGATAACTTTTACATTTAGAAGTGATAGCCTGAGATTCACCACAAAATACATTGTGAAATTTCTTCTGCGTATTTTGATAGAAAAGCGACATTTTACTTTGCATGGTTGGATAGGAAAATGTTATTTTCTGCTTATATGATTGTTATTGCACGGTTTCCTTATCTTAACATTAAATCTCAAGTGATGGTAGACAGAGTTTGACCATACAACAAACCCCTCATCCCTCTGTGTCTGTGTGTAGGTGGAGGAGGTTGTGGATGTTGGGACATTTGCTGCAGAAGACATCCACATACCCAGCATCTATGTCCACAGGGTCGTCCAAGGAGCCAGTTATGAGAAAAGGATTGAGGTAAAAATCACCCGATCCTTCTGGACAGCCAGTAAAATAGAATTTAAATAAAACTATTAATAGATTTGAAAGAGTAAGAGATTAAGCTTCTGATAAAGAAGCATGGTGTTGAATCCTTTCAGGCTAACTGATTGTGACATATCCTGAAATGTTCCAAATGCAAATTCTAGCACTTATGCATGTGCCTTTGTGCTTACGCTGAAATATCCCCAGGAGACTCTATTCCTTTTTTTTTCTTACAAATTTATTTCAATGGTTTCAGAAACGAACAGTGAGAAAAAGTCAAGAACAGAAACCCAAACCAAGGAAGGACTCGGACATTGTTCGGGAGAGAATCATTCGCAGAGCAGCTTTGGAGTTTGAGGATGGAATGTATGGTATCCTTTTCATTTAATGACAAAAAAATAGTTAGCGTTAGTATTCCTTTCATACTCTAATGTTTGAACATCTTTACATTTAGAGAGAAATATATGCAGGTTCAGAACCCTCAAATCTGTTTTCTAATCATAATAAATAGGTGCCGCAGCAGTAGCATTAACAAACTATACTTCTGTTTTCTAATTAAGGGGGTATAATTATTCATTAATCATAAAAGCAATATATATAATGTAGCGCTGGGCTATAATAAACCAGCCTTCAGTATTCTTAGAGTAGGTTATTGACTGAACTTTATTAAATGTAGATGAAGACCAAAATGTATTTAGCATTATTAGTCATATCTGATATTGGCTTTGGCCCAGAGGCAATGTCTCTGTCATTGGTGCAGAACTCCAGGGTTCACCTCCTGGGCAAGATCAAATCCCAGTTAAGGTGGTTGGTACCTTCCAGTGAACTCACCACCTGCAGGAAGGTTTAGGGGGGTTGGTACGGTGCAGTGTGATTTGGGTGGTGGTCGTGAACTATTCTATTTTTCATGTATTAGTTTTATTTTATTTATATTGCATTTATGTTGTAATTACAGTGTATTGTTTTTATATATTTAGTTTACATTGTACCATATTTTAATTGAGCGTCTTTGTTTTTAATTGCACTGCTTTGCATATTTTTTTTACTTGTGTTAACTATATTTTACTTCCAATTGCAATACATTGCAATGTTCCCAGAGTCGCTTAGTTGTCACGATAAATATACTTAATTTCATTATTCATTAAAATAATTTGATTAATTTTCTCCTTTCCATAATCAGAGTCATAATCCTCCATATTAATATTTTTGGATATTTAACATTTTATTAGATGTCCTGATAAAACTATGAAAAGTTCAAGATTCTTTTTTGTTTCTGTAGTTTGATATAAAAATATATATTTTTAATACATATAGGAGACTTTCGAGATGTTTTCTTGCTGCATGCATTTATGTCAGATGATTTCGTATGATCTTTAACCAAGAGCTGATCAGCAAACCTTGGCATTGGCATCCCCATGTTGGCCAGCAACTTCATAAAACCAGATATCACTGTACACCTGCAAAGTGAAAATGGGATTTTAGGCCTGGTAAGAAGAACTCACACATGTTTCTTTTGCTTTGAATATGAAATAAACAAGATGAACAAGCAGTCATTTATAGCAGCAGAACATTTCCTTAAGACTGAATTTTGCCTGGAGCATGAAGTGAGATCAATAGCCATTCATCTGAGCTGCTAATGCTGCTTGTTATGTAACATGTGATTGACAGTTGTTCTTCCTCATTTACATTATTTTGTGAGGCCAGAGCATGTATTTATAATCACATATCTTTACTGTAGAATGTAAGAACCAAATTGAATGCCTTATTGAAGATTGTCCTAATTAGAAATGCTACTTCTCTTCATCTCCTCTGCTCCTCTCTTGTTCTCTCCTCTCATCATGTCTCCCTGCCTTTTCTTTTCTCTCATCTCCTCTCCTCCCCTCTCTTCTCACCTCCCGCTCTCACCTCTGGTCACTTCTCCTGCCCTCTCTTCTCTCATTACTGTTTTCTCCTCCACCTCCAAGCCACTGTTTCTTTTTGTTGAACACAGAGAAAATCAATGTCTCATCTAATCTGTGAAATGTGATTGTGTCTATCTCTGCCTGGAAAGATCATCACAGGTCAGACACAGTGACATGTGTGAACACACGTGGCTGACCATTTTACACACATACTTGTTTATGTACACGTCTCATTAGGGGCCTTACCCAACAGAGGATGCCGTGGATCCAGACCTGATTAATGCTGGTTAGTCTAACTCTTATCACTTACCATGACTCTTTGTCTTCAGTCACATATTGTTGCCCCAAACAAAGTAGGAATTCATAAAATTAGGGACATTAGTGA
The DNA here is from genome assembly GCF_000523025.1 of Cynoglossus semilaevis. Taxonomy (NCBI): domain Eukaryota; kingdom Metazoa; phylum Chordata; class Actinopteri; order Pleuronectiformes; family Cynoglossidae; genus Cynoglossus; species Cynoglossus semilaevis. Next base: position 6,147,178 of record NC_024328.1, on the reverse strand, counting down.
CAAAGGAAAGTGAACTCCTTGTCACTGTGACACAGCACACCACTTAACACAACCAAATGTGACCTGCTTTTGACCCATCACCAAAGTGAACAGTGGGCAGCTTTAAGCACCAGGGGAGCAGTGTGTGGGGACGGTGCCATGCTCAGAGCACCTCAGTGGTAACTTGGCAGCTGGTGGACTTGAACCTGATGAGCCGATGATGTGTCAATATATTTTAGACCGGATACAATATTATGGACAGTGCATGTATATTAAATAACTCTGACCTTAAATGTGAATATTTCAACAATATGTACTTAACCATCTGTTATATCTTACTGGCCCTCAAACACCCTGTATATGTTTTTTTTAAATGAAATTACTGCAGTTTTCCTCATCTTCTTTTTTCATTATACTGTACTTATGTATGTCAACTGTTCTTTTCCACAGGAAAGGAAACGGTCACAGTGCTCCCTGGTGCAGCCTATTTCTCCAGTGATGACTCTTTTGCCATGATCAGAGGGTAACGCTTTGTACCAAAAAAACCAACCTATCTACACTGTATATCAAATGTTTAAAAGTCACTGCACCACTTCAATATTCAATCATATTTTACTGGGTGACCTCAATATGAATATGACCTACTTAAATTCTCCATTCTTTGTGACAGGACCTGATTTTGGTCCTGCATACAGTATTTAACAGGTGGTACAAATTAAATAGCTAGTGTCACTTTTACAACAAGACAACAGCCTTGTCAAAACTACCAAGGTTCCTCATTCTAATTGATTTGGCAGCTCTGTGAGACTGGCCACCCACACGGCTCCGTCAGTGCTGTCTGTGCACCAATAGGAAATTCCATATCGCTCATAAATAGTGTCAAGGTGACAGATGTCAAGTACAAAAAGACTTGTGTGCGTATTTGTCAGTGTGTGTAAAACCACTTGATCGTGTAATTATATCACAAGTAATTATAAAATGTAAGCTGTATATTTGGAAGAAATGTATAAAACCCTGGAAAGCTTTACGCCACTTAAACTTTATTATTTTATGTATGAAACTGAGATTTATTAATATCAGCTTCTTCTTTTCTTCTGTCATCCTCTTTAGCGGTCACATAAACCTGACAATGCTGGGAGCCATGCAAGTGTCAAAATTTGGAGACCTAGCCAACTGGATGATTCCTGTAAGTGTGATTTAATAAAGCACATCACGGTTCAGGTTTTGAGCTGAACAGTGTTCCTCTGAGCTTTTCTTTTTTTTTATCGACTATTATTTGTTTTTGTTCAGGTCAATATTGTGAATTCACTTTTCTGACAGGCACATCTCTGGTTTCACAAATTAGTTTGAGTAAGAAATTATTTTCAAAGTATGAAACTTTGTGTCTCTAGAACAAATATGAGGTAAACAGTGGATTAGTGATGACTTCAAAAGACATAGATTACACCTCTGAGCCTCTCTCTCCCTACTATCTGCAATCATTTTTGTCTATAGCTTGAATACAATGTTTTGTCACTAGCAGCGTGTCATGTATGAATGACTTTTCATGAGTGAATGACTTTTAATGTGAAGCTGTTGAATTCTTTGCTTAAGAGAACAAACAAACAAACAAGCTGTGCACTCTCCTTTTATTTAGTATCCATATGTGGTGCTTATGGCTGTGCAAAAGAACAGTCTTTGTCAAGCACATCATTCCTTTAAGTTAATATAAAATCCCACTCAGGTATAACGAAATAATAATTACACTGAATATGGGGTTTATACATAATTCCATATATTGACCACAAAGTAGTAGTTTTAGTGTAGCAGAATGGAGCACGCATTTGGCCTTGGATTATTTTTTTGTAAAGTGTAGAAATCTGCCTGTGAGATTAGCACTGGGAGGGGTATATTTGCGAGCACTATATTGTAATGGGTGGCAGACTAGTGCTTAATGTTCCATCAAGTCAATTGGCCTTGAGACCAAGGTGGCCACATTCATCCTTGGTGATTACTAAGGTCAAGAACCCAATAAAAGGCTGTTCACAATAAAGAAGCACTCTGCTAGAATGGGTCCCAACCACTGTACACACAATACTTTAACATTCACCTACATACACACAGCTGCATTGTGCTGAAGATATTCCTTTATAGACACATATATAAATACATCACATGAAATCATTTATATTGAAAAGGACTATCATAGAGTCAAAAGGTACCATTATGAGTAAATTACATCATTTTTTATTAAAGCAGGCATTATTCTTCTTTCTTTTTCTTTCTACTGCCC
>NC_024328.1:6135430-6144885 GCF_000523025.1 Cynoglossus semilaevis | reverse complement strand
AAACCATCACTTCCTCCCTCATGACTCTTTTGCCATTGTACTTAGTCATATCCATATAATTACAATGTACATAGAGATAGTTGCTGAAGCAGGGATTTTCTCATTGCTTCATGAGCTTTGTCCTCACCTACGCTTCAATCTTCATTATCCCCTCTTTTGAATGGATAAAGAGAATTAAATTCTCCACCTTCTGTGATAATGAAAATTATTCACAATCTAAAGATGGGTACATTGCGTGAAATTGGAAATGTTTTACGTGGGAGTCCGGAACACAGTATTCTCAGCATTATTGTGGATTTTTAACACTTTAAATATGCAAAATGCAGATAAACATTTTCCAGTTAAGGGTCCTGAAATGATTGTTCCTTGACCATGACTTTGCCTAAAAACCTCACAAAAAGAACAACGGAAATCAGGAAAAGGGATTTAAAAAAAGAACCAATAATAAGTAATTCAAAGAAGTAATCATTTATAGATGAATGCATAAAAAATACATTATAAGTCAGGGTTATGAAACCCTGTGCAGGCACTTGAACTTAAATTAGATTTTTCTTTTTTTTGCTCAGACATATGTTTTCATTTTGTGAACCTTTGGTTCTCTTCTTTCTTAGATTCACCAGGCCATGGCATCATTTGAAAAAACTTTATTTCATATTTGTGAAAGTCTCTTATTCCTGCTTATTATCCCTTGTATATGTGACATGTACGCATATAAAAGGGCCTATTAGTGTCTGCATCATTTTCATTTAGTCTGCTGTCAGATCTGCTGTAATTAACTACCTATTAGTCCCCTGTGTGTCCTGTTCATACACTTTACATGGTTATGTTTTTCCAATTACTTTGAAGTTGTCCATTGTTTTTCTGTCAGTCTGTTCTCCTTCTGATTCTTGTCATTAGTTGTCTGGGTAACAAAAGATGGCTGCAGTGCATTGCTATGTTATTAAAAAAAATAGTGGTTTGTATCAGACAGCAGAGATTGTCAGAAAATTAGAAAGAGAGAGATGGAGATGAAGCCCGTGGGTAAGTGGGAACATTTGTATTGTGAAGGGGGTCATTCTCTGTGTTGTTTTTACTGCTGGAAAGTGAACACTCGCAAAACAAATGAGTAGCTGCTGTTCTGTTGTCATGGCAATGAAAATAATATAATGCAGCCCTATTGCCACAGCAGCATATTTAGAAAAGAATGATGATGATGATGACAATATTTTAAAAACATTAGCCCTAGATTCTAGTGGCTGAAAAGGAAACTTTGTTCGTTGGCTGTTGAACATTTGTGATGCACAGGATAAACTCTAGCTCAAAAGTTGCTCTGAGAAATGTGGTGTTCTGTTGTAAGCTGCACTGAATACTTGTTGCGTGTTCCAGCTTGACATCTTATGTAACCAGAATCAGGTGTTATGTGTAGGCTACCTGCTACTGGACAGATATAAATACCATGTTGTAGCGCAGGTCCAGCTGTTTAATCTCTTAGTGAAGAGCTTTGTGTGCCCTGCAGCCTGAACAATGGTGGAGTCACTGGACCTCCACTTGTTGCAGGTCCAGGGCCGGTAAATAACGATATTTTTTTTTTGTCCTCTAAAGCAGACGTGGTTTCCTCTGGAGGATTTCAAGAATCCTGAGACACAAGGCATATAACAGAGCATTTTTCTTCTTTTTTAGCTGTGCATTTGAACCCTGGGACTGTTTGCAATGTAGTTTATTTTCTCATATTGCTGGAAGTTGACCACGGCATTTACGATCACCACCCCTCCTTTGACCCTTGTTTTTCTTTGCTTCTATATCATACTGGGCCTGAGAGTCTCATACAGTAATACAGTTACATTTCTACTGTACATTCTGTTATGTAATCTGCTGTAATGTTTGGTGCTAAAGCAGCAAAGCTTTAACTTAGTTGTGTGCTTTCTTTGGTTTGCTTCTTTGTTACCTGATATAACAGAAAATTATCTCCCACTCTCCCACTAAAACATTATTAGAGAAGATGTTTCTCAACTTGCATCTTCCATATTTAATTATCGCCTGTGTAGGTTACTTCATATCTGCCCCAGGAAAGGATTAATTTCCACGACACAGCTCAATAAGCCAGTTAAAAAAAAAGGAAAATGGAAAGAGAAAAAAATTTGTGTAAGAAATAGCATGAGAAATATTCTCATTACCACCTGTAATGAGAAGCAGTGATATTATTAACTGTGAAATTAACAGTGACGAATTGATGAAAATGTTCACATTAAGTGGAATTGTATTACTTTTTTTGGGTATGATTTTTATGTTTTTTTTAACATTTCCTCTTCCGCTTTTCGTAAACTCTGTCAAATCATTTAGTGCAGTATATCACACTATCATTTGTTTTTTAAAAATCACATTTTCTTTTACTAAAAGGATTCATACCAGGTGTCACGGTTCTCCCTAAGGTGACAGGCTAACAGCAGGAAAATGGACACAATCATATCAGAGGAAATTAAAAACCCTGTGGGGCTTCAGTGCAACCAGCAGGCTAATATCTTCAGAGCTAGTGTTAATTAAATGATTAGATTTTAATGCTATTTTGGCAAATATGACCAAAGAATGTTATTTTAATGAGTGTGAGTAGGCCCCAAAAGACCATATTATAAAACACTACAACCCCTTAGCCAAAAATATACTTATTCCAAAGTGCATTTTCAGATAACGGACATTTAGAGCAAACATTACCAGGATAGTCATTCAACACAAATGTCTTTTGAGCAGCAGCACATTACAAATGTTACTTACTTATAAGTTCCCCTTCAATTTAAAATACAGTAGTTTTTTTCAGACAGAGCAGACGAGACTGTGGAAGAGAGGTGAAGAATAGAGTACAGGCAGGATGGAACAGCTGGAGAAAAGTGTCAGGAGTGATCTGTGACAGAAGAGTGTCAGCTAAGGTGAAGGGAAAGGTTTACAGGACAGTGGTGAGACCAGCCATGATGTATGGTTTAGAGACAGTAGCAATAGGCAGAAGACAGGAGGAGGAGCTGGAGGTGGCAGAGTTAAAGATGCTAAGATTCTCTTTAGGAGTGACAAGAATGGACAGGGTCAGGAATGAGGTCATTAGAGGGACAACACAGACAGGAAGGTTTGGAGAAAAAGCTAGAGAAGCCAGATTGAGATGGTTTGGACATGTGCAGAGGAGGGACAGTGGATACATTGGTAGAAGAATGTTAGAGATGGAGCTACCAGGTAGGAGACAAAGAGGAAGGCCAAAGAGGAGATATATGGATGCAGTGAGGGAGGACATGCAGAGAGTTGGAATCAGAGTAGAAGATGCAGAGAACAGGGAGAGATGGAAATCAATGATTCACTGTGGCAACCCCTGAAAAAAGGGACAAAGGCGAAAGAAAAAGACGTTTTTTTCAGACAGTCAACTCGTAATAGTGAGTTCCCGTTCTTCTCATGTAGAATATCAGGGTCCTTTTGTACATAATGACAAGGTAATACAACTTGTGATGGTAATATTGTTGTCTCATCGCTGATATTTCCAAACAAAAATGTGGTGATTATTATTCAGCTATGAAACATTTGCAGTAGCTTCCCACTTTTAATTTTACACTTTTTTGTTATGATCTAATAGGCATATTGTTTTGATAAGTATTAAAACTAGACTTTTTACAGTTTTTTAGACTAGTAATTCCAACACCAGTTTCAGAAACCTTTCTTTAAAAACAAGGTCTTTTTTTACTGCAGCAGGGAGTGGGAAAATAACCTAATATATTTTCTTAAAATAACTTTGCCCACCGCTTCCTCGCAACACAGGCTTGACATTGTAAACAAAAGGGTGCTAGGGCACATTAATGTGCCATAAGAAATTATCCAAGTTTGTTCAATCGGTCGGAAAAATATAATTTATTTCTGCAACAAAAATGTCTTCAGTCGTCTTAGCAACAGTGAGAGGCCGAACAAGAAAATACTAAAAAATCTGTGAAAGAGTGAGCTGTTGAAGAAGATCTCTGTGCGTGACTTTCTTCAATTCCTGTGGGTATTTCTGCCTTATGTTTAAGTTAACAGGCCTTGGTTTTAAACTAGTAAATTACTGGTTTAAATTGGAACTAGATAATCATTATAGTTAATCACTTATGCTTTTGAGACTAGGACTGCCAAAGGCTAGTGTCTCATCCTGGGTATTCTTTTGTGTCCTAACCTTGCAGCCCTAGCCTCTAAGAGAGGAAGCATCCTCCATTTTTCTTTCACAGTTGATGCCGACAGGCTTGTGAACGACAACAATCAATCTTATTAAATAAGTGGTTTATCAAATAATCATATAAGCACTCTATGAGCACCTTTGTTGCAATGTGCCACAGATGCAAAAGAGTCTCTCCATTGCATCAAGTTAGCTGTGTGTCAGATATAATATAAAAGTGTGTGAAGTGAACAGAGCCTCTCCCATATACCCAGCCTGTGGTTTCCTTACTTCCTCCACCACGTCTCCTCTCTTCTGGCCCTCCATCTCTCTGTTGATATCGTCTCCATCCAGCTGTCCTCCCCAGAGGCAGACACCATCCTTATGATGCACCACACTTGGCATGTATATCCCCTGGTTATTCAGCAGAAAGCAAAGCAGGCTGTTCACATGATTGATGAGCAAATGGGGTTTTAATTCAGTTACTCAGCCATTATCCCCCAGGGTATATCTGCACGTCAGCCTTATTTGGAAACCGTCTGATTGGGAACAATGAGAAAGTTAAAGATGATTTTTTTTTACCCAGTTGACAGTTTGTTTAGGTGATAATATCACAGATAAATTGCTTGTTTATGTAGATTCACATTGTTGAGGTCAATAGGCCTATTTTTATTTTATTTATTTTTATATACCTGGTTACAATTCACATCTTTCTCTTTAACTTTTTTATATTGTGATAATATTGGATTATGGCAAAAGTAAGTTTTACTTTTTAAGAATGTGATTTATGTTGTTAAATGACAGGTATGGTATGGAAACACAGGTAAAAGTTAATCACTTCATAATTAAGGCATATTTTTGATGTCTGGAGGAAAAAAGGAGATCATTTGTGTAATTTTGTTGATTGCTTAGTTGATTGAAAACAAATAATAATTTTCAGCTTTAAACAAAATCAATGCTGTGGTTTCACAGCTTTAGGTAGAACCCTCAGTCACTAACCCTAACCCTGAAATCGTTGTTTCAGGGTAAGATGGTGAAGGGCATGGGAGGAGCTATGGATTTGGTGGCCAGTGCTGGAACAAAGGTGGTGGTCACCATGGAACACTCAGCTAAGGTATGAAAAGTAAACATATTTGTACTATTGTATATCTGCCGCCCTGTCTGTTCTTACCCAAAAGTGATCTAGCTCAATTTAATCCATTAGTTTCCTCATACAGGTTGTTGCCTTCGCTGCATCTGCTTCCATGATGATGACGTGTTCCATGAGTGATTATAATGATGATTGTTTTAATTGTTTGCTAAATGTGACTGTAACAGCAAGACTTTTTCTAATGAGATTCTTCACAAAACAGTTTCCTGTTGACTCATCGTTAACTTATTTTGAATTGAGTGCCAGGATGGAACCTGTTTTTCCAGGAACAGCTCATTTATTGAATCCATGTTCTGTGGACCTTGACATTAGGGACCTGTTTAACTGTGAGAAATACTAACTTTTTCACTGCTTTATATTCATTATGATTCTGCATATATGTATATATACTGTATATATACCGTAAATACTATGTACTATCCTGTCAATGCCGTTTATATGAACTCAATGGATATATGTATATTTTACTGTGGATGTTTACGGAGGAAGGCATTCATTTCTCATTTTGACTTAGGATTAATCTGTGCTGAAAACATTGTAGACAATTTTACACAATTGTTTTCAAAATCCTCTTCTGCTTCAGGGAGGAAAACACAAAATTTTGGACAAATGCAGTCTGCCTTTGACGGGCAAACAGTGCGTGGATCGTATTATCACAGAAAAGGTAAGTTAATTCTATATATTAATATCTTTGTGTCCAAGAAAAAAAAAATCACAAGATAGATTCATGTTGGACACGATGTATGTGTAACTAATCTGATTTCTCTTCATGTTTAATACTTAATATTTAAAGGTAAAAATAAAAGTAAAGTTTTTTAAAGTATATACAGTTTTTGACAACACGACATGTGGAAAGACTAAAATGCCAAGGCTGGACACAAGTGTGCTCTGAATACTCAGACCTTATACATGGAACACATCTTTGTGTGTCTACTTCACTATCACTCTGTACCCTTACTAAGTCGCTCCAAGCCGGCTCTACGACCTTTTCAATGGGCACACAGTGAGCTCTCCAGTCTGCCCTCTAGCACTGCTCTATCAGCTTTTGGTACTTAGCCTGCTTGCTTTCATTAGCCTCCTGGCTGCACCTCCCCAGGGAACAGTTAGTTCAGTGAGAAGCACCTGCTTGTAGAGGTCGAGGCCAGTGCAAAGTAACGTTTGACAAATTAGTTAATAATCCCAAAACTGCAGGGATTACTGTAATTCTGTAGACGTGTATGATTTACCAGAATTAAATAATAAAATACCCCTGAGGGTGAAAAGTAAATATTACAGTAATATAATAAGGCTGAATGTACTTTATGGGCTTGTACCAGAGGATCTTGGTTCAGTTATGGTCAAATTGTCAAATAGTCTTATCTTGAAGTTCAAGTGAATCCCTTGTGCAGTGTTACTGTATGTCCCAGCACACATTTCTATGCACTGTAGTTTAACTATTGCCTCTGTACAGTAATGACGTTGGTTATTCAGTTATAGTTTTATTTTCTGATTTCTCTTTAAAAAATTAAATGGTCACTAAGTAAAGCTGTAAATGTCATCACTTTTTGTATTTTCTGCTCTTGCACAGGGATTTAACACACCACTGTTATTTGTGTTTTTTCTGTTTTCAATTGCCCTCATTTTAGATTTGACAGTTCAGCTCATGTGACAACAGTAATTGTCACTGGAAGTTTACATTTATACACTACGTTTTGTTATTTATCTAGACTGTGTGTATGCAGAAATATATTTTATTTTTATTTTTTTTCAGACCAATTTTGAAATTAATTTTACGTTACTGCCTCTGGATGCAAATGTCTGGAATATTGTATATGTTATTTTAAAAGGACGCTAGCTATATTAGGTAGTTTAATTTTTTTTTTCTCTTACAGCAGCAGTAGTGAATTTGAATATGATCTAAGTATAAAGTGTTTACTGACCAACAATAAACCGATTGCTGTTTTTTTTATATCACGTTTACATTTAAAGCCTCTTTTCTAATTGTCTTCAATATTTAATCAAGTGTCAGATAACTGTGTTGTTAAGTTCAGTTGGTAGTGGATCTGTTTTTCTGTTTACATTATACTACAGCCTTGGCTCTCTGATTTTATGAGCAAATTAAATTAAAGCACACACAAATGTTTTCTAAAATAAGCAGAGAAAAAACATAAAGTCCACACCCTCTATTTTCCGTAAACACACACACGCACACACATCCATGCATGCAAACTGACTGTGCCCTAAATGGAAACTACTTTGATTTTATCAACACTAATTGAATCTGTTGATTCTGAAAGGAAGATAGCTATTGATTTATTTTCCATGAGTGGGTTTGGGTTTCATTTGTCATTATTTTCAAATTTTTCTTCTTGGATGATAATATAATTATATACATTTTTATGCATCTTAGATCAAATATTGTGCAGGTGACAAAGCGCTGAAATTATTTGAGATATTTTTCGTATTAAGTAAATGATGATAAATAATATATGAATAGAATAGAAGTGAGCGGTTTAGGTGACTTATCCAGCCTGGTGGACAGTGTAATGATGATGTCCACTTTCTTCTCTGTCTTTTTCCATTCTTTACTGTTACCCTCTGGTGGCAATCACCTTTAAAGTCACTCATTAAAAACATGACCTGTCCAAGTCCCACCGTGTGTCTACTGCACAAACTGCTCACCATCCCCCAACCTGCCCCGTTCTCTTCTGCTCTGCTGACTTGTGTTGTGATTGCACAACATTTCCCAGCAAGCAGATTTCTGTCAACACTTATAAAGGTTGAAGCTCATTTGATGCCCTGCAAACTCCGCCCCCTCCTCCTCTTACCCCCACAATGATGTGTGTATGTATATACACTGTGTATATATAGATTTATATTTATGTGTGTGCGTGCTTGTGCGTGTGTGTGTGTGTTTGAAGCAAACCAGAACCCCAAACTTCTTCTTTCCTTTGTAAATTCCAGTCCAATATAGCCAATTGCCAGTGGCAGGTTATAGATTTTCTTGTGATCTGTTTATCGATATGTTGAATCTGGAAAACAGAGCAGCCGTCTGCTCCGCTAACATCTGTGTGCATGACAGCTGCAGCGACAGGAAAATTAGCTAACTGTAAAATCAATGAACACTTTCATTTACCAGTCCATGAGGTCTCTTGCAGAAATGCCACGGCTCCCACAGTCGACAAGAACAAATGACCATATTACAACACACCGTTGCTTACAGTGAGACAGGAAGAAACTGTGGGGTTAAAACAAAACATTAACTATTTAAACATCAACAAACACTATAATAGCGCTGTTCTAAATCGCACCGCTGGGATTCGATTTCGACTGCTCTTGGGAACATGTTGCCTTGGGCGTTGACTTCATTTTGTTGGATTATTTTATAAATTATATTGTGTTTTCTTCTGTCTGAAACACAGTTTTGTATGTTAGTTGTGTGACTATAAGAAAACAGGCTCAGCCACTGTGGCACTGATGTTACCTTGACTTTACAAAAACAAAGTAAAAAAAAAACAAACACCCTAAACTGTGATTGTTTATTTTATTCTACAACAATGACTTGTGTGGTAGGTTTTTGATCAAAAGAAAGAAGACAGTAAAAAAGTCTAAGACTATAAACTGACGTTTGAAGCCTTTGTTTAAGTGTAATAACCTTCTTCCAGTTCCATTTGTCAAACGCTCTGTCGGCTGCTGCTTTTATATTGTTGCATACAATTTAGCTGAACAGATGGAATAGACTGGCTGTTTCCTTAATGACAAAACCTGAATCTGTTTAGTTAACAGTGCTTATGTTCCTTTTTTTAACTCTCATTGAAGTGTGGAAAGTTAATTGCCCTTAAGTTTATTTATTTCCGCAGATCTTTTTGTGTAAAGAGAATATCGATCCTGTCTCTGCATCGACTTGGGACAACGCCTGTCATAATTGAAGGCTGTCACTGCACCTATATTCTCCACCTCTGGCACATTCTGACATGTCATTAGATTTTCCTTAATCATTTGTGACATTTGTCACAATTAGGAATGCATGTCAGTGTCTGTGTTATCCGTAGACCCTTGTCCCTCGTGACATTCCATCTGTCTTGATATATTGGAGTGAGATATCTGCCTCCTGCCCTGTCAGTGTGTGCGAGGTTCTAATGAGCTCAGAGTCCTGACAGGCTGTGCCTGGATGTGATTGTGGCTTGTCCTTTC
>NC_024328.1:6129633-6135352 GCF_000523025.1 Cynoglossus semilaevis | reverse complement strand
CGATTGTGTGCTGATCTTAAAAAAAAAAAGAAAAAAATTTTCATGACGCAGCTTCATAATGTGTATTATAAAGCTGCTTCCTGCCTAGTGTTTGAAGCATTCTGTTTCATTATCTCGGTCATTAGGAACTGGACAATGTAATGGTTTCACCCTTTTGTTTACAATGTCAAGCCTGTGTCGTGAAGAAGCAGTGGGCACAGTTATTTTAAGAAAATATATTTGGTTCTTTTTCCACTCCCTGCTGTAGTAAAGAATGACCTGTTTTTAAAGAAAGGTTTCTGAAACTGACAATCACAAATACAAATAACTATACTGTGAGCAACTTAAACCAAAGTGATGTTTGTGGAAACATCAGAATGATCCTACAAACAATTTCACTATTTGATGAGCAGGACTTGAGGGGAAACCTTTCAGTGGTAATTTTGTCACCCAGACATTCAACAGGCTAACAGTAGAGGCAGAACAGCTCTAGTCATTGGGCAGGGTTTTTTTCACAGTAAAAGGCTGGTAGACTGCAGAAGCACGACTAAAAAAGATCACATCAGATTTCTCTCTGTATATTAGTGTGAGACGGAGACAGTCAACCTACAGGGAGACAGTAATGCATGCAAATGGATGATTTCTGCAAATCTGTAAGAAAAAACTCATACAGAACTGACAGAATTCTTCCTTGGCATAATTTATATCTTTATTTTTATGTTAAAATGTCTTGGTCATTTGTATTCATTTTGTTATTTAACAGATTGAAAGGCAAGGACATGTACTGTATCATCTAACATGGTCACAGTGGTAGATCTATCCACATTTGCCAATGCCAGTGTTTACAGTGTTAAATAATTCAGTGTTTTGGTCAATTTTATATCTACAGTTTTCTGATTTGATTGAAATATCTGTTGAATTCTCACCAGACCCTTAAAGTAGAGCTGAGCATGTTATTTCCAGTCACGCTAGCAATAGACTTTACCAACCTTCAACTTTACCAAATTAGCACCAAGGACAGTTCAGACTCTCCAATTACTTAACTGTGCCTTGCACAAAAGGCAAAGAATGTGGTGCCAGATGTAAACTGAAGATAATTAACAAATGAGATATTGACTTGACCTATCAGATCAGTGTGTGAACAAACATTTTATTTATTTAGAAGGACAACATTCGGTGAGTTATGTGACTGGAGCTGGGACAAAATCATTTTTATGTTTTATGTGATGGTTGTCTCATGAGTGCCTGCATCTGTTAAGGAAGTCAAACTTATCAACCACCAGTCCAAACTTTGTTCTTCCTCACTTTTATGACTGTCGCTCACACAAGTTTTATGTTCCACCTATGACCACGCACAAACCATTTAATCATTTTAAACTAATCTGTCACAAAATCTTGTCTCTTTCTTGCTGATTTCTCTCCCTCTTCCACCTTTTGCCCTCCTCGTTTCTCCCAGGCTGTATTTGATGTGGACAAGACAAAAGGTCTCACTCTGATAGAAGTCCATGAGGGGCTCACTCCTGAGGATATTAAGGCTTGCACTGGCACAGACTTTGAGGTGACTAACTTATATTTGTGATTTAAAGTCACAGTTCACCATCTGTCTTTGAGAATAATAACCATGACTCGCTTCTTTCCATTTCACATCCCATCTGGTGGATTTTAGGTCTCCCCCAATTTGAGGCCAATGCAGCAAATCTGAAGGAGCCGCAAAGGATTTGAGTTGTGTTTCTGGTTTGTGTCACTCAGTTCTGTGATCAACAACAACAACAACAACATAAAGCAGCCTATAATGGTCACATACGCTTGTAAACCAAAATGTATTTTGTCTTTATTTAATTATTTTATTCTTAGAAATGTAATTAATACTGAAAAGTAAAGTAAAATAAAATGAAACCAAGGTTTAATGTGATAAACGAATGCACGCATTGAGCCGATCTCACAGGTTAGTCGTTGCCACAGTCGACAGAAGTGCAAGTGTGTGGTTTATACTCTGATTGTGCCACTAAAGTTTAGTGGTTGGTTGGTTCAGTTTAGTTATATACGATAACTCATTGTATTATGACAAACTAATAAGCAGTATCATTGTGTCTCTCTTAGTTCTCCTACTGTTTCTGTTTTATTTGTGTCAGAGCAGAGTTGATCAGCAATCCATCCATTTCACTCAGACAACAGATGTTACTTCGCCTCCTGTATGAAGTCTGTATTACATTATTTTGTGTTTAAACCAAACAAATGTTCAGTGTCTCCTTGTGTACAATCAATTTTTGTTCCTTTGTATAGACTTAATCTCTTTATATCAGATGAAAAAAACACAAAGGTTTGAGTGTAAAGCTTTTTGACATGTACATGTGTCTGACATGGCCTCCTGTGTCTGAATGTTGGATTTAACATTTACGTTCATGCCGAAGTCATCGTCACCACTACAGGGTCGTTACATAACTGACAAATTCAGCCGGTGGGGATTTGGTTTCCAGAAGATCAGAGTGATTGTCAGGCAGAAAGATGGAAGAAAGTGACAGTCGCCACCAGTTTATTGAATCAACCAAGGGCGGTGACTGAAGCGCTGTACTTTTACAGCATATTTATGAAACGTAATGTTTCACCAAAAAAAGCTTGACTGGCTCATACAGTTCATGATTGCCTTTTACAGAGGACAAAGTGACACGCAGAGGCAGATGTGATGAGCAGACAGGTTTAACTTGCTAAGAGGAAGAAGTCAACCCGACATACTATGTCACTGCTACTATCAATCGGGAAAAATATCAAGAATATTTAGGAATTTTTGAAATTCAGGAAGGAAGTTTAAACAATTACACAAACTGCAAATAAACGTTGTGGAAAAAAAGGATGAATTAGCATCTTTAATAAGACACATTAGAACGATTTGCCCCTCCACTCCTTTCGTATGGTCACGGGAAAGGGAGGTCCAAGCAGTCACATGCATAGACCAACAACTATTCAGACACACATTCATAACAAAGGTGTGTCACGTCACCCTTTGTTTTGGACTGTTGAGCGTAGCAAGATAATGAGACACTCATCTCATTGTGGGTTTTTTTATATTATAAACTACTAGCTGCAACAGAACAACCCTGGCTCTTTTGAATCATATTCAAGATATGAACATGATATCATCATGATATTAAAGGTGTTTAATACTCCAGGGAATTGAACCATAACTACCTGCCTAAAGATCATGACCAAGAATAAGAATTAACAGAGTTAGCCTCGCATCAGCATCAGCACACCATGGAAAAATCATCCACAGCCTCTGGTAATCTCTCCATCCTTAGGTGTAGCCCGGTCTAGTTTTTGAATGAGTCATGTTAGGGCCATTCACTTGATTACCTCCAGAGTAAATGTCAATTATTAATCATTGCCTTGGGGACAATAATGAATCACAGGGCTTTCAGCCACTCAGGTGCACACCCAGATACAGCAATTGAGTATCAACCTTATTAATTAAAATTCACTAATGTAGTATTAAAAATATGAACAGAGCAATTTAAAAATGGGTTTATGAGGTGGAAACAGATATTTTGTTTGTGTATTTTGTTTAAAATATTAATTTTGAGTATTGTTTGAGACTGGATTTAACTAGTAAGGAATAAACTTTTTTTTCACCTTTTTGTTATTATGTAATCTTGGAAAAGCGACCATCTAATGTTGCCATATTTGGATCCGTCCAAACGCATTTTCATAATGTACTACCGGCGGTTGTGTATTGCCCTGGCGGGTGGGGGTGCTTGACGTGTGTTTGTGAGTGAGGGAGTATATGTATGTGCGTGAGAGAGAGAAAGAGGGAGAGGGAGAGAGCGCGCGCACAGTCCGGGTTTGTTCAAAGGCGCCGGTCCCCGAGAACGTAAGGATCGCGGTGCACAGCAGCAGCATGGCATCGTCTCATAGCAGAAGCGACCATCGGTTCGCAGACTGGATGTCAAGTTTACCGCAGAGCATGCACACGATCCCGCTCACCAACCTGGCCATCCCCGGTAGGTGCTGCTTTAGTCTTACCACTGCGCATCACTGCTTTTTAACTGGCGTTTCACGCGTCCTAGGGGCAACAGATGAATCTGAAGCAATGTTTAGACAGTTTGAACACATTGTTCTCTGCGCACTTTGACCGCGTTATTTTACTCTGCATCTGCAGCTGTACCCTCGTTAAATCTTTCCTTAACGGTAATTGTAGTGTGGCGAACAAAGGCAGGAACCTGTTGCGCAGTGCCATGGATTTGGAACAGTTGGTGGCGACTTGTCTGGATGTCACGGATAAAACTGAGATCGTTCTCATAAAAACACTCACATCACCTTTGTTTAAAGTCGTTCATCTACATCAAACCGCCCTGATGACTTGACAATGGAGCAGAATATCTTTTCACTGTAGGACTTTTTGCACTGACACTTGGGTGGTGGCCACTGGGGAACAGATCCAGAGAGTGGGTTGTTCCAGGCTTGGCACTCAGATAATAAGTGTTTCCGATTGATAATGAGTTTGCAGACCTCTGGCCAATCAGCGCTTGACCTCCTCCAACTCCATTCGGTCTGGAAGTGCTCTGTAAAGCTGCAGCGTTCATGTGGATGATGGAACGTCTTATTAACAAGCAGTTAATTCCATAACTGCTGCCTGCTGAAAAAAAATCCATTTATTTCCTAATTTTCTTGGATACTATAATCCACTGTACCCTCTTTCCCCCACCCCTCTCCCTCTCCCTCCTCCGTCCTCCCTCCTGTCTCACTACCCTCTGTCTCTCTTGCTGTTGAACCTGATGTGTTTAGGTTTGGCATGTGCCACGGTGACATTTCACATGCCAATGGGTCGCTGCTGTGTGTCCAGTGAGGCATGGCATTTTAGCAACACTGACCCCAGCTTTAAATCATGTCAAGGCGTGCAACTACAAATTCAGATGCAGGACACAAACAGAGCTGCTCCTTACGTCCTGCTTGATGAATCACATAACATGTGCCGTGTTGCACCACGGTTCAGTCCGTGAAGGCAGCGTGGGGACATTCACCGTCCCATTTAATTAGCTATCATTACTCCTTATTGACCCTGTGGCATGTGGCCCAGCTGCTCTCCATCTATACTCAGTTTGGACAGAGCTTTTATAAACAACCCCCCCCCCCCCCATGCCTCACACTGTGGTGTCAATACATGAACACATTTGGCTCTGTGTCAGGATAATAGAGATAATCTGCTGGATTTCGTGAAAGCAAGTTTGGCAACCACGTGTCTTTTTTTAAGTGTTTCTGTCTGATCTTACATCACAGAATCTCATGCCTTTCTTCAAGCCAGAGTAAAACTGTCCAGACGTGAATCAACTCGTTGGTTAAAGTAAAATGATACTGTTGCATTATAATCCTGGACGAGGAAGAAAGAGATAATGGACTGTCACAGACTAAATGAGAGCATTACAGTATTTCCAGTTTTTACTAACATCCTCGCTGATGTGATGCCAAAAGCAAATCTGTCTCTGGTGTGTTTGTGCTGCCAGCAATGTGTAGCTGTAGTCATTATTATCCATCCATCCTTAGAATTGCCAGAGTTTATTTTTCAATATTATTTTTCCCGACAGATGACATTGTCAGCAAAGAGTTTAATGAGGTTTAACTAGCAAGTATTTTAGAATGACTAAAATACTGATTCTAAAGACATCATGACATGACATGACATCTGTCATTAGCTGCTAACAACAGGATGCTCCGCTGCTAAGTCTGGAGTATATGACTTTATGTGACT
>NC_024328.1:6079480-6129543 GCF_000523025.1 Cynoglossus semilaevis | reverse complement strand
CATGGGAAATAAAGTTTATAAACGTCTCTTCTTGTAAACATCCAATCAGCCAATCACATGGCAGCAACCCAGTGTATTAAGGCATGTTGACATGGTCAAGTGTGCCGCTTAATGTTAAACCAAGCATCAAATATGGGACATAAGTGATTGTGCTTGTGGGTCTTTAAACACAACAGCAAACCTAAAAGCAGACAGTCTGGAGCCCGATGTGACCACAGCTGCATAATTTTCTAAAAGCTTGTTTGAATCAAAAATGGGGAAATCACATTTTTATGCCATAAAGTACACACATACTCAACCTTTTTTAACCTAAAATCAGATACACTCCCAACGACTATATTAAATTAGCAGCAAAGTAAGAGACGTGCATAGAGGTGGAGACCATTTCTTATTATGACCAGCCTTTGTTTTTGCCTTTTGAACGAGTAACAGGCGAGATGAGGATGACTGAGAGACTCCTGCAGACAAATCGAGTTACATGAATCAATGGTCAGCCATGTTAAACCGTCCTCTGGTCCCTGAATGGAATCAAATGTTTGAAGTTCTTAATAAAATACCAGGAAAAACAGTCAGTGTTTCTGAAGCTGAATGCAATATTTATCATGTTTTGATTTTTTATGTTTGAAATCTTAAAAAATATTATGTTAAACAAAGATAAGATACTGAATAATAAAAGTAAATCACTTGAGAGCAAGGGCTCCAAACTCCCGGCCTGAGGGTCACTTTCCAGTCACCCAGGAACCCCCCAATGAAGCCCGGAACTAGACAATAATCATTTTTATTTTTCCAATAATGACATTTAAAAAAAGAATTTCAACTCCTTTGTTTTTCATTCGTTAAAAGTATTTAGCTGGATATGAGTTTGAAACGCCTACTCCAGAGAGACTGAGACGTAATGTCTCACATACAGACTGGACAGACAGGAATAATATGTGGTTATAACCTGGTGTAACTGAATAGTCCTACAGATGTGGACATCCTGCCTGAGTCCATTTTTGGACAGAAATTCAGCTTTGGTGTAGAACTACCCTTGACCAACAGGGGATGACTCCAAAAACGTAACACTTAAGAATATACATAGTGTATATATTGCTTAATGTTGTTCTTTAGACCCACTTGTTTATATTTCTAATGTTTGTTCTAACATGCAATATTCATCATAATTATAGTTGTCAAATCAGGATGGATTAAATTGAGCTCTTTCTTCAAATATTCAAGTTGACATGGTGCAGAGCAGATGTAAGTGTGATCTGTGCAGAAAAAAGTAAGACTTTAAAAAAGGGAACTTGTTGCCATCTCTTTCTCTCTCGTAAGCTGATCAGTGAGCCGAGGGCTGGCTGTGATAGTTTGAATGTTGTTGAATGCAGTGAGCGAGTTCCTTGGTGTTGATGTTAAGTCATGATCAAGTTAGATTTTGTATTTACACCCTTGCTGTAAGTCAGTAAATCTTTACTAATTAAAGTATCAAAGTACTTATGTACAAAGTACTTAAGTATTAAAGTATCGATATTTTCCTAAACCCCAACTATAAAAGAATACATTTGGTTGAGCTTCAGCTTAAATAAATTTACATGATATCAAATCTAACTATCTTTTTGTTTTTATTTTACAGAAGTGGATAAATTATTTTCCAACTTTTACTGTGACATTTAATTTAATTTGCATGAGGGAACACAAAGAAGCAAAAAATGATCCTGACAGCTCAAACCTTTACCATCAAACAAACAACAAGTCTGTGACCACAGAGGCTGGAGGTGGGCAGACAGTCGTATTCAATCTTGACGGGTTTGCATTCAATGAAAACAAATCTATTGCTGAAGTGGTGTCTTCTGTGTGGCCTCCTCCCTGAGCTTGAAAGGGAAAAGGCTGATATTTTAGCTGCAAATCTGTCCATCAGTTCCTCAGTAAATCCCTGTGCTGCCACTTAAGCCCCTGAACAAGGAGGATGAATGGTATCAGATGCCAGGATAAACACTGGCAGTGCAGTCATATGTGAAGAGGACAGGAAATCAGCCAGTCAGGACAGAGAGAGAGAGAACAAGAGGAAATCATAACAGGAAACAATCAGAGACTTTTTTTTTAATTGTAACTAATACTACCTATGTGAGACTTTAAATATTGTTAATATTTTATGATACAATTTATGATACAGTTAACAATTTTATCTAATTGCGTAAAGGGAAGACACTAGGTACATTTTTAACGACCTGGCTTTTGTGCTTTATGACAAAATGGGGGGAAAAAACCAACAAGTTAACACAGTTATGGCAGTGAATGCAGGTTGTAAACAGCTGGAAATAAACTGAACTGTTTTCTGGAAGCTTGTTCTAGTTGTTTGAGGCACATAAACTGAAAGCAGAGTCTCAACGTTCAGTCCTGGTTCGCAGAGCAAACCTGAACCACACAACCCGAACAGTCAGGTCATGGTTTGTAACTTTGTGAACTGGCAGATGAAGATGACAGGACATAAAATGTCATGACCTTACTGTGCTTTGATCCAAACAGTTTGGCCTAGAGCCGGTTCTCACAGGTGACTCTGTCCGATCATGATCATGAATCAGATTGATAGGTCCAGACTGCTTCAGTCAGCATCTGTCATTCTTATTGTCCCATTAAGAGACCTGCTCATGTCTGACCTGTGACTAAGTGGTCAACATGAGGGTAGAACACAGACAGTCAGCAGACACTTGTCATTATCCAACACCACTCTCATGTCTGATGTCCAGCACTTTAACAGAAAGCTGAAGATAAACTCCCTATGGTAGAATTCTTCATCCAGATGTCAGGTTAGAGTTCGAAAGTTTGAAAGAGTAAATGACAAGTCAAAATGTGAGTTTTGTTGAAAAAGTATTTTCCATGTTACACATAAAAGTGCTGACATTATCTCAGATTATCATTAAGATTGTGTCTCTGGAACATTTCATCACACAGACAGACACCCTGCTTATAATTTCAGTCTTCTGAGGCAATTGCATCGGAAGCTGGAGCCAATCCCAGCAGCCATTGGCGTGGGCGTGTACACCCTGGACAGTTGTATAGAGACCACTCATAGTCAATTCAAAGTGTCCAAGGAAACTAATCCTGTTTGTTTTCAGGAGTATCCCAGAGTAACTGGAGAAAACCCACACACACATTAGTAGAACACAGTGACAGAATACAGAAAGATTGTCAGTTATCACTCAGGATCAAACTAATATTGTCCTCTCCGTAGGGCAAGAGCACTGACCACTATTTCACCACGTAATTATTAACTGTCAAAAAATGTGATTTCAGTGAAAGTGAATGGTTTGGTGGAGAAAGTTTTGCTTTCCTTTTGTTGGAGCAGCTGTGTTGATGTGTTAGATGAAACTGAAGTTCAGCGAACTGCTTCTGGCACAATTACACATTTCTTCCACAGTGTGGCCTCAGGCTGTTACAGATATATTGTAATTACATTGGTATCTGTGGCAGTGGCACAGCCGGCCTCCAGAATGTAGAACAGCTATGAATAGTTCATACTGAATGTAAAACAAAAACGTACTTTCAAACACAAACTGTTGACCAGCACAATTGTTCCTCTGCCTCTCCATCAGTCTGGGTCCTGAGTGGTGGATGTGTGAAGTACTGACCTGTTCTCACCGCTGACCTTTCCGTGCACGTCGCCACCTAGGGCCCGCGGCAGAAATGCTGCTGGAATGTCACATGACCAGTAGCTGCTCTTTCCTCATTCACTAACAGTGGAACGACTAATGTGAGCGTTCGTTGTCATTACACGGTGAATATGGTTTTTAGGAGGAAATGTCTGACTTTGTGTCCACCTTAACTGCAGTAAAGATGAAGCACAACTGCTGTGTATATATAACTATATTCTACTGCTAAAAACACCCAGGCATTTGTTTGTTTAAAGGGACAAATCTCACTGTTAGCCTTTCCTAGTGGACACTGACGACTATAAATTGCACTGGAGTTCTGTTAACAATTATCCAGCAAGACTCACAGGAGCTGATCAGGAGCATCACTGAAGGCAACTCATTAAACTTGTTTATACACAAACAGGCTTAATGAGTTTGCCCTAGGTGTCCGTCTTTCATATTTATTTTAGTTGCCTGTGTTAGTCTTTAGGGAATGGCAATTTCATTTATATGATGTGCACTTATTTCTCAAATTCATTGCAGGAATAAATAGACCATAAGGTACACAGAGTACTGTATACTGGTGTGTATACCAATTGCGGAAAGCCTCAATATTGTGTACTGTTAGTATTTTATGAACAATGTTTAAATTAAACTTTTTCTAATGCAACGGTTCCCACACTTTTTGCACCATGTACAGCTGCGGGAGGACTGACAGAGATTAAAAATTAGAGAAATGCTGTTCATTATCGTTCCTTTTATTTTATTTTTTATGGTCAGTGATGTTTTTTTGAGGCCAAGGGAAGGAAATATAACCGCAATTTAATAAAAACACTGTCGTCTCTTTATTTATTCAGGAGAGTGTTTCATGATGTGTAAAACAGCGCCCCTCTAAATGATATGTGGTGAATGAGCGTTGAAAACATGCTACTGCACCCTGTTGTCTGTGAAGAGGTCAAGCTAAGTTGGCTGGGCTTCCTCGGAAATGGGAAACCCTGCTTAAAATTTGCATTGTTTTTAAATCAGCTAAATATGTTGATAAAATAGACAGAAAAAGTAAAAGTAAAATAAAAGAATTTTGTGAGGTTTTTTTTGTTTCTATATTGAGGAGTAACAGCGGGAGCAGCTGTTGGAGCCGCTGAGGTCGTCCTCTGTCACACTGTGATCCAGTGGCTGACACATCTCAGCCTGTGGTGAAGCTCTTTGTTTCCTTGCCTGTGGATCCAATCATCCACTCTGCTCGTGGTGATTGTTTAAGGGCAGATGTAAAGAAGCGGCTCCTGGAGTGGAACAGCTGAAGGTCGAACACAGCTTCGTGGGCTGGTTTTAGAAAGTTGTATGTGTTTGAGGGAGGATAATGGAGAAACAAAAAGAGTGTGAGGAATTGATTGCAGTAATGAAGGGGGCTGGATACTACAATTAGTGTCAGCCTAATTTGACTCACACACTCACATGCGCACGCACATTCAATTTCAAGCTCTGACTCACTGAGTCCACCTTCCACCATCTGAATAGAAATGTCAACAGAATTCCTTGAGTACAATTATTCAAAACGGCTTGTATTACAAATAAATCAATATTTTATCCAGTAGCCCTGAGACAAATGTATTTCACTTGTTACAAGTGTTATTCACTTGTCAAGACAGGGTTAAGTACTTTCATTCAGCACTGTCTGTTTCAGTTTTTCCTTTTACCGTCTTTACTTTTAATGACTTGTCAAGATTTGCAAAGATGCCTCTGTGTTTGACCTGTCAAAATATTTTACTTTTGATGAGGACAAATGTGAAATTTTCTCGAGTTTAATCAGAAACGGAATAAACCAAACAAAATAACTTCATATTCAAATACGACAAGAATTTGTTATCTAAAAATGATCTCGGTCTGAAGGACCTGGTAACTGTTGAGATAACGCTGTTTTCCTCTAACCCTGAAGCGCACAAATATAACATTGAGTGGAGTCTGTTAATTAATTAGCAGGAAGTATTCATGAAAACTCCTCTCCCTCCCCCCGCAGGAGATGTTATTAATGTCTTCTAAAAAACTGGCCGCCGCAGTTGTTTAGCACATTATCCTGTCACTCGACATGGAATTCACCAAACAAAAAGTATGTTTAGACTTTAACAGTTGTCCTGGAGAGATAATATTGCAGATTATGTCAGTCTTTTCACAGAGAGAATGTAAACAGAAGAAAATGCCACTGTCGGGTGGACTGCTCAGGGTCCGCCGACCTAAGAGCTAGGTCCATTTGGACCTGAATGAATTTGTAACTGTAACTAAGTATACCTGCTGCAGGTTATATAAAAAAAGCCTAAAAGTAATTAAATAAAAAAACTACTTGTATTTGTAGGATTACGAACTTCACAAGTTCAAACCACTAACACTGTGTTCACATGTTGCCGCCTCACACCAGGTTTCATTCGCTTATACATCCTTATATTGCTGCAAAAAAGGAACCAATCAGCCATCTTCACCTTCATGCACTTTCACATTTGTGTCTTCCAGGTTCCCATGATTCCTTCAGCTTCTACATCGACGAGGCGTCTCCGGTTGGCCCAGAGCAGCCGGAGACCGTGCAGAACTTTGTTTCTGTTTTCGGCACAGTGGCTAAGAAGCTAATGAGGAAGTGGTTAGCTACACAGACCATGAACTTCAACAGCCAACTGGAGGCCGGGATCCGCTTCTTTGACCTGCGCATCTCCACCAAGCCCCGCGACCCCGAAAATGAGCTGTTCTTCGCCCACGGGCTCTTCAGTGCCACAGTCAGTGATGTCATGAATATTTAGCGATGCTTGTTGATGCAGTGATGAAGTGATGAAGTGGTGTTGGTACACTTGTGTTTGAGACTGTATATTTATGCATGAGAGAAGTCTGAGAGCTTAATTATACGCGGCCCTTCAAAGGTTTTGAGTAGCTAACAGCTGTGTGAGTGTTTCTGTGTCATAATGTCCTTAAAGAAATGAATAGTAACTAAAAATACTCTATGCTTATACTTTCAGGTAAGAGAAGGCCTTGAGCAGATCAGTACTTTCCTGTCGTCTCATGCCAGAGAGGTGGTGTTCCTGGACTTCAACCACTTCTACGGTGTGCAAAACATGCACCATGAAAAATTGGTGGCCATGTTGAAAGACGTGTTTGGGGAGAAGCTCTGCCCGGTCGTCTTCGCTCAGGAGGTACTGACAAACTTATACATTTTTATTTTAATACAGTGATTCCAAACCATTTTGCCACAGCACATTAGTGGGCCTTGAGAAGTTGTCTCGTGTACCCTGTGTAATGATCCAGTTTCACTTAATTGGTCGGGAAACCATTATTGATTTACAGCTTACAGTGGGTCTCAGCTTATAAATGCATCAGTGGCAGACAGAACAATTAAATCCTCTTCCTCTAGGTGGCAAGAGATAGCTATAAAACCTTCATTTGTGTCTTTCTTCAATTCCTGTGTGTATATTAGCATTGTGTTCAACTAAACAGGCCCATGTTTCACAAATAGTAAGTTGTTAGTTGAAATAAGAAGGTCATTATATTTCATTACATATACTCTCTGGGGTATATAATACATTTTCTTTGCATGTACAAGCCTGCAACAATTAAAAGCAGAGTCTATAAAGTGTGCGATAAGAGAGTGCTGAATAAGAGCTCTGTTAATTTAGTCGATGGCTATAGCTCGAGCATGTACTCCTCATTATTAATACTTTATCTAAATTAAGAAGATCTAAAACGTTGAAAATAAAGGAGCTGTCAGTGCATGTAAATCTCCTCTAGGAGCTATTTAAGGATTACATATGAGGGGGAAAAGACATATTTTCTGTCACAAAGTTTAGACAGAGACTGAAATTTTCTGATAGGCTTGGATGGCGGCGAACGTGAATGATAAGAAACAAAAAACAATGAATGCTGAATAACATATAAGTAAGAGGTTACCAATATAAGTTTTTAAAAACCCATGTGAACATGAGTGGCATAATGTACAAGGTAACATTAAGCATGTTTTTTGGAACATCTCCTTATCTCAGTGTCTGTCTCTTTTATTAATTTCTCTTTCAAAAAGATTTTTTGTGAATAATTAAATAGAGGATATTGGCTTTCAAGTTCCACCTTCGCCATCATCAGCCCATTAAGACGGTGGTTTTTTTGGTATCAGGTGCTGCTGCTGAGTGAGAATAAAGAGTAGAAAGAGGACAGGGAAAAGAAGCGAAATGTGAAGAGAAGAATTGTGGAAAATAATGAACCAGCTTTTTGCAGAGCTGGCTGAATGTCTGGTCTGTGTCTAAATTTAGTCCAGACAGCTGAATGGTCTTTACTTCAGTCGCACAAGCCACATTACCAGGTAATCAGTACACTTTCTATTGGGTACATGTAACTAAAAACACCTGAAAAAGGTTAGTAATTACTTTTACCTTACAGGCATAATGACAAATGAAAGATGTGGGATGGGATGGATGTAAATTCTTAATACAAGCAGCAGCTTTATTCTGAATAAATATGGTAGATCGGCTGTCTTTATTTAAACTTTAATAGTGTGTGTTGCCGACATCTATTTTTTAATGTAATTATTAATTCAATTATAAAATGGCCTGGTCTGAGAAATGCAAACATTTCTTGGCATGACAATAGTAATTCTAGATAACGCGTGCGTTTTCACAGCAGGTACTTAAAGAACCAAACGGTTTTTCTGGAGGGTGGTTATGAATTTGTTTGCAAACCCTTTAGCTCACTAGTACCCACAACACTGTTAATCTGCTGCTCTCCTGGAGCAGTGATTGATTAACTGTGCTTTGTGGGTGATTGTTCATTTGTCTCTACATGCACCATTTGGTTTATTGATTTGTCGTCATTACTACAGCTGGTTCAAGATACTTCCATCACAGATACATATGATCATAGGTATATGTAGAGAAATAACAACAATAATAATGGAAATAATCATCATATATGCATACATGTTTATATATCTAAATATGTAGGTGTGTTTACATATTTTAATATAGATATACATTTTAATAAAATATAAAGAATAAAATAAATAAATGTCTTAAAATGCACTATCATTGTACTGCTTCTCCTTAGAAATAACATCTGCGATGCTAAAATATCCTGGTCATCCACTGTCACAGGCAAAGTTAGCCATTAATTCCTATTTGCTCCCATTCATTTTCATATATATTTTACCGAACACAAACCACATTTTTTTTCCTTCGTCACTCTGCACCATGTGCACTTCTCCGCCCATCACCAGGTGACTCTGCAGTATCTGTGGGAGAAGGAGTATCAGGTGTTGGTCTTTTATCACCACCCCATGGCTCTGGAGGTGCCCTTCCTTTGGCCTGGTCAGATGATGCCTGCTCCCTGGGCCAACACCACTGACACAGAGAAGCTGATTCAGTTTCTCCAAGCTTCTGTCACTGACCGCAGGTTAGTCACGTCACCTGTTTCCACAGGTGACACTTTAAATTCTGAGTGTATGAAAATGTGTTGGTGCTTAAACATTTACTCTTCTTACACTAGAGAATTAAATTAAATTAAATAGAAATGTACAAGGTTTATTTTGCATCACAGATGTGTGACTCTGTGACATCCAACAAAACAATCTCATCATGTCTCAAGTGGCGGTAACCACCACAGGAAAAAAATCAATTTTGACATCCATTTGCATGTGCAATTGCGTGTGTTTTTGTTTCATTCTGTTTTTGTTTTGCATTGTACAAGTGAAGGTTATTTACTGCGCCTGTGCAGTGTCGTAAGGTGCTCTACAGATGTTTGGTTATACAAAAACAAAAAATACAAAAAGAGAATAATGTTCTTTTTTTTTTGGCTCTTGTAGGAGAAAGGGAACATTCTTTGTGTCTCAAGTGGTTCTGACTCCCAAAGCCAGCACTGTCATGAAAGGTGTGGCCAGTGGACTGAGGGAGACCATAACGGAGAGGTGTGTTTGTGTGATCTAAAAGAGTGGTTTTCAATTTATGGTATGTGTAACACTCATGGTATTTGGGTTCCCCCTAGTGGTATGCAGGGAGTCAGATTTTTTTGGCATCAGGCGGTGGCAAATTAGTGTATGTACATGAAAAAAAAAGGGCTCAAAAATTAATTGTCATATATGGTTGTTATTTATTGTTGTTCATTCTGTGTGTCGATGGCCTGCCATTGTAAAATTCTCTTCTGATTCCATTTGTGCACCCTCTAGTGGTATGCCTTAGAGGTTGCCCAAGTACCACCTATGTAATAGTGTTACCCACATCTGCGAAGGCCTCAGTCATCCAGTGAACAGAACTTATGAATGAGAGGTGAAACTTCTCTACTGGCAACCCATGTCTTCACTGCTTCAGAGTGATACACGTACCACAGATTTAGAACCAGTAAGAAATAATTCACTTCTTCACATGTTCATGGTTCAACATAATGTATTGAACGCTAGTTTAGTTTTAGTCCTTCTGGTGGTACTTGGAGAGACAAATATTTTAGAGGTTGTACAGATTCACTGGTCTAATGTATTACCAGCTGGATAATTCAGTGTGTGCATCAACACCACAAGAATTACAGCATCACTTTCTGGCCCACAGGCCACGCACACATCAACAGTTTTGTGACTCATATTGGTATTTTTTTCTAAATCCAGAAAACATGTCAGTTTCTGTAGGTGTCCTTAGGCACTTGACATTGACCTTATTTAAGTTTGATGGTTTTTTTTTTTGGAACAGCTGCCACCATCCTGAGGCGATGCTTCTCATCCACCTCCTCTTTCTTTTCACCCGTACTGAAGATATCTTTTTCTAGTTCTCCCTGAGCCGTGTCTGTGTTCCTTTCCTTAATGTCACCGGTTTGTCAAGAGCGGCAAAACCATCAATCAACATGAATTATTCATTTTATAACTCCACTATCAGCCGTTCACACCAGGCGTGTGGTTACTTTGATGTAGGCATCCTCCAAATTGATTTTGCCACATAGGCTGCTGGTGTAGCTGAGCTTTACAGAACACGAAAGCAACATGAACAAGAAAACACATCCAAGAATTCTGTCATGCAGAAAGACGTATGAGACATCTGACGGAGGAACAGCCTCCTCCTGGTTCTCCACTCATGAACATGTCCAGTACGTGTCATTCAGACTGCTATTCTCACAGCTGGGGTCTGGTTTGCAGACATACCACGCTGTGTTCCAGATGCATTTTATAAAAAAAACTCTGCCTTTCCTCTGGGTTAAGACGACCAGCCATGAACTGTCCTCCTCTCTTTTCAGTTCCTTTGGATGTATTTAATGACTTTTTCTGCCCTCTAATTCTTCTTAACACAGCTGCATGCATGTGTGTGTGTGTGTTTCCATTGTTCCCCTCCCAGGGCGTTACCAGGCATGATGCATTGGATCAGATCACAGCGACCCGGAGAGAACGGCATCAACATCATCACAGCTGACTTTGTGGAGCTGGGAGAATTCATCAGTGCCGTCATCACGCTCAACTATCACATGGATGAAGAAGATGACGATGATGCCACCTGAGGGCCTACAGGGGGCGGCGGAGAGCATGGCCACCATCCCTGTTGCCAGTGGCTGGATCGGTTTTCTCTCTTTTTTGTTGGCATTTGTTTCAGAAGGGTGGGGCCTTTTCCGCTCCTTTCACTTTCTTTAGGGCTATTGAGAGGTCAGATGAAAACAGGAGCTCTGGTGTTTGGGTTGGAGTGATAAGAGAACGAGATTCTGCTTGGTTTTAATTTGACAGGGATCAGTTTTTATTTCCTGTGCTGTAAAAAAAAAAAAATGCTTTTCCCGCTGATCTAATGCACTGCTCTCAGATTTACCGCTTCGTCAAACGTAGATTTTTCTGATCATATCAACTTTCTGCTACAACGTTTGGTACAGCGTTCTTGATATTCTTGTGACAGTCATTTGTAGGTCGCTGTAAGTTGTTTGTCTTTTTGGAAAAATCTGTCAGTCGAGATAATTTCTCTCATCACATTACCGCAAATGCTCATTTATTTAAAAGGATACATAAAAAATGAATTATTAGTAACAAAAAATGTTAGCAAATAAAAGCATTAGCCGTTCCAAAATAATGAAGCACATTTAATGGCAGTCGACTGATTTGTAATAACACACGAGCAAACTATTATCCAGCCATCTGATTGGGCATGAGTGGTGCAGTGGTAGGACCCCTGCCTGACATCAGGCAAGGTTTAGGGTATGATACTGTAACACCTGTAGTACCCAAACATTAGGGGAAGGGAGTCATTGTAAAAAAAAATAAAAAAAAAAACATGCTAAACTGTGTTGAAGACCTTGACTTCATAATTCATTCATTTATATCTCCCTCTAACTTCAACCCCCGAACAGTATCCTTGTTGGTTTTTTAATATCAAAACTGGACATTGAAGAATTGCTCAAAAGCAGCAACAATGAATAAAAATCCCAGACATGATGAAGTGTCACACATCACAGTATTGGAGTAAAAATGTGACAAATGCACCAGAGTTCGTGATGGGTTTTAACAACAGAACAGAAACGCGGTGTAGGTTGGTACAAGACTGTGTCTGCTGTATCTGAATGCTTCGCTTCTAATGTTTGCCCCAGTGGCTTGTCTGTACTTACAGCCGTAGTACAGTGTACTCAAGTCATCAACAGTTGCTCAGCTCTTTCATTCTTTCTGTCCAAAATATTAAAACATATAGAAATTCAGAGCCTGTAGATCTAGATGTGACTCTGGTAACTAGGTACTGTTGAAAATGTAACAGTATGTGTCTATTGAAAGTCCAGTGTTGACTTTTCCGTCTCTACTCTGGTAGATTTGTATGTTCCTGTTTCTCTTTAGTGCACTACTTTTTCATATATTAAATGCATTTTGTTTTTGTAAACCCTCCTCCTCCTCAAGATGCAACAGAATAGTGGAAGTGAAAATGAGAGAGAAAATGTTTTTTTTTTTTTTTTTTAATTTGTCGTTGTGAGATTTAACACATTATACATGAGTCAATCATGGACACACACCTCATGATGAGTGTGGAGTTTTCTGCAGAGAATGTATTGTGCGAGGACAGTGTTGTCTAATGTGGTAATGTAAAAGCCAAAAATTGAAACGTGGGCTGTTTGGATTTGTGAATGTATTGTGTGTGTGTGTGTCTTGTCATTACCTGTGCCATTACAATTTCTGCTTTCACAAGATGCCGTTACTAAGAATCAGCCGGAAAGTCATGTCGGTGAGAAAATATTTGACCATAATGTGGATCCTTGTTAACATGTTTTATATTGTAGTAGATCTTTTCATACATTTCCTCCAGAGAAGTGTTAATGACATAATTTCCTGTGACTCAACGTTCATAACACAACTTTTGTCATATTCCCAGGGAATTTCACTCTAATGCCTGGACAGGCCTTGCAGCCTTCACATGAGATTTGTAAGACCTGTTTAAGTTTTCTGTTCTTTATAATCTCTTATTCTTCAAATATCCCACTCGAACATGTTTTGCCCTTTAAGGAAACCACCTTCAAATATATCTACATTTTAAATGTCCTTCATCTACTGAATAAAAACCAAGTTTGAATCCACACAATTGGACAGACTGGAAAATAAAGTCTTGAAGTTGTGTTGCGAGGACACGTGTCTTTCTTGCTCTAAGCTGTTGTTGTTGCCTTTATGTTCAGGTGTAACGAGTCCCCTTGATGTTGTAAAGCTGGAAAAAATAAATAAATTATTGTTTCAATAAAAGTGACTGTTATAAGTTGAAAATGGACGATCTAATAAAGCTCTATGCTGACAAAGTAGCCATGTGACGGATACTTTTTTTAACATACAGTATATTATTATTTAAATTAGCGTGTAGTAGCACTGTATACATTAATCTTGTGTGTTTATAACTTTAATTTACAAATCTAATTTCCACAGAAGTTTGAAAAATCATACACCATAAATAAATAATCATCATAAATGCTAATATTTGTAATCCAATTATGTACTCCAGCCTAAATTCATCAGATTAATAAAATCAAATTTTTTTCTTAACTCTGTGTTTAATACAAACCTTTACATCAAACGTAATATTTTACACAAAACTAATTAAAATAGCAGTAAAATACAGTTTTTTTAGTGGCCCTCTGCTAAAATGAAGATCAGCAGGGGGCAATGTCCTTTTTTTTCTTTCAAGTTCTAAATATATCAAATAGTTAAAGGTTAAAAACTACAGTATTTTAGTTTCCAATTATTCATTTTTCCAAAGTTGTATTTCACAAATTCTATTATTTATAATATATATATATAATAATTTGTAGCTTCTACTGTAGTTTTGGTTTTTTTTGGGGGGGTGGGGTCATACATGTACAGTCTGTGAAAAAAGGCATCCTGTTACCACGGTGATACAGATGGAGGAGGTGAGCAGCAGCATCCTGACTGACTTGCTGAGACCTGCCACAGTGCAGCCAGGTGCTGCTCATATGGAGAAAACAGTAATTTTCACACAGTAGGTTCCTCACATAACCCTGTACCTGTGATGATGAGAGACTGAGTCTGTGTATGTGTCTGTGTCTATGCGTCCTATGAGTGTCAGTCGATGAACTTAAAGCTCAAGTTCTCACTAGTGCAGTTTTACAATTCCAAACACATGTTAATTATAGTTACACTGAAAACAAACAGTATGATTAAAGATTCCAATTAAAAAACAACAAATAAACACTACATAAACATTCCAGTCTTCAGTCTCTTTTTTCGTTCCTGTACCTTGTAGATTGTACCTTTGTTCAGTGTCTGACAAACGGACAGGAGTTTATTGAAATTCAGGGAGAAAAGGGAATTCAAACTTTCTTTGTTGGTATTAGAGTCATAACTGCCATTTCTAAAGACATGCTAATGTGCTGCTATTGTTTTTATACGGGTGTGAGTGTGACGTGTCTGTCGTCTGTCACGCACACACACTCCATGGTGCAAACACAAACATGAGGAGGAGGTGCAGGTGTAGGAGGTGCAGATGGATGATTGCATTCAGACATTTAAAAGCAAACCAGCGGTGAAATGTACAGTTTCACACACAGTGTTGGAGAGTGAGGAGGAGTGTGTTCAAGAACTGTGCGTCAGGGTATGTGACATACAGTAGTGTGAGTGGAATTTGATCATTCAAATACAACCATCCCTCACAGGTGCACTTTATACTGTGGGTTTGTTTAAATGCAGTGCTCAGAGGTACTGACAAGTACACAATATATATATATATATATATATATATACTAATATAATATATTCTACCTGTTCCACAAGGAAAAATAGTAGGAAAGGAAAGGAAAGTGAACTACTTGTCATTGTGACACACAGCACACCACTGCACACAACCAAATGTGTGCAACGTAGAGATAAGGTTTCCAAGGTTTATTAAAATAAAACAGACAGAATTGATGACAAAGCATTAAAATCACAATTATTGTTGTTGTATATTTGACACTGAAATGACGGGGAGAAATCTTAAGGTAATGGCTTATTGTTGTCTAATTTCAACTCTACTTTCCAGCTAACAACAGTATATGTCTGACTTCCTCTAAGTGCCTTCACTTACTGTATGATAATAAAAGAAACAAATACATTATCAGTCCAGGATATCAGTCCTGCTGTTCTCATCTCAATATCACCCAGTATAATATAAGACATTATTCTCACTGGGAAAAATAAGTTTTACCTTAAAAACAACACATATAAATTAATGTAACAATTTTGTTACATTAATTTATAAGACATTCTCATAAACTAAACAAAAGAAAGAATTTGGACTGTTATTTACATTGGTTTAATACTTTAAAAAATACAAACATGTGCAAATAAGTTAATACAGGTATCGCTGGAACCTTTAATTAGGGTTAGGGTTAGGGTTAGGGTTGTTTCCCATTGACCCGTTTTACCAGTTTTTTGGAAAAGCTTAGGAGGATCTTTAACCAGCACCAGATCCCCATACACTTCAAGCCATAGAAGGCAGATGGTTTGAGAGAGGGGTAAAAGAAGCCATTTTTGTCAACCTGGAAAAACCATCACTCAACAGGAGGAGGTGGACTCAGACACAACCTATCACACACATACAACGCACTTTTAGGAACAATACCCAAAAGATTCTCCTCAGTTTCACATACCAAAGAGGCAGGGGACCAAAACCATTCTGATGACCACAAAGACCCATCAGACTCTGAACGACTGTTTACACTTTCACAGTTGACCCCAAGGCCCCACCTAACAGGGAGGAGCTGAAGTAGCTTTATTCTTTGTCACCCCCAGAGTATATATCTGCTGTACTCCCCACCACCAGTTAGAACTGAAGAAGCCTCTTGGATTAGAGGTGAAACGTCTTCTTTAAGAAAATATCACGTCCAGTTACCTAACAGAACTCTGCAACATTGTTTTTCATACTTATTTAGTAAAATATAGTTTGAGTTGAGTTGAGAAATTAATTAAAGTGTACTGTGCAAACTTCCATTAAAGGGCATATATGGCAGTGATTTGTGTTGTTATTGATGTGGGAATTTAAGTTTATTTTAAATGCAGTATAGAAAAAACTGTGCACTAATTACAGGACAAACTGCTGTAACCAGTAAGTCTTTACTACAGACGATATACAGACAATATCCAAAAATCCACAATGAAGTGTGTTAAAATTGCAGATCCATCCGATCAACTGCACATGTATTGATGCAGTCAGGGTCTGTCTGAGCCTCAGTTACTGTGTCTCCTTGGCAGACCAAACTTCCAGGGCAGATGGTGGTCAGTGAAGTCCGTCTGAACATCACGAGGTCCAGAGAAGCAGTACTAATGGAGAACACGGTCTGGTGACCTATTGTCTGAGCCAACTGTTTTTGTTCCCCGAGGTGCTGAGAACTCGGTTTGTTGTTGTACAGTGGCTGAGTCATTTGGCTTTAGGTGATCATATCAACAGGAAATCCGATATATGGTCATTATATTGGAATAATATGCATCACCACGTATATATTTCTTTTGATTTTCCCCAAACCACGTGGTAGTGAAATAAGGTGTCTCTCCACAAAGACTGTTACAGCTGTACGGTCACCTATGACTGCTGAAAACAAAATCTCATCAGTAAGCTGCAGCTCTGAGGTACAGTATTCCCTAATGTGTTTCCACTTTCTGGTGGATTTGAACATTACAGCCTACTGTCTGATTGAAATCCGTTACAAATTGACATCACAATAACAGAGAAACATTTCGAGTCTGGCTGGTAAGGATGCTAAGGATAATATAAATCCAATGTCATCAAGTCAAACACGTGATTGTGTATAAATTAAAATTAGTTGTACTGCCCCATATGTATTCTTTGTTAATGTGTAAATACATTTATCTGCATGAAAATGCATTTTGAATCATCCTTCACTTTCCAGTAGAAAATGGTTCTTAAACCTCTGTCTCCCTCCAGTGTTAATCTTATAAATTACAACTCTGATGGTCTTCAATCTTTTTAGGGATTTAGGAGAACGATTGCAATTGTATTATTTTGTTTCTTTTCTTTTCTTGCCCCCTCTCCCAAATCACACTGCACCGTACCAGCCCCTCGTTAACCTTCCTGTGGGTGGTGAGTCCACTAGAAGGTACCAACCGCCCTAACCGGGATTCGATCTTACCCAGGAGGTGAAGTCTGGGGTTCCACACCAATGACAGAGACATTGCTTCTGGGCCAAAGCGCCACCTGCTGAGAGCATTCATTTAGCCTCTTAAACCTTTGCAGGATCGCAAGGGGGCGCTGCAGCAACCCCAGCTGTCATCAAGTCTGGTCGTTTTATAACAAGTATATTAATATTTATTTATTTAAATGTATTTTTACCTTGTTTTATCATAAGTTTACTGGATTTTCTGCATTTGAGATTTTCCTAGTTTCACTTCAACAACACACGATTGCTGTGGAGGGCCAAACAAACCCATACTCTACTCTAGGCCACACTAACCAATCCACCAAGGTCCTGCATTTAATTTAGCCTCGAAAGAATTTTATGACATCACTTTTTTTTCTTTCATCGAATTTAAACCAGAAAAGAATGTTGTTTTTTGTTTTTTGTTTTTATTTGCAGCAGTTGAACATGTGCAGCAGAGGAGTTAATCTTTCGATTCCGTCACTTTTTTTGACAGATCAGCACAGTACAAAAGTTTGGGGAGAATTTCACTTCAATTCAGTTGTGCAATTATGCACAGCTTTGTGGGGCATGCAAATATTGTCTGTTCTCTTATGTAACAGACTTGCACAAGACAGACATCTACACACACACCCACACACTGAAATCCGATAACTCACTCTTTTTTCTAACTTAGTAACTGGAACATGAATTTTGACCTGAGTCTGCATCTTTAGAACTAGAGGAGTAAGTACCCTTTAAATTTACTCTCAGCAACACATTTTATATTTGTGTTGATGTGTAATTTCTGATGCATTTGTATGTATTTTGGCATTCGCTCGTCTCCTCCCTCCTCTACTCTTTATTCCCTGTTTCTTTTCATCTCCTCTTCCTCCTCACCTCTCTTTCTCCTATTCAGAGCATGACGCTGTGGTTTCTAGCAGTATTTCCATGTTTGCTGCTGTTCAGTCACCAAGGGTAGTTTTTATTTATTTTTATTTTTTTTAAATATACTGTATCTCCAATAATTGAAAACCTATTCTACAAAAGTTGTTACACGTTCTACTAAAGCAATAAAAACTCAAATCGGAGCTTGTTTTTATTTCCCATGTAGCATTCAATAACAAGCTATGAGGAAATCTAATATTTTTATTTTAATGTTTTTTTACTAATGAGATTTTTATCAATAAGATTTTTATCAATACGCTTTTTATCAATAAGCTATGTTGTTTGTTGTTAACATTAACAAATCAGGAAATCGATGCCCAAGTCTTTAGAAAGTATATCAACTTTAAAGATGGAAATTGAGTTTTTATAATAATTATAGTTTTTTTTACTATAATATACTAATTTACTGTTTATTTCTTTTCTAGGCTGTGTGTCCAGAGAATAAATTGCCAGTGGGGACCATACGGTGACTGGTCACAGTGTGATGGCTGCACTAAGTTACAGGTTAGAAGGGGTTAATTGTCAGTTTATCACATGTCCTTTATTAAATGTGTTAATTTGTTAACAGTAAATAAGTTAAATGTTAAGCTGATAATAATGACAAACATAATTATTATCCTCGTACATTCCAGACAAGAAGCAGACCCATGGCAGTTTACGCACAGTTTGGAGGAAATCCTTGTAATGGAGGACGAACGGAGACCAGGGCCTGCGAAACCAAACAAGGCTGCCCTCTAGAGGATGGCTGTGGAAACCGGTTTCGATGTCTATCGGGTTAAAAAACGTTTCCACTTCTTCTATAATTATTTAGAAACACTTTAATCAATCACTGACCAGTGTGATTTCTAATATTTTCACTATTAAGGAAAATGCATAAGTATGTCTCAGGTGTGTAACGGAGACCAGGACTGTGAAGAAGATGGTCTTGATGAACGTCAGTGTGACGACAAATTCATAACCTGCGCTGTTTCACAACCCCCGCCCAACATCGAACATTTGGGACTGGGGTAGGGCTCACATTTAGACATTAAGAACAAATGTCAGGCACCTCACACCACTGAAAAAATAAATATATATAATTGCGTCTGTAGGTATGATGCCGTATCAGGGAAACAGAGGGGCATTGTGATCAATACCAAGAGCTTTGGGGGCCAATGCCATCTTCTGAATAGTGGTGTCCACAACACTGTGTTTCGACTGCCCCTCAGCATTATCAAGTACCAAACGATGGTTAGTGCCTTCAGAATTCCTACAACTGCAGCCAAACCAACATGTGGCTACTAGCTAGACTAGTTCAGAGATCCTACTATTTGAATACTGCTTATATACTATATATTTAAATAGATACTTTATTGATCCCAAAGGGAAATTAATTGCACTTTGTGATACGTGAAAATTCTATATTTGGAGATTTTTTATTTTTTTACTCACTATAGTTTTACTAGCTTTCCCATGTCTAACATTTATTTGACCACTATTGCAGTTTTCAGGTTGCTGATTAGATGCTAAACTAGTCTGGTGATAAGTTAAAGTTGATAACAAAATAAAACCTCAATCTAGGCTGCTCTGTTGTCTCGATGGAAAAAATAATGACAAAGAATAAAGAATTAATGACAAAGAATAAATGGTGAGTTCAAGGCAACTATTTTATATGCCATTGAAAGAAATGCATAGCTTAAAATTATAAATGTGGTTTCTCAAATGGAGAGATGCAACCCAAAAATGGTAAAGCAACAGTTATCAGTACATAGTACTAGATAACACTAAATTGATCACATTTGTTCAGTTATTCTCTGATCCTCCTTGTTAGTTTTAAGTGAATGGTTGTCAACCATTCAACCCAGGACATTTCGGTTTTTTGAATCAAACCTCACAGGATTTGAAAACTTCTTTAGAACTGTTGGAATTCATCGCCTCTTGTTTGCTTCAGTGTTTCATAAGCTGCCTCTAAATTATGCCCGTAGGTAACAGTTCAGAACGACATCAGTGATGAGATGTTTACCAGTACGTGGCATTATGCCAAGGATACCGTCAGTAGAGAAACAGTGACGGGAACCACAAAGGGATACCGCAACTATGACTTTCATCAGACAATTGAAGAGATCAAGGTTTGTTGAAATGGTCAGATTTGAGGAGAGACTCAAGAATCATTGAAAGTATAAAATTAACCATATGTTTTTATTCCTACAGCACCACAATCTTTTGGTTCTAAAGAATTCAATAGACGTAACCCATTTCCAGAGCAACTCCCCGAATTCCATTCCACTTTCAGAGGAATTCTGGAAGGCACTGACCCGACTGCCCTCTGTCTACGACTACGCAGCCTACAGGAAGGTTATTGAGAGGTTTGGAACGCACTATGTGTCAGAGGGCAGCCTTGGAGGGTCCTTTAAAGTTGTTGCCAGTATCGATGAAGAAACTAAGAAAGAAACGAGTAAGGATTGAGGAATCATTAGTTACACATTAAAGTAAAAAGACATTCTATTAAGAGATTTAGTCCAAACCAGCAGCAAATGATTTAATGGATGCTTTGTATAAAAAGCATATTTTAGAAATCTGTAGTTATCTATATCTGATGTCAGGATTTCTGTTATAAATGTGTCGTTGGTTTTTCCTTTTTATTTTGTAGAAACTGAAACTCTGGACCATCAAGAGCGTACACGCACTAAGCGTTGGGTTCTCATATTTCCTGTCTACCATACGTCATACAAGAAGGATCAATATTCCCGACCTGTTAACAGAGGTAGGTTTCTCTTTTATCATGGATGTAAATCTTCATGTTTTTGAGAATCCTTGAAGAGCTGAAAATTGTTGTTGTTGGTTTTTCTTTGCCAATCTTTTTAAAACAGAACATTTTCAACGGAGTCAAATTAAAAAAGTTGATGTGGAAGGAGGAGGAGTGGAACATATTGAAGCATTGAAAACGATGAATATCAATAATGCCGAAAGGAACTGGGAGATGTACTCAAACTGGGCGGATTCTCTTAGATCATTCCCGCAGGTCACCAAACAGAAGGTGAGGAAATAGTGCTGACAGGAAGTTGTCTCTTGCACCTGAAAAACCATTGATCTATAATCTGAATAATACACGGTCACTGTGGGTTAATCACGATTAATCATGATAGTAATTAATTACAATTAATCACAATAACTTGAGCTTTAATCTACACGCCTGAATTGACAAAAACATAATTGAATGTATATTGTTGGAACAAAAAGACAAATAACTATGTTTTTCGCAACTGTTTTTATTGGTGTCTAGTCGAAATAATGGAAATATTAATATGAAATATTGACAAGAAAATAGTGCAAAAGTAAAAATCAAACTTTTGCGCCGTTCAGTTGGTCAAATTGAGTCATTACTCTGCCTCTTGCTGGCTTCTTATCAAACATGTCAAGTGTTTCTATCTACTCTTTGGTGACAATATTATTCATTCTTCACTCCCTCAGTTGAGGACTCACTAACTGTCCAGTGTTCTATGAGGCAGGCCTGACCTTCCGTCACTTTCCGTCTATTGTTTGTCAGATCCGCCCATTGTCAGAGCTGGTGAAGGAGGTTCAGTGTGCCGGAGTAAAGAAGCTCTACCTTCAAAAAGCCATAGATCAGTATCTGGCAGAAAGTGACTCCTGTCACTGCCGGCCCTGCAGCAACAATGGCATGACCATCATGGATAGAGACGAATGTAAATGCATCTGTAAGCCTGGCACGTTAGGACTGGGCTGTGAGCAGGGAACTGAAGCAGAGGGTCAACCAGGTAAGTTTAGGCTTTAACGTTGTAGAGTAGTTCGTTTTTAACCCTAAGGTTCCTACAGGAAGCAAGTCACTGGCTTCTGAACAATGTCACAAAGCTCATGATTTTCTTAATCTTAGGTGTGATCCAGGGTAGCTGGTCATGCTGGTCAGGATGGTCATCATGCTCGGGGAACAAACGTTCTCGTAGCCGCTCCTGCTCTAATCCCTCTCCTCAGAATGGAGGACAGTTCTGTATTGGAGAAGCCAGTGAGACGTCAGACTGTGAAGACCAAGAGCTGCAGTATTTGAGGTATTGCATCATTCATTACATCATATTTTAGGATTAAAATCATGTGTCAACATGTGAACTTCTAACACCGCGTTGTTCTAAATGCATACTTTGCAGAACCATGGAGCCTCAGTGCTTTGACTTCACTCTACCACCAAGTCAACACTGTGGAGCTCCACCTGCTCTCGTCAACGGATATGTACTGGTGAAGAATCTACTCTACTTAATAGAACACACTTAGCTCATTAACTGCATGTGATTTTATTGGGTGATACCCAAGATGACACTTAAGAAAACACACATTTTAATGGAAGGTCCTTGAAGTACATTTGAGAAATTTTGAATAAAATGCATCAAACAATATTATATCTTTATTCAAACGCTCAATTAGTTCTTTATTTGTTTTACTTGTTGGACATAAACATGTTGATTTCTAATATTCTGATTCGCAGGACCCCAAGGATATTTACCTGGTTGGCAGTCGGGTTGAGTACACTTGCACTCCTGGTCTCTACCTTATTGGCGAACCCTTAGAATGCAAAGCCGATCTCACATGGTCTGCCAAGCCAGGACTGTGCACAAGTGAGACTGACACTTTAGCTGAAGACAGTGACAATAATGCAAAATTTAAAGTACTGTTAAATTCTTTCTTTCCTTTTTAGCATCATCGTGCAAAATTGATGCCCTTGCTGAAGGGGTCAGAGCCTATCCAAAGAAAGAGTTTTATCATCTTGGGGAGACAGTTTCCTTCTCCTGTTCTCCAGGCCATGAGCTTAAAGGAGAAAAAGAAGTGACATGTGAAGCTGGTCTGTATCTCAGGTTCTCAGCAGACCCCAAATTCTTTAGATGTGTCGAGGGTAAATATAACATCTTGTCTGATGTCGTATAACAAAATCCAGAACCTGTTTTTATTTATTATTATTATTATTGTTAAGAAATAAACAATACATGAAAAAGTGTTTTTATTGTATTTCACATTCACAGTGGCTCCACCTACTGCTTCTTCTGTTCAGTGTGAGCCATGGCAGAAGGTTTCTAAAGGAAAATGTGTTTGCAAAATGCCTTTTGAGTGCGGGTACGTTTATTCTATTCTTTTGTTTTCTTTTTAAAACACAAACCTTTTTCATGTGATCTGTGTGATTTCTTCTTCCTTATATATATATATATATATATATATATATATACATATATATATATTATTTAAGCCTGTCACATTTTCTGTTAACAGATCGTCTTTGGAGCTATGTGTCAATCTTAACCGAGATGGAATACCATCCAGAGTTATAAATGTGTGCAAAATGCACGCACTGCAGTGCTTGGGGGGGAATATAACAATAGCGGAAGATAGCACCTGCACGTGGCCACCACGCAACGATGTACACTGCAACAGCTGTGACATGTGGGAGACCTGCGATGGTAGGAAAATCAAGTTTAATATATTAAAAACCAACAATACTGTAGTACTCCAGTAAAGTGGTCGATCACCTCCTCCTCATCCTACTTGCAGCTCAAACCAACAGGTGTCGCTGCAAGGACTCGGCCAATTGCACGACACCTGGAACAAACGTGTGTGTTCGTGTGGGGAATGACATTACTGCTGCTGGTCAGACCATGAGTGAGTGTGAGGCCGGATTCAAAAGATGCAAAGGAGAAAAAGTGACAGTCCTCAGTCTCCTGCCTTGCACCTCCTAGGGATGAGAAGGAGGTGAAAGGAGTTGATGACTGCATCCTTTTTTTAATGCATGGGTCGCCATTTATATTCACACATTCATTAAAATCAATGTCCTTTGATTTCAGCTTTATTTTAACAACATTTTCTTAAGCATGTGTGAAACGTGTATCAAAAAAATGAAAATAAAATGAAAAAATGGAGCAGGTTTCTTCTTTGCCTGAACACATCTTGTCCCTCCCTTTGCCTCATTTGTAGGATGTACTAAAATATAGTACATTATAGTAGAAGTCATGATCATCTTGACTAGTATATTCTGAGCCAGGTTAAGAGAGTCCATGATGGTGGTGCCACTGAGTCTGAGGATCTGTATACTTCCGAAAGTGGGACACATAAAAGACATGTTTGCAAACGTTCTGAAAACATCGAGATACTTCCATCAAGAAATCCATCAAGGTAAAACAACAGCAACAAAAACAAATCTTTGCTGTGAGCTGATCCTGACCCTCTCCCTTCATCTTCCTCTTTGTCTTTAGCAGGAACTGGAACCCTT
Source organism: Cynoglossus semilaevis (assembly GCF_000523025.1). Taxonomy (NCBI): domain Eukaryota; kingdom Metazoa; phylum Chordata; class Actinopteri; order Pleuronectiformes; family Cynoglossidae; genus Cynoglossus; species Cynoglossus semilaevis. The sequence continues at coordinate 6,105,174 of NC_024328.1, read as the reverse complement.
AGGGTTACAGTACTGCCATCTACTGGGTCGTTTTTCACACAAATATTTTGCTAACCATGGATGATGTGGTAAGCACCACTTTCTTATATCAAGAAGGTTGTGAGTTTCCTCCCAGTGTCTAGCAGTTGCTCGTTTTAAATTGACCACGGATACAACTGTGATTAAGGTTAGATTTGTGTCCAGGCTTGGTCTCCCACCCTCATCTGTCAATTAACATGCACAGTGTAAGATTCATGTTTAATGTTCCAAACATTTCTGAGTTATTGTTAAATGACATATTACAATAGACCATTTGTAGCAAAGTGAACGACCTCGACATAGGGTTGGACTTGTTAAAACCAGGATAGAGTTTGTTTCAAACAACTGTCAATATTTGATAAGACCAACAGATAATTTTCTGGCAGGAAACTGATTTTGTGTTGCAAGAGTTGCAGGGAAACCTTGTACTTTGGTAGATGTCCTCAGTTAACCGCTTTTTTTATTTGTTTGTTTGTTTGTTTACCCCAGGGTTCACCTCCTGGGCAAGTTTGAATCCCGGTTAGGGCGGTTGGTACCTTCCAGTGGACTCACCACCTGCAGGAAGGTTCAGGGGGGTTGGTACGGTGCAATGTGATTTGGGTGGTGACTGCTGCCTCCGCAACCAAGTAACGGATAAGTGGATGAAAATGGATGGATGGATGTTTGTTTGTTTTTTGACAGAAGGGATGAAGCTGAAGCTTAAGGCATTAGTATTTGCAATGATGTACTCAACATCATCTAACATCAACATTAAACAACATTAAATTATTTTTAAAGTAGTTTGGATAAAAAAGTGGCTCTGAATGGAAGTATTTAGCAATTACAACAGTCACTGATGATAATGATGACGTGGGTGATGAAGCCACATCAACAGGCTTGTGTTGTCCATTAATATTTGCTGCCACCTTTTTATTTTCTCCTTAGTTTCTCTCTTCATATGATTTGGATTTATATGGCCATGAAAAATACTGTTATTACTATTGTAGTTACTTACAAAGTCAGATGAACAGTTCCAGTATTGCACATATTCACTGATAATATTATTGCAGTTTGAAAGTAGCTACTGTACATCCTTTAGACTCTAAAGGATGTACAGTAGCTACTTTCAAACTTCAACGCTATGTTTTGTGTTGTTGTTTCTATGTTTTCTCTCAACAACAACAACACAAAACATAGCGTTGCATGTAGCGAAAACTACGGGAGAATCACGGACGAACTGGACAGCGAAAATAGGGCATTTAATCCAGAATGGTCAGACTCTAAACTAAACTAGCATGTCTCATATGCGTACAAACTGTGGCACTTATTAAAAGTGCCAATTATTCACAAAACATAAGCTGTTTGAACAAACATACCCACTCAAATCTCAAATAAAATTAACCATATTTTCCGGACCATAATGCGCACTGGGTTATGCCATCATGTGTGATGCGCTGTGTGGTTTGGCTTTAAAAAATCGGTTCGAGCTCAGTAAGCGCAACCATATACTATATTACTTACCAAGTAATATATAAGGCGCACTGTCGATTTTTGAGGAAATTAAAGGTTTTTAAGTGCGCCGTATAGTGGGGAAAATACGGTAGTCTGAGGGCCCAATATGACCATACAACATGTGGGGAGTTGAATATAAGAGGGGAAGATGTGAAGTGAAATTGTTCAATTGTTAAGATATGTTGAAACCTCTTATCTGAATTGGTTCAATTAAGTGCAACAGAGTATGCACATACACACACATATATATATATCTCAAATATGATTTGGATGTTTTGTTGATATCTGGCATATTGGTGTTTGGCTGTGTTTGGTAAAAGTTGCAGAGAGTGCATGTTGTTTATCCTATAGCTCTCAGACTTTGCTTCAATCATGTCAAGATATTTTTGGAAATTCAAAATTAAATTATTTTTTTTATTTTTTGAAGTCATGCACTTTATTTTAATGTGAACATAGTGTACATTTTATTAATTCCTTATTTATTTTGTAGTTCAGTTCTGTGTTACATGACAATAAATGGAAATTAAATAATTCATCATATGACGTCAGGTGTAAGTAAATCTAGACAGTGTCATTTAGATGATTATTTCCTCGTACAACTATNNNTAGGGAAAGGCAGCTGAGTTTAAAGGTAAAATATTGTCTTGATTAAAACCTTTTAAACAACTGATTAACATTTTTACTATAAAACTATAGATTTTTTTAATTCAAGAATAAACTTCTTGCAGCATGAAATGAAAATACTGAAGCTTTTTTACAAGATTTTTATGTTTGTCACTTGACTACTTTGTCCCCAACGTATCTTTTTTGTAAATTATGTAAATGTTTGCTTCTATCTAGTGGACAATTTAGAAATGACAAATACTCCCATCAGTTTCGTTTCAATAACAAAAGTTTATTAACAATGTAAAATGACATTTATCAGTTTGGACTACTGTACCTTCACCGTACCCTAAACGTTGACCACCTTTTATATGAAGCCACCACCGTGTCCGTGCCCATATATGCCGGTTAACTCGGGCAGACAGAGGTGGTCTCCGCTAATGTCATCAAAAAACACTCTTAACCAACCCGACCTGGCTTTGAAAATAATTCAGGGAACATTTCATAAAGATTATGCTTATATACAAGTCTAATGTCACAATTTATAGATATTGTGTGCAAAGAAGTCGTTTTTATGAGTACAGTGTCATATATTTAGTTTTTTGAAGCTGAAAAGGTAAAGCTTGATTACAGGTTCCTGGTTTATGGAAGACTAAATTAAGTACATTAAGAAGAAGAAAAAAACAAACAAGAAACAGAAAAGAGACACGACAAACTCTGAACACACCTGTCGTTTCAGACGGACAAAGGCATTGCTTTATCTCTGCAGTGACCGTCCTTTAAACATTCAGGCATCTAGTCATAAAGAGTTACATCATTTCCTGACAAAGTTAACATTTATTTTCCCTTTTTTAGAATATGAATAATCACAGCATTCTCTCAAGTTTTATGGTAGAGATTGAACATAGATCTCTCATTCCCTTTGACACTAGACAAGCAGGTATTGGCAATAATTTACCAAGGTGGAGGGCTGGAGGGGTTGTTGCAAAATATCCTAAAATATATGTTTATGACCTTTGTTTTCATTACACTGTAGTTACAATTTTTCTTTGTATTACAAAATAAAATTATAAAATGGGCAACCTTTAAAAAAAAGAAGAAGAGATAAGAGACAATTTATCTGAAAATGGCAGTAATAGATTGGCGGGAGACACAAGTGGTAGAGAACAGTGGGTAATGGTGTCTTTGTTGGTGCCTCCTACCAACGAAGGCAGGGCCCTTAGCTGGTTACGAGACAACACAGCCCGAAGAACCGCCTCTTTCTCTGTCGGACCAGTGGGTAGGGAGTCAGGTTCAGCAAACTGCTGTCATCTGGGCACAAGCACAAACGGACAGGCGTGCCATTTCTTTGTCATTGCACACACGTTTACAATCTAAGATTTTAAACTACAGAAAACAAATATAGTTTGGAAACTGAAGTTTGAGATAAAGACAAAAAAATAAAAACAGTTGTCTTACCTTGGTTCTTCAGTGGTAAAGGCATTGTCTCCCTGAGTTTACTGAGAAGGTTCTTCATTTCTCTCATATCTCTGATACATGAATAAAATATTTGACATTTATTACACTGTATTACTCTAAGATATTCTTTATATTACTCTTGGCAATGTAGTTTGTCATTGTTTGAAAAAAACAAAACAGGACCTCTTGCTGTATGTTTGGAAAATATTATGGTTGCGTTTGTGCATCCGAATTTGTTTTTCAAACCATCTTCAAAGTGGATTGTTTTAAAGATAAAAAGTAATTTATTTCTCCCTACCAACTAGAAAAAAACACTGCCCTGACTGTGTTGTCCTATGAGCCTGCTGTGTGCTCATAAGGACACCAGATGGCAGCTGCTGAAACGCTACTCTCTTGACTAAAGAACTGAAAAAAAACCCCACCATTTAAAACCATTAGACACCTACGAAAGCATACAGTTATGTAGTAATATCAAGTTTTATTATACTACCACGTGTTTTTTGACTACTCACTTTTCTATATTTTCAATGTCAGTGGCCACCAGCCAGCAGAGCTGAGGACAGTCAGTGGGGGAGGAGGAGGTGTCCTCCAGGATTGGGATGTCTGAGCTTTCTTCAATCTTACTATCCAACACAGGTGGACCGCAAGATTCTTTACCTAAAAGAAACAGACAACATTTAATAAAGGGTTCACCACACAACCAGACATTCTTCAGCAAAAGTACTTCAAATTGACAACTGCAGTAGTGTGTCTTCACACGCTGACCTTTTCTGTGCAGCTGCAGGGAGCCCAGCAGACAGACCGATTTGAGCATCTCAGTGATGTACATCTCCAGACAGCACTGCAGCTGGATGAAGAGCCTGCAGATCTCAGGGTGGATCTCTCCATCCTCTGGTCTGAAATGGCACAAAGCTTTGACTAATACTAGAATAAAATACAGACAGACCAGTGATTAATGTCACAGCTGGGAAGAACAGCTTGATTCTTTGAATTCAGCTGCAAAAGATCAGATTATCACTGTTTGGATAATATCCATTGTGATATTCTTAAATCTACATATACTGTATGTCGCTCATGCCAATATACAGGATGTAGCCTGAAGACTAATGTTCTGCTTACATATTTAATGACATCGAAGAAAATAGTATTAACTAAGCTTATGAACTGGAAAATCCAGTAAATACATAGAAATTAAATTTCGACAAATTAAATTTAGGACATCTGACACAGAGATGTTTTAATTGTTAATTTGTTTTTATTGTTACTGAAATTTAACACTTAATGACAACATCTGTCTTAGAACTTTTAACTGTCTGAATATGATAATAACGACAATAAACAAAAAATAAAAGAAAAAAATCAGATGTGTCCTCTGTATATATATATATGTGTGTGTATATATATGTGTATATATATATATATACATAAATACTGATAAATACTGATGAGAAGTCATCCGTCTTTTCATTTATTTCCGAGTGGTAAAAATGTCTTTGGCTGCTCTTGTCTTTATTGTTACCCAGAGTTGGAGATTGAAATTCCAACTCTCATTCACATTCACATTGTATAAAAAGTAAATAAATAAATAAGAGGCACCCAAGGAGAAAATAAAACATAAAAACTCCATCCCAGCACATTTTATTTAGCCCGGGCTGATGACTGGCTTTATGAGACACCGGAGCGACGTCACGACCGCATAAATCTTGTGCTCAAGGAGAAACTCCAGCAGGTGATGTGATTCAGTGGGTGTGATATCGAATGGGAAAGTGACAGCAGTGAAAGGTGTGAAACGTGCACCTGTTCCAAATATTTTTCACACAAATCATGCTGTTGCTCTGTGCTTATCTGACGGCGAGCATCTCCTTTGCCCGTCCCCGCCTTGTCACAGTTCCGCCATACAGTGGTGCTGCTGAAGCACAGCTGCCATCAGTGCTAGCCTGTTTATCAGCTTTGAGGAGAATCTGCATCACTGGAACCATTTAGTCAGTGTGGCTGCATTTGATCAAAGTGGAATGATCAGTGCTGAGTAATTCTAGCCTGCTGACTAATAGGTGATTAAAAAAAAAAATCTTTTTCTTTTACAGTAAAATTTTTAGTTGAAGAACTGATGAAAATGGCGCTGATGAAGCTGCTGATGTCTCTGTAAAGCCTCAGCATTGTTCCTATTTCTACACAGCAGCTGCAGGAAATTTAAGCACCGGTTCATAATGAATGGTGGGTGTTGTTTCAAAGTCGTAGGCCACATATAAATGTACAAATACAAGCTGTACAGCAGGCAGCATGAGAATGACATAAAGTGCGAAGCCCAGGGAAAACAAGTGGAAAACAGAGCAGTGTAGTTGGGTGTAATTTGAGCTTTGTTATTGAAAACCAACAGAAATGCTTCTACTCACAGTGCATGAGAGGAAGTACTCAGCAGACACATTAACTGGCTAGCCATGAGTGCATGTTAAAGCCTTTGTACATTTAATGGAAGGAGTTTGTCATGCACATAACAGAGTGAAGGTTCATTCATTCTTAAGTCATGGTAGGATACAGAACTAAAAAAGGCACAGAAGAGAACAGCTTCACAGCAAATGTAAACAGCTTTTGGTAAGAAAAAAATTAAATAATTTGGCAGATAAAATTGAAAAAAGAAATCGTGAGCATTTTCCGTTGTGTGATTTGTCACTGCGATAAACTTCAAATGTTGACATGTATAAACAGACGCTGCTGAAACTCCAAACACCAGCAATTACAAATATTCTGCAGGATTGTTGCTGCATCACTCAGCTCTGTTAGTAGCCTTTCTACACCCAATGGATGAACCAGGAGGAAGCAATTTGGCAGCGGTTGACTCCACATTACTGACATTATTATCTTTCACTTCCATTCTGCGTTGGGCATTAATGCATTGGGGCCAGCTAATGGGAAGTGCTCAGTTACAGCATGTTTTTGTGGTGGCTTCCTGGTAACAATTGCCGTACTGCAAACTCACTGGATTCATGTTAATTGAGCACACATTTACATGGTTTCTTTTGAAGTGCGGGGGAGCAGGCGTGAGTTCACATGTGCCTGTAGTAGGGACGCTGATGTAAATTAATCACGCGCTATACTAACAATGGCGACTTTAGTGGTTGCATAGTGTAGCCGTTAGCACATCTGCCTTACAAGCCGAGAGTCTTGTGGTGACCCGTTTAAGTAGCAAAGACTCACGCTGTAAATTTCCCTATTGTGAGACAAATAAGGGACTCAATTATTTATTTATTTTAATTAATATTTATTTACAACAGAGTTGCATGGCTATACCTTACTCAGTCAACACCAGGCCTAGCCAAGGGACCGTTTTCAGCACCACGGACAGCACCCGAGTGTGTACTCACCCTGATATCAAGGAGAGGCTGTGATGTGCTGCCCTCGCCATCTCGCAGCCCTTGGTGCGGGTCTTGAGCATTTCAGCCCGTAGAGAAGGGCAGTCGACAGTGATTTCGCCAATGGAGATGACCAGCTCACGGTACAGAGCCACAAGGGTATTGAATTCTTGTACGATCTGCAGGATAATTAAATCACACAAAGAAGTTAGATCATAAAACAACCTGAGTGTGTTCCTGTTATATAGAACTTTTCAGACAGTACTTGTTTGTCTCGTCCTGTGGGTGTACCCTTCTTTACTCCTGTTTTTTTCCCCATTACCTTTTCACCCTATCTTGTCCTCACTACTACTCCTCTCCCCCATGTTCTTACTCATGTGCTGACTCAGATTTCCCTGCATCCAAAGTGCCTATTTCCTTCCAACACAAATAACCTGCCAGTGTAGATACACAGTGAAACAGTCTGCATTGTCAGAGTGCACGGTGATCTTTATTGGCACTTGGTGCCATTATGGTAAATTTGGATGTTTGCACAGCCCATGGTCTTCAGGCCAGTGTGCAAATATTTGATGTATTTTGTCCAACTCTTGAGCATCCTGCTCCACCGGGGTGTGCGAGCACAGGGTCTGCACGAAGCTCACTGATGTATGAAAGGCTGAAGCAGGCTGAACGATCAATCTCACCAGCATCTGTCAAAACACAGGGCATCTGTGCCGTGGTCACCATCAACTCTGTGGGAAATCTTGTAATTCTTGTAATTTTCAAAACCAGTTCACATCACCTGCAGCTCGGCAACCTCGAGATTCAAATCACACATGCGACCTGAATGTAAGAATGGACAGCTTGGCTTCACAGCTGACAAAGCATTGTAAATTCACAGAGCTATTTTTAGGATCCACGGCCCCGTTACAGGCTCTTTTTTAAAAATTATTATTATTATTTTGCAGCTATTAACATCTGTCGCCTGTGGATCCTACAGACACGGGACAGCCGAGCCATTTCAGGCTCACTGACACAGCTCGGCTTTCAAACACTTATCAGAGGCACAATGCGGGCACTGACGTGTCGCAAACCTACCATTCTGCAGTCGGCCACAGCGCGCTGGGCTTTGCGGGTACTTTCGGTGCTCTCCCTCCTTTGTGACTCTCGGTAAGGAGGCTTGCCGATTTGGAATATGTTCCCGGTGGATCTGGGGCGGTTTTTGCGCCCATTCGATGCAGAACTCATGCATACACATCCACTAAATAAACAGCCCTAGGACAGAACGCTTTTGTCTTATCCCCCAACCACAAACTCCACCACTTTCTCCTTCCTCGCCACCCCGCACCTAATCGTCCTCTTCTTCGTTTTCACCTTAAGACAATAACCCCCCAAAATGCAGCTATTACTCTGTTGATCCCCCCCTGCCTTCCTCTCCTGGAGTATGTGACGGAGAGAGAGAGCAGTTATTTTCCTAGATGAGCTCCGGAGCGCAGAGAAAGTGCCGGATTAGCGCCTGCGACTCCTCTCCGCATTGCATTGACTGCAGCGGGGCGCAAGTCACCTTCACTCCAGCAGCACGCGGTGCACTGTGAAGACTTCACGCCCAACCCGGACTCCAGCTAGATGAGTTGTCTCCTGTGACGCACCGATGTCGGGAAACGGCGGGTATTCACGGGTGTTCTCCAAATGCAACCATTTTTTATGATTGCGCGTTTCCATTAAGCACAAATGAGAAGGACGATAACGATCTTTCCCTCCGCGGCGCAACCTCCTCACAGAGACGAAGGAGGAAAAAAAAAAAAAAAACCCGCTGTCAGTATCGTCCTCACCGAGAAGCTCACAGTCGACAGCCTCTTGGAGAAAAGGTCTTTTTTTCCCCCTCCCTCCCAGATATAAACTTAATAACAGTGTCACGGTCTGGATGCGTCTCCAAGTTTCCGTTGCCTCACTTTCTAACCTTGGGGAGGCAGTCGAAGACGAGCAGCTGCTACAGGCCTGACGTGGCTCTGTGGCTGCAAACACTGCGCACCCAATGGACGGAATACTAATAGGGCCCATCCAGTCAGACCCCCGCCTCCAGCTGCAGCTGCATCGTCGATGCTTTACACCAGGAGGTGCAAACATTTAAGGGGAGGCTGATTGGTTAATGTGCAAAATACGCCCAGGATGCTTTCATTAGGCATTTAATTAAGTCGCACCACATGTAACTGACTAACGTATAACATCATATTGTTATCCAATGTTTAACCACTTAATCGAAAAGAGTAAATATGTAATCAGTTTTAGGACATAACACATAAAAAATCACAAACAATTGTGATAAGAAAAAATCCAGTCAGTGAACATTAGGCTTTTTGTTGTTGTAAAAGCATTTGACCTTGACTTTGACTTTGACAGATTGTAGTTTTAATCAAGATAATTGTTACATAAAAATTAAAAATCAAATCAAATACCTGATATTTACCACCATGTTTTAATCTAATAAACTGAAAAGGTAAATTTTACATCTTGATTTATAATAAGTATTTTTCTGTCATCATGGGTTTTTTTTTTGTTTTAATTTTATTTGTTGTTGTATTTTCTGATAATGTTACCCTTTTGTGACATCATTCATTACACTTGGTTCAACAAGTTAAAAATAGAATGGTACTGGAGTCTGTTTTCATTACGTGCTCAAAAAGTTGGTAACATTGGCAACATTGGTGAATTTGGCAATTTAAACAACCTGGTGTTAATGTGGACCCTTTTTTTCCTTTTCTATAATGACAGTGATTTTATTCAAAATGATGAAAATTTGTGATTTTTCCCCTTGTAAATCCAACCCAGAGAGAGCAGCACAGGACATGATCTGCAGCCCATGTTACATTCTGTGGAGACAGAAACAGAGAACATTGGATTTCCAAAAATTCCCTCTTTATTTAATTATTCATGAACAACAACAAGTTGCTACATTGTTGTTTACACTGATGTTTTGATCGCAGTGTTATTTCACCTCAAAATACACTTTACTCTCATCCCTAATGTGTTCTCTAAGGTCAGAAAGTAGAAAAGAAGAGGTAGCAGAGGAAGCCGAATATGAAAAAGGCAATTATCCAGTTGACCGAGTGGATGTAGATGATCACCATGTCCATGTCAAAGCCCCAGCGCCGAGAGTCGCCCTGGAAATCTATAGCATCCAGATGGTAGCTGCCTCTGTGGGAGAACTGGCGTCTAGCAGTGGGACTGGACGGTCTCTGGAAGCCTGTATGTGTGTGAGAGAGACCAATGGAGCATGGCACTTCAATTACACTTGACCTAAATGTGTGACTACTGAAAAAAAAGTTCTGCATTACTTTTTTTTTTTTTTGGACAAATTTAGCAATTTATATATTTTTATTATATTTTTCAACTTTGCATATTTTTTAAACAAACGCGTGATTATTTTTTTGTTTGCTAATTATAACACAAAAGCAAAAATAAAAATACCTTGTGTATAATATAGTTATGATTTGAACAAAATTAAATTAAAAACTCACTTCCGAAGATACGGAAGAATCTTCTACAGCTTGGGAGAGGCCACTTTGAGTAACTGGTTCTTTGAAAATTCTGCTTTCGGGAGAGGTATTCATTTGGGAAGAACGTTCTTGCTGTTTGGTTAAGCTCTGTAAGGAAAGACAAAGAGAGAGTCACACCGCTTCATTTGGAAAACAAAGATAATATTTCATTTACACAGTATTTTGAGCCCAGTCCAGACTCTCTCATTTTCTTTTTTTTCCTCTTTCACTATGACCTTGGCTTCAGTAATCAAAACAAGGATCTAATCTTCTATCCTCGTCATGTAATCACTAACAAGGGCCCTCAGTGAGTCTGCAGTGCTCGTACCCACAATCTGTTCGCCTCTTATGACCGTTGCCGCTCACTTTCTGCGACGTATATCCAAAAGTAGGTCAACTTGACTTACACAACTTCATTACTCATTCATGGATTTTTTCCAAATCAAGCCGCAGCCTTTGTAATCAGTGTGGCGTAATTGTGAGGTTACATGAAACATGCATGTGTGAATGCATCATAGGTGTAAAGGCACATTATTTCAGTGGACTGTGTTGCACTTTAGTGTTAAGAAAATATTGGGGCAGCAATACTTCCTGCTGTAAAAAAAAAGCTGTGCACTCCGATTTCCCAGAGAATCTCTCTCATTCCAATCATAATCGCTGTAATAATGTGTGTTCATTCTCTCCTAGTGGGTGACTCATCTTGTCAGAGCTGAGATCCGCTCTGCTCCATATAGGACATGTGCTGCAGATATCATTTCCTCAACAACCATGTACAAACATACAGAACGCCATGGCTTTATGCTTTATGCTCCTACCGTAGACACTCATTTACTATGTGAAGAGGTGAGTTGAATAATATTGATGCATGTTTTAGTGATTTACTGATTTTGTTTTGTCTGGCTTTGTTTGGTGCCCTTTGCTGACCTTTTTGAAAGAAGACGTGTGTGATCACTGTTCTGCAGAGGGGACAGGGGGTGTTGGTGGGGCTGTTCTTAGCCAGGGTCCTTAGGCAGGGTTCACAGAAGATGTGGTTGCATGGGTGGCACATATAAGGACTGAAGTAAACATCCAGGCACACTGCACAGATGTAACCTTCTTTGTCTCCAGGGCTTATGTCACCATCATCACTGCTGCTGCTGCTGCTGCTGCTGCTACTGCTCCTGCTGCTGCATGTGTTTCCTGTTGAACTCTAGGTAAGCAGGAAAAAACAAAAAACAAACTAGTCATTTCTGAAAGTAAAAATCATTGGCAGAAAACAACAGAATTGCATGTGTTTCTAAAGCCCATCAACATTACCAACAGAGTGTTATTCTTAACCTATATTGATATAATTTTACCACAAAATATTTTTCAACGTTCTAGGGTCCAGCACTGAACAATTAAAAGTACTAATAAGAGGTACAAAGATAGCCATGTTGTACAAAACAGAGGAAGTGACTTAAAGTGAAAAATATGTATAAAATTTGTATGGTTGGAGTATTATACAGTGGGGGTGCTAAAGTCTTCTGCGGCTGGATCACCAGTCAAACACAGGGCCACATGTAGAGACCACCAACCAAATACACCCAGCTCCATATGTATGCTTTATTTTACAGTGTCTAATTAATCTGATGTCAAACATACAAATATATCTTCTTGCTACAGTATAAGGCACTGAAGGCTTTTTAACTGCGTGGCCTCCGTGCTGAGGACAGTGCTTAGATACATTGACTAAGACGAAAACATATGCAAATTAGACAAGAACGATGGGCTGGAGATTTGAACATTTTGCATATGACATGTCTTAAGGCTTCACTACAGATGTTATTGTAAGAAAATCATAAGTGAAAATTAATTCCTTCCACACCAGAGTGGTCCCTACATTACACCTGATTAGAAGAGTGTAAACGTTCCTGTCTGTCTGTGTCTGTCTGATGTGTGAGGACACAAGTGCATCAGGTGTGAGTTAACATCAACATCACATCATCAGAGAGAGAGAGAGAGAGAGAAGTCTACCCCCGCTGTGGGCTTCAGTCAATATCCTTTACATGTTTCTGAGGATTTTAGCTTTTTCTGAATTCTCCACTGTAGGATTTCCCTTAAGTCATAGTTTGAGCCACGCATTTCTCTAGAATGAAATGTATTTGTGTTCACAGCAGAGGGCCAGTCCTTTGTTATGTTAATATAGTTGAAATATTTTATGTTATATACACTGCAGTACGTTTGACAACTCAAGCGCTAAAATCCCTCCGTTGTCCTCAGCATCTTTCAAGTGTCTCCGAAGCCACACTCAGACTCCAGTTTCCAAATCCCCACAGGAAGTCACATGAGAGGATGTAGCAGAACTCAATTTTAAAATCATATCCCAAATCAGTCTAAGACTGTGTCAGTGGACCCCCAGGGAGTGGTGTCTGGAACTCCACATTAGAAGGAAGCTCAACAGTGAATGCAGAGTTATTACCACCTCCACACCCAAGGGGAGCTCCAGGGACTTCCCTGTCACATCAACCACACTTCCCAAGGTGTGTCATCAACACAGGAGAGGAAACACACACCCAAACAGCTTGCATGTAATCAGGCTCTGCCCTGGAAACGTACACTGTTATATAGCAGCTCTGTCTTGGATACAACGGCCGCGCATCTACATAAACAATATTCTAGCACATAAAAACAAAAGTGACAAACAAACCAATGGGGGTTAGTTTGAGCACAGAGTGGACATTGATAACTGGGATAAATGTTTAGGCCAGTAGAGAACTACTGCAGAGTAAAAATATAATTTTGTTAATGGAAATGAATAACTATGACCTTAATCTTTGATAAAACCACAGTTATGTCATTTAAGTTTTCAAAAAAAAAAAAAAAATTTTTTTTACACACAAGGTGAAGCCACACACTGACCTTTGGCTGACTTTGTGAGTGCTTTTGTCAATTTGATTGAAATAATCCATGAGCAAAAATGTAGTGAATTAAATTGGAAACTGTATCGTTCAGTGCCAAATCATATCAACTGAAGGCTGAAAAACTAATTTCAAACACAAATCTGTTCGCCTTTAAATTTCATAATACATACTTTTCTTGCAAAATGTCTTTTTTGAAATGAGATGGAAATGAATGTAAGACTGAAAGTGGAAGTTGTGACAAGACCTGGTGCTTTCAATAAATTATGATGAATGAGCAGGAAAGCTTTCTCAATTTACACTCAATAAATCAAAGATGGCAGAAATGGGGGAAATACATTTAGTCTTATATTGTCTGGGCATTAGAGAGAAAGATCGATATCACTGTGTGTGTGTGTGTGTGTTGTGTGTGTTGTATGCGCATGTGCTGAGCATAAAACAAGAGCAGCAATTAGTTTAGCATAGCATGGGCGACAGGATGAGCACAACAGTGTTCAGTTAAATACTTAACAATTTGAATGAGTGAAAATGAACTCATCATTAGCTGTGATGGTGTTGATGTTGAGGGGCCTTGACAATTGTCTTATCTACAAAAGGGGGCCCTGCAGAAAAAACATGCTCTAAGCTTTTTAAGCTTTTTAAAATTGTTATTCCTTTAGCAGAGTCAAGTTTTTGACAGCTTTTTTATTAAATAAAACTCATAGTGCAGCGAAGATTTTGTTGATGCTCCTTTGATAGATAATCTTGATTCTTTATATAATAGTAGCTTTTTTAATGCACGTCTGGGTGATGTTTTTGTTTTTCTTATTAAGTTTACTTTCTTGTTGTTTCTTCATATGCGGATTACAGTGAATATTAAGAAATGTGTACAGACATCTGTATGAAACAGTTGCTTCATAGTTGATTATATTATGGCTTTAAAAACAGACATCAATAATAACAACCATGTGAGGGTTAGGGTTAGGCTAATGATAATTTAAAATTAATTGTGCGTCTTGCATGTGATACATATTTCAACCCAGACATTAACTTTTTTATAAACTCATTTTCAATACATATAATTTTTTTTATAAAATAAACATTCTTTGTCTGATTTAATGACAGAAGTCTGATTAAACAATATTTTGTTGCGTTTGTCACCTGTCGCTTTTCATGACATGGACTCTGTCTCCACACCTCGTGTCTTCTCTGCCTCCGTCTCCGACAGTTGCTCCTGTTGTTCTCTTTGTTACTTGTTTTTCTCCCTATGGCGTGTTCAGAGGTTTGTCCTCCTGCAGGGGTCACAGTATGACTGATCACCTCTGTCACACCATGGGCTCCCTCCTCTTCATCTTCCAGGTTCTCATCCTCATCCACCCCATTCTTCTGCTCTTCCTCCTCATCATCATCTTCTCCTAACTCCAGGCTCTGATGTCTTGACAATTGTCCAGTTGTTGCCCCAGCTTTTACCTCCATCGAGTTATCTGGTTCTCTGGGTGAACTTGGTTGTGCTTTCTTGGGTGAAAGCCTCTGAGGTGAGGGAGGTGAGAGTCTGGACTGAAAAGGAGACTCAGAGGGTGAAGACGACACGTGCTTCATTGTGGGCTGGAGAGACTGGGCCGACAAACTGATGTTGTTTGTCTGGGAACATCCAACACACAAAGGTCTGGAACAGTTGTGTCCACGCTGTGAGCTGTTAAAACTTTCTCCAAAATCCCAGGCACCAAATAATTCCACACTCGAGCGACTTCTCTGCAAACTCCTGGGGGTTCCTTCTTCCCATTTTTCCTGCGCTCTATCTCTAAGAAATCTACCAGCCTTTTTTTGCCTCAGTTTTCCACTGCTTATTGGTATTTGCTCATCAAAGTCCTGGTTTTCGGGGCTCCACGCTCCTCTGCTGTCCTTATTACTGGTCTTCCTGTGCGATTTTCTCCCAGGTAATGGGGGCCTCACCAGGCGCTTCACACTTCCCTCTTCTGCTTGAGCAGAACTTCTCAGTTTAGGCCTCACTGCCTTCACGTGTTGTGCGTCATCATAGCCCTTTTCTTTGCTCTCATCCTCAGACCTACAGCCTTCAATTCCCCTTGAGATATTTATCTCAACATCCTCCAACCAGGAGTCCATGGTGATGCTGTTGGATGCCTCAGGCACCAGCAAAGAGATTCTGTTTCTTCAATCGAGCCTTTTCCTTTATTGGTGTATCTAAGTCCAACATCTTTTGAATGTACAGCGTCCAAGTCTTTTTCAAAAATAAGGACAGGAGGAGGTGAGCCCTGTACTCCTCTGGCCCGTCCCATCCTACTACTGTTACTACTACATCTCAGTGGGACATTCTACAATGTTGACACAGACAAAGACCCTTCCATGAGCCCCGTGACAATAGTTGCACTGTTCACTGTGCACTGTATTGTTCAGCGCGGCCTATAGAAACCTCTCTTCACGGTCATTGAACAGGATGAAAAAGATGAAAAAGCCAGAGCAGTCTTTACACATCACATCCATGTGGTGTCAGCATTTCTTATTCATTCATTGATTCATTCATTATGTTGCTTATAATGTAATTTGAAATAATACTTTACAAGAATTGTCCTACAGCTCTAAATCAATATTGATTTAAATTTACTTTTATTTCAAAAGAATGATTTTATTTAAGCTTTTTTTGTTAGTAAATATTTCATTAAGTTTTCCTTCTTTCATCCTGTTACCTTTATACTTTTACTTTTTCTCCGGATCAAATTATTATCCAAACACCTGTTTCTTATAAGAGCTCCTTTTTAATAAGTCTAGAGACCACTGGCTTTTATTATTCAGTTTAAAACAGCACCGGATGTTTATAGCTGCTCTAGGTTGTGACTGTTTAATTAACTGTCAACGTTTGAATGGTGTTTAATTAAGAAACCATTTGGGATGGTTGTACTGGAAGGCAACATTATATGAAGGCAATTAAGTCTGAAACCACTAGTCAGGTTTCAGTGCTGACCATTAGACAAAAAACAGTTTTGGCAAAGTTGAGTTTGTGGTTTAAACTCCAAAAAGTCCAGCCTCGGAGAAGGTGTTATTTTTTATTTTTTATTTATGGTCAGTCTGAAAGTGTGAGCCGTGGATCAATTTGTACCACAGACTGAATAACAAGTGGTATTTATTTTTAATCTACGTCAGTCTGCACTATAGACTGAGGCACTGCACTATATAAAATAATAGTTGTATTTAATTATTTATGTAATAATGAAAATATATCATGGACCTCATTGTGAATTCCCTCCCCCCCAACCACTCCCCCTCCCACACACACACACACATACACACAAACACAATCACACACACACACACACACAAACACACTGCTGATACGTGGAAAAATCGAAAAACCGGTCCGCGAGGCAAAAGGATTTGAGGACCACAGCGCTACTGGAAGGTTGATCAGACACCGTTTGGTGCACTACACATTGTTATCAGCAGATGGCAGCAGCTGTCCTCGCTGAATTGTTGTGACGCTGTCCCTGGTGCTGAAACCACAATTCTTTAGCGCTTTCTTTCATCCGGGCTTTAATGTCCAACGAGAACAGTCTTGTCCCTGTCCTAATTTCACACTGACGACCTTTAACTTATGATAAATGTGTGTAATGTTTGATTTTGACTAAAATACTCTTATAAATACTTTTATATTTCGCGTTTAAACTAACTCGACTAGCCCAACAAAAAAGTGAGTCGTTATTTTCCCTGTTATTCCTACCTCTTACCATCATAAAGGTAATCCGAATAGAGCGACTCTAAGTAAATCTAAGTAAATCCAAAGTAAATCAGAGGAAAAGGAGAAGAAAGTAGAGGAGACTGTGCGTCTTCTTCGGTTGTCTGTGATGAAAAACTGAGCAACTCGCGCAGCACAGGCATAAAACTTCAGGGCGACCTTCTCGCCTTCTGACGTATTCAAACCAGCTGGTATAAAGGAGTTCTCGTCGTCACAAGGCTCAGATGATAACTGTACGAGTTAGCGCTCCCGGCTGTCAACACTTCAGGGCCACAGCACGCCCCTCCACACGCACACGCACGCACATACACACACTCACGAACACGCCTGCGTCATGCGTACTGAGAGAGACGGCACGAACCCGGTAACTCCGATGGACCCCGGTAAAAGACACCGCAACAGCAGTAGCAGCAGTTTGAGGGGCTGACGGTGTCCTTCCCAACAGCCTAGCTGTGCGCCCTCACAACTGAAAAAGTTGTGCACTTTTACCGCGCTCCAATTATGGATTTTATAACAAGCATTAACGACAGCAACACAACAAGCGGTTACCATCAAAGGATGGACGTGGTTGGAGACTGGGACGGATCCGAGAATGGGACGCGGTTTCGGTCTCCACCCGATGTGAAACTGAGTTACCAGATTATCACCTCTCTGCTCCTGGGCGCTCTCATTCTCTGCTCAATATTTGGCAATGCGTGCGTCGTGGCAGCCATCGCGCTGGAGAGGTCTCTCCAGAATGTGGCCAACTATCTGATCGGTTCTTTGGCTGTAACAGACCTCATGGTGTCGGTTTTGGTTCTGCCAATGGCCGCTCTGTATCAGGTTTTGAACAAGTGGACACTTGGACAAGAGATCTGTGATTTATTTATCTCTCTGGATGTACTGTGCTGCACATCATCCATCCTGCATCTGTGCGCAATTGCCTTGGACAGATACTGGGCCATAACCGACCCCATTGACTATGTAAATAAACGGACACCAAGGCGAGCTGCGATCCTGATTAGTGTGACCTGGTTAATTGGTTTCTCCATCTCTATACCGCCCATGTTAGGTTGGAGGAGCGCAGAGGACAGAGCGGACCTTGACGCCTGCATCATCAGCCAGGACCCGGGCTACACTATCTACTCCACATTTGGCGCATTTTACATCCCTCTTATCCTCATGCTGGTCCTGTATGGGCGAATATTCAAAGCTGCTCGTTTTCGGATTCGGAAGACGGTCAAAAAGACAGAGACCACAAAAGTATCAGACAAGTGCTTGACCATTTCCCCGGCGATCTTCCACAAGAAAAGCAACGGCGAGGCCGGGAGCAAAGGCTGGAAGCGCAGCGAGTCCAAGAACAACTCTCCGTGCGTAAACGGTGCAGTGAGGCACGGGGATGAGGGAGAGTCCCTGGAGATCATAGAAGTTATGAGCAACTCCAAGACCCACCTGCCCCTC
Source organism: Cynoglossus semilaevis (assembly GCF_000523025.1). NCBI lineage: Eukaryota > Metazoa > Chordata > Actinopteri > Pleuronectiformes > Cynoglossidae > Cynoglossus > Cynoglossus semilaevis. Next base: position 6,086,693 of record NC_024328.1, on the reverse strand, counting down.
CCCAACACCCCGCAGTCCTCTCATGGCTACGAGAACATGAACGACAAGAACTCGGGGGCGAAGAGAAAGATCGCCCTGGCCAGGGAAAGGAAAACGGTGAAAACACTGGGGATCATCATGGGGACATTCATCTTCTGCTGGCTGCCCTTCTTCATCGTCGCACTTGTGCTGCCATTCTGTGCAGAGCGCTGCTACATGCCCGACTGGCTGGGCGCAGTCATCAACTGGCTGGGCTACTCCAACTCTCTCCTCAACCCCATCATCTATGCTTACTTCAACAAAGATTTCCAAAGTGCTTTCAAGAAGATTATCAAATGCAAATTCCACAGACCGTGACCGCGTGCGGGCTGTCTGGGTCATAGATGGACAACAGGGAAACTGATTTCCCGGACTCTCTTTCAGGGAAAGTCTCTTTTAGGGGTGCGTTTGAGAACCTTGTACAAATAAGAAGCCCTAGGTCAGCGGCCACTGATGAGACGAGACAAGACAGGAACTCTGCCGCTCTCTTAATGTACGAGCTCATGTTAGTTCAGTGTTAGTCGCTACAGTGTATAGCCTATACAGTATATGCGTCGGCAGCCATCGTTGTATTGCCATGCAAGACGTGTCATGTGCTGATTCCATACTACCAATCATGAGACACGCGGGGGATTTCCATCCTTACACCATGAGCTTTGTAGCACTGAAATAATAATAATAATTATGATAATAATAAAACAATCAAAGCCTGTCCTTAAAATGACATGAGTTCACTTTTTCCAAATGTCAAGTCTTGATTCTGAATATAAATCTGGGTTTATTATAAAGAATGACACTTCTGAACTGCAGCTGTCTCATCATTCATCGTCGTTTAGTAGGGCACAGGGAATTCACCCTTTACCTTATTGTTAAGGCATGAAACAACACAGAGAACCTATCTATATGCTATGACAGGCCACATCGATGCCACAGAGTAATATGGCCATCAGTGTGTAATACAGTATGTCGGGGGTCATATATCAAAAATGTATAAAACAAACACAGCTGTCTATCTATCAAATGCACCATAAGGTCAGCAGCAAGAAAACATGTTTTTTCTTTCCATCTAAAACCAAAGTTCACATCATTTTATGAATAAATGTTTTCACAGCAGACATGAACCCAGAGAGAAGTGTGACAGCACTGCTACAGTAGATTAAATACACAGATTAAGACAGTTTTTAGTGTATATGTGTTTAGTGTATGGCATATATGGATAAATATTCTTAGATATTAATATGTAAGAATATTTCTATTTTTTTACACTTTTTTACTTTTTTAGTGTGCAGGAATTGTCTTAAACCAGTGAGTCATCCAAAGCAGAGCAGCAGGTGGTGGTAGTAGAGGGGTATCTCAGCCCAGGTGAGCCCTTGAAAACTAACAGTTAAACCTTTTAATGTCATTAAGAGCATTTGATTTATTGTTTTGTGAGATGAGAATTTCTGCATTAGATTTTTTTTTCCATCAAAACATAATTTTCTAAGGGCAGACTTTCATCACATTGGGGTCTGGATAATAATGTGCTCTAAAACAGTTCTGGAGTCGGTGAAGCCTGTCTGGGTATCTTTATTTCACAAACATTTGGAGGTGTGCAGCTCCAGAGCTCAGTGCGAAGTACCCAGAGAGGGGCATGTTATTTTTGTTCTGCTAAAATATTTGATCACCTGCTATTTTTATATAATCGTCAAAGCTAAATCTACGTTACTTAGAGTTGCTCTGTATAACAGAATTAGTTTAAAACAAAACAACAATACTGCATCACTCACTGATGGAGCTGTGTATTTAGACCTGCACCCCCTACAGGAGAAAATGTGAGCAGCATGCTCTTTCTGTGTAGGTTCCGGACTCTATTAAATTAAAATTATTATTATTATTATTATTATTATTATTATTATTATTATTATAAATGTTTATTTAAGTGTTAAAACGGCTGAGTAATTGTAACGGAAGAACAGTAGGGTGGTAGGGTGAACGTCATCAACACCACTGTTCCTCTGAGCCAGGGATATTCTTTTTCCATCCGACCACAGCTGCTCCGCAGTGAGTCATTGTGACATCAGCACACTCAAAATGCTTTTGGGCAAATGAATCCCATAACTGTGACCTGCAGGTGAAGTTCTGGGCCGATGCCGAGCTGCTGAGCCGAGGGTTGAATATAATATGTCCCATTTGTGAGTGCAGCTCCATGTGAAGACCATTAATGTCATTACTTTTTGAACCTGATATGAAATCACCAATCTGTCCACCTTCTTTAATCTGCACAGTGATATCAGTTCTCTGGATTGGAGCACTGCAATAACCTCACTGACACTGGGAAGATGGGGGGGGGGGAGTGGCATGAGTAGGTGGGTGTGGTGTAATGATGCAGGAGCTTTTCTGCCACAGAAGTGAGGAAAGGATTATTTGAAATGTGACAATAACACAGAGATTACACATGGCTTATCACGTCTGTCCCACTGGCCTCAAATGAAGGTAAAGTGTGTTCGATTAAAATAAATTAATTAATAATTAATTCAAGTATATGAATTAGGGCAGTGGTTCTCAAACTGTGGTACGCGTACCAAGCACTATCTAGTGGTAAGTGGAAAATCCGTATTTTCACTTTTCACTTTCACAATTTTCAATTGAATAAATCTGAAACATACCAGGCACAATTAATACAACATTTAGAAAAAATATGTATCTACTTGTGAGATTATGAAATAGGAAGTCTGGTCTTTTTATTTATTTACCTGTTTTTTTGCTGCACTGCAAATCTGTTGCTCACGTATAAGCACAGGCAGCACAGAATCATGGGATCACTTGCAAGTTGAACGTGGAACGAGCAGGGGAATTCTAATGTTATGTCATGGTGGTACTCAGAGAGATCGATGTTTTCTCAGGTGGTACAGAGTAGAAACAGTTTGAGAAACACTGGTTTAGGGTGTAATGAAAGAGAGTAGTGTTATAGTGTTTTTGATAAATTAGGTTTTTTCTATTTTCACATGTCAAATCGATATAAAATCACAGCTGCTGTTTGAAATGTTACATCCGGACTACTGTTTCAGGGTAATGTTAAGATTAGACAGGTTAAAGGGAGGTGTTTATAGTTTTGTTTTTCAAATAAATAGTAAAATAGACAAAAAGGAACTCTGACTGAAATGTCTTACAGTAAAACCCTTTAACCTTTTCGAAAATCATCTAAATTAACGACCAAAATGCAGTGGAACCTCGACATATGAGTATTTCAAGGATTGCAATGCAAGCATTTGAGTATATTCTAGCTTTGCGATATGAGTAAAGATTTGATATACGAGCACGCTTACAGAACTAATGTTAGGTGACCGAGCCCTCAGCTTCTGTGATTTTCTCTCTATTTTGTTAATTATTCTTCATAATAGTGATGAGTCCTAAGAAAGTGAGTGGTAAGGATGGTAGTGAGTCAATAAATATGAGCGTGGTGCCCGCGTGAGTGATCAGCACGCATGTATGATCGCAGTACATCCACGATATGTACCATCTTAAAGTAAAAAACAAATAATACGGTAGTTAAGTTAATTATAAGTTTATGTAAGTTACGTAGTGTATGTGTAAGGTACGGTATGGAATCAAGTGTCTACGTACGGGCCAACTCTCTCTCACTCCTTCCCTCCCTCCTCCTCCTCCCCACGTCTCCATTAGCCTCTACTGTATCGTCTGTCTCGAAGATAAGAACTCATAATTAAAACCACCTTTTATTTTATATCACAGGAATCCTTATATACTATATATTTTGTGTGTGTCTCTATAGCAATTCAAAACATGTTTTTTCCATTGTTTTTTAGAGGCCCTAGAGAAAACGAGAACAAATTAATTATTTTTCTGTTATTTCTTACGGGATTAGAGATACGAGCACCTCAAGTTACGAGCTCGGTCCTGGAATGAAATATGCTTGTATCTCAAGGTTCGTAAACTTTTTGTTTAATTCACATGGCTGTACATGACACAGTTGAATACAGATAGGAGTTATAGCAAATAAAAAAAACAAAGCCTGCCGGTTCTCAAGTCTGGGCTGATTGCAGTCTAATATAGGCTGAATAGCTGCTGTATGTTTGCTGTGGACTAATATAATGAGCCACTCTCAGGGGCTGAACAGTTACAGGGGTGATATAGAGAGAAACAAACCTGTCAGTAGACAATATGAGTGGATGAGCAGATAGCAGGAAAACAAAGTGGCCGGAATGAGGTTTAAACATCAACAGGAAGAGGGAAGACAAGGAGAGAGTTACCATAACTCAACCATGACTCGGCACAACAACCTCCCTCACCATCTTCACCTTTACGACCTTTTGACCCTTTACGGTCATTTAATACTTAATCCTAAACTTTATAATCTTCTCAATGATTTCAAAGCCCACTGTCTGATAAATACCAGAAGTTCTTTGTGTGTCTTTGTCTCTGCCCAGGAGAGGAGCTGCCAGCAGTGAGATATAAATATTTTCTATTCGACAGGTTTGTTGTTCCCATTTACAAACCTCCTTTCCAGGAAGCTGACAGGAAACAGAAGAAAGAAAATAATGAAGAATTTTTACTTTTGCATAATTTGTTAAACATAACTCATTTTTACATTCCAAAAGGTTGCAGTAGAAGCAAAGTATTACCCTGGGTCACTTTCTGTCTTTTATTATTCACTTTTGAATCAGTTATGAACTGAGGATTGTAGTTCACAGTTAGACAACATATCAATAAGATGAAGTTTAACGATGCATTAAAAATAAATTCTCCACAGGGAACAAGGCCAGCTGGAGATTCACGCCAATAGTGCATGTCATTTAAAAGTTGTCTGCTACTTTTCAGTAAACATAGTTGCGCTTAGAGTGTGTATCAGTATTTTCTTAGTATTTAGTTTCTATATATATATATAATAACATCCATCAACTGTGCTGTTAGAACTGGGATTTAGAACTGGATAGTCACATTTTTAGTATGAGTATTTTAATACTGTATCAGGCCAGATAATCATATCGCTATATAATGCATATACTGTATATCACCAGTGACATTTTATTTTTAGTACTTTTTAAAAAATCAATCTGGACATACTTCTTCTTTGCACCTTTTGTTTTAGAAAAAAAAATCAAACATTTGTTTTTTCTAAAACCAATGAGATTTACCTTGTTTTGTAGTCCTTCTCACAGAAGCTCAGGCCCAGAGAAGTTGACTCAACATTTCTGAGCAGAACAAATGGTTGGATCTCTGCTTGATTCAATCTCTGCCAGGAGAGATTTCAGATGCAGCCGCAGACGGTGTTCAGCCACAATGACTTTTTAAAGTCATTCTGAGCCCATGTGACTGTGTGTTTGGTCCTATGCTGCCTTTGTCCCAATTTTTATTTTGGAATTGGGTTTCTGTCGACTGAAACCCCTCTCTCTGTTCAGAGGTAAGCTACTGAGCTACATCTCTCTTTTTTTGAGTAATTATAAAAAGGACTTTGTACAGTGTTATGGTCTGTTTCTCTTTTGCAGCAGTGTTCCAACACGATAGACATGATGGCTCCCAAAACTTTCAGGCAAGACGGGCAAACTCATCAGTTTAATGGAGATCAGGCATCACTTATTCAAGGGCAGCACCACATTGAGAGAGACAAAAGAGTAAACCATTTACAGAGACAATAGAATCACACCGTTTCTAGCCTGTTAAAGTTTTTTTTTTCTTAATGTCGTAAAGAACTCTCTCTGCATCTTACTGAACTAGATTCAACAATTTAAAGCTGCTTGGTCTACATTCACTTCCCTCTGTCATTTGTGTCCCAAAGGACCCACTTGGTGCCTTTCAATAAGTATCATCTATCTAAAATAGTGATAGGATAAACCGTGTGTGCAGACACTGAGTGGATGAAGCCGAGTACCGAACACCGGCCGTGTGACAGAAACGTTATCTGCGTGACAGTCGAGGAACAAAAGGCACTCCAAACAAAACAAGACCCTCTCACTTAGCCCCGGGCTGTGAGTACTCTGCCTTTGCTCATTTGTCTGTGTGGGCATCTCTCTCTCTCTCTCTCTCTCTCTCTCTCTCTGTGTGTGTGTGTTTTTTGCAGGGAGTGTGTATTCATGTTTATAGTCTGATGATGTCGAGGCTATTTAAAGGTATAATGAGTAAGATTCCTTTACAAAATAACCAACACAGTCATACAAACCTATAGTTCTGTGTTTAAATATTCTATAATGTTTTTCTTTTTTTTTCTTCTTCTTCATTTGCCATTTAATAAGACACATGTGTGAAGTTATTATGACCAAGTAAAAAAAAGGGCCAACAGGTGGCAGTAATTCAACTCTAAGAAACAACAGAGGGTAAGCTTAATCATCCACTGAATTTGGACCAGTTGAGAACCATTGATCTAAACAAACCTCCACGGCTAACCTTTAAAAAGAGAAGTTTTTAAAGGTCAGTTATGACACAGTTCAACTGCAGTAGATCATTAATCATAATTAAAAAGCATTTTTTAATTTATTTTTTCTACTCTAGTAAGAAAATGTAAAAAAATAAATTTACTTGAATTTATTTAATTGATTAGAACAACATTTACATGTGAGTTTCCATTACAGTTGCAGTTATACTATAGTATATATCCATCCATCCATCCATCCATCCATCCATCCATCATCAACCGCTTATCCAGGGCTGGGACACTTCCTCAAGCTCTTCTGAGGGGACCCCAAGGCGTTCCCAGGCCAGCCGAGTGACATAGTCGCTCCAGCGTGTCCTAGGTCCCTCTAGGTCTCCTCCCAGAGGGACAGGACCCGAGCACCTCCCGAGGGAGGCGTCCGGGGGCCATGCGATGTGAATGCCCAAGCCACCTCAGCTGACTCCTCTCGATGTGGAGGAGCAGCGGCTCTACTTCGAGCTCCTCTCGTGTGACAGAGCTCCTCACCCTATCTCTAAGGGAGCGCTCTGCCACCCTGCAGAGAAAGCTCATTTCAGCCGCTTGTATCCGGGATCTCGTTCTTTCGGTCATGACCCAGAGCTCATGGCCATAGGTGAGGGTAGGAATGTAGATCGACCGGTAAATCGAGAGGTTTGCCTTTCGACTCAGCTCCTTCTTCACCATAACGGACCGATACAGCAACCGCATTACTGCGGCCACTGCACCGATCCGCCTGTCCATCTCACGTTCCATCCTACCATCACTCGTGAACAAGACCCCAAGATACTTAAACTCCTCCACCTGAGGCAGGAC
>NC_024328.1:6067931-6078806 GCF_000523025.1 Cynoglossus semilaevis | reverse complement strand
CCCCTGGCCTGCCAGTCCGGAGGTACTGCCCCAGACTGCCACGCGATGCTGCAGCTACGTGTAAGCCAAGACAGCCCCATAACATCCAGAGATTTAAGGTACTCAGGGCGGATCTCATCCAGCCCCGGTGCCTTTCCACCGAGCAGCTTTTTGACTGCCTTGGTGACCTCAGCGCAGGAGATGGGAGGATCAGCTGCTGAGTCCTCAGCCTCAGCTCCCTCCGAGGAAGGCGTGTCAGCAGGATTGAGGAGATCCTCGAAATATTCCTTCCACCTCCCGACGACATCCTCAGTCGAGGTCAACAGCCTCCCCCACCCTCCCCACCCCCGCTGTAAACAGCAGTGTTGTTTACTGCTTCCCCTTCCTGAGGCGCCGGATGGTTTGCCAGAATTTTTTCGTGGCCGACCGGTAGTCCTCCTCCATGGCCTCCCCGAACTTTTCCCAGACCCGAGTTTTTGCTTCCGCGACTCAAGCACCCTGTGGAGGGTATAGAGCTGGTCCAGTGTTCCACGACCAGGACGAAAACCGCATTGTTCCTCTTGAATCCGAGGTTCGACTATCGACCGGATTCTCCTTTCCAGTACCCTGGAATAGACTTTTCCCGGGAGGCTGAGGAGTCTGATCCCCCGAAAGTTGGAACACACCCTCCGGTCCCCTTTTTTGAAAAGAGGCACCACCACCCCGGTCTGCCAGTCCAGAGGTACTGTCCCGGACTGCCACGCGATGCTCCAGAGATGTGTCAACCAAGACAGCCCCACAACATCCAGAGACTTGAGGTACTCAGGGCGGAGCTCATCCACCCCCGGCGCCTTTCAATGGAAGTGGAGAACATAGTCCACTCAGACTCGATGTCTCCAGCCTCCCTCGGGACCTGTTCAAAGCTCTCCCGGAGGTGGGAATTGAAGGCCCCCCTCACCGGGGATTCCGCCAGAACATGTCAATAGACCCTCAGGAAACGTTTGGGTCTGCCAGGTCTATCCAGCTTTGCCTCCCGTAAGCGGAGCCAACTCACCACCAGGTGGTGATCAGTTGACAGCACAGCCCCTCTCTTCACCCTGGTGTCCAATACATACGGCCGGTCGATCATTGACCTCCGGCCTAGGGTGTCCTGGTGCCAAGTGCACTGATGGACACCCTTGTGCTTGAACATGGTGTTTGTTATGGACAAACTGTGACTAGCACAGAAGTCCAATAACAAAACACCACTCGGATTTAGATCGGGGAGGCCGTTCTTCCCAATCACGCCCCTCCAGGTGTCGCTGTCGCTGCCCACATGGGCGTTGAAGACCCCCAACAGGACGATGGAATCCCCGGAAGGAGCACTGTCCTGTACCCCTCTCAGTGCCTGCAAGAAGACTGGGTATTCTACACTGCTATTCGGCCCGTAGGCTTTGTTTCAGCCTCAGTGAGACACCTTTCAGTGGTTTTTCACATTTGGTTGGGTCTGCAGCAGGAAGGTGCTAAGACACCAAAAGGTTTTCCCGAGCACACACAGTCACATAGCCCCACACATTCAAAGAGATTTTCCTACCTTCTCACAGGGAACCCCGAAGCCATCCATTCCTTTTGATCTACATGACCACCTGTGGTTGACTGGACTTCACTTGTGATAACCCCCCACTGAGCAACAAAAGGTTCTTCCAACACTGCTGAATCATGGAACAAGAATGCCACATAGTGGCGACTGCAGGCATCACATGATAACAAGAACAATAATATGATTGGCCACAAGAGGCCTAGCCTCTCTCTTCCATTGGCCTACAAGATTTAAACACACACCCGGGAAGTCGAAATCTACGTATATATTCTGTTATTATAGGCGTTTTAAACACCTGTTTGACATGAAAATGTTTTAAGATTTTGGAATTTTTAACTTTTATTCTTGGTAATATTCTTGGCTTCCCTTCTATAGTTCATGACATTTGGAGACATTTTGATAACACTAAGATTTTGTGAATTAAATTTAAAATGATTTTTTTTACAAAATTAGATTTAATTTTCATTTTTCAAACAAATTAGCAAAACTTCTCCACAGTTTGACAGTCTGACAGGTGGGAACACACAGTTGTTGTACACAGGCTCCTACTTGCTGACAGTTACACTGTGACTACACATACGCTCATCATTAAATATTGTTTATTGTTTGTATTCTCCTAGATGAGTTCATAATTTACAAAACTAACACTGCATTCTTCTGATGGTGACCATAAAGTAACAACTAAGCTGAATCTTCATCCATGTTATATATCAAGCCAAAGGTAGGGTCTGCTTCCCCACTGGTTCTCTGTATTTTCACCCAACAGTGTTGCATCCTAGTGGTTCACTGTGCTTCACTTTTAGAGGCAGGTGGATTTAATTTCCTCAGCTGACACATTGTGAAAATATATGGTGCATTAGACATCAAAGGCCATTTGATGGGTCACTGACTTGTCTTCCATTTCCACTCTAGAAATGTGCAAAATGAAAATCAAGTTCTCTATATGCTTCAATCCATTTATTGTCCGTGGCTTATCTAAAATCAGGATGCAGGGGCAGTAGCAAAATACTATTCTAATAATTACCTAAAAATAAGTCTTAAAAATAAAAAAATAAAATTCCCCAAAAGGAATAAAAATGTATTTATTTGCCCAAAAATATGTAACTGTGCACTGTTTATGCTTAAAATTAAAAAATATTTTATATAAACCTTTGAGCAAAAGCAAAATACTATAATAATAATTTCCTGAAAATGTTTTAAAATATAATATTTTCCCAAAAGAGTTAAAAAGCACAATTTGCCTAAAAATATGTAGCTTTATTTATTTGATTATTTATTTGATGTTTTATGCCTAAAATTAGTATATAAGTATATCAGTATTGTTTTTGATTGTCAACCTTTGATCAAAAGTAATACATACAACAAGTAAAAAAGCACAGATTTGCCAAAAAATATGTAGCTGTGAGCTGTTTTACTATTAAAATCTGAACAAAAGACAAATACTAAATGAATAATTTTCTGAAAAAGTTATTTGATCAACGTAAAATGCTACACCAGTAAGTTCCTGAAAAAGTCTTCAAAAATAAAATTTAGAAATTTAGAAAGTTTCTCATGATTTAAACAAGCACTCACGTGCCTTAAAATGAGTATCAATGCACTTTTTTTAAATGTTAAAATTCAGAAAAAATACTTTTTCAGTACTACATACTATATTAATATTACATATTATGTTCCTGAAAAAGACTTTCCCAAAAACAAAGAAAAAATGCAGTAACTGTTTGATCAGATTAGTGGTATGGTAAGTATTAATTGTTTAAATGCAGAAGAAAAAAATTATCGTCAACTTTCGATCTCAGTTAAATGCTAAACTTTAAAGTTAAAGAAAAACACTTCATAAATAAAAGTTTCTCAAACAATGAATAAAAAATGCACTAATTTGCCTAAAACTATGCAGCTGTTAGATCAGATTGGTGTTATGGTAAGGACTAGTTGTCAGGGGCTAGAGGACGTTTACAGTCTTTGAAAAGCGCAGAAAAGTCCCACTGTGTGTTTGCCCGTACAGTATCTCTAACACTAACTGTATCTGTTACCAAATCTTCCTTTCTCTTTTTTAAAGCTATTTATAGTCAGATGCAGTGGGCAACAACGAGACCAGCTGAAAATGAAGACAGATATTGGAGAGGAAATGTCACATGACTTATCGTATAATTTCCAGTCTTTGTCATCTTTGGTCACAAGAGTAACCTTCAATAAATAAACCCCGTCCCCCTTTCTTCTTTGTAATTTGTGTGATCTGTTACACTGCATTTTCTCATTATCTTGCCACGTGTTCTGTAAAGACTTCACTACATTCTTAAAATAATATTTTTTTGATTTCTGTTTATATTTTCCTGCTATTCTCTACATCCCTATGTCAGCTCACCACCTTTATGGCACTCGAGTGCTGCACCCTCAAAAGCAACTCCTCTTTGCCGCTTTATCTAATAACAACGTGACCTTTTGGTGTCCTCTGAGATGGTGTCTCTGCCTTTAGTTATGGTATTTTAATTGCCAATTGTATTCTGACAGTGGCGAGCCATGTGCCTATTAATTGGGCTCTAAAAAAACATACCAACATTCCTTTGTTTCAGCAGAAACCAATACAGTTACTCCCTCAAGCTCATAGTTCTTTAATCCAACTTAATTAGGTTGTTTTCAAAAAAAGGAAGAAAAAAATTACATTGTTTTGAAACAAATGTAAAAAACGTGGTCTTCATTACATTTCCCCAGACTGCAGAAGACATTAAAAATTAATGTTTTACATTGTAAAGCTGACTTTGACTTGTGTGTGTGTGTGTGTGTGTCATGAATGTTCCTTATATTTCATTGTGAAACATTAACCAGCCATTTGGGGCGGCAGATGAAAATGACCCTTCTGGCTAAATCGGACTAATTCTGCAGCACATTACATTAAATATTCAAAGTCTTCTGTGTCTGATAATAAAAAAGAAAAATACAAAAAAGGTATGGGAAGGTTGAAAGATGAAGCAGGAAGCTGATAAGAATATGATATTAAATATACTGGATTATTTTCCTTTTCGGCTTTCAAAGAAATTGGATAGAGGTATTAAAAAAAAGCCTTTTACATAACAATCAAAAAAAACATTTATTTAACCATTTATTACGTGTTATATTTCAGAATAGACACTTATACAAAAAGAAAAAGATTTGTGTTATTTCTGTTTTTCTTTTTTTAATTTTCTTAAGTTTTTTATCGAACACCTGTTCAGTTGACGTGGTAGAGTCTGAGTTTGTCATATGCACTTGATAAAAGAAGATCCTCCATCTCACCGAGTGTGAGATGGAGAAAAAAAAAAGCTCACCTGAAAAGGCTCAGACATTGAAGCCTTCCCTTTGTTGTCTGTTTTTTAGACATACTGTATGAAGATGACATGACAGCTGTCAGAACCTGATCTGATCTGAAGAATCCCAGGGCCAGAAAACCACCTCACTGCACCAGAGCCAAGTCTGACAGTTTAACTGAGGTAAACCACTGTTTATATACAGTAGTGTAGTGTAGTGGCCAGTAGATGCTTTACCTGGATTACACTTCAATCAGTTCATGATGATAACTTCAGTAATGGACAGGTCATAGGTCAGGCCACTCAAGCACAATATTCAATGTATAGCATTCCACCCATCTGCCTATATAACTGGTTTTAAAGTTCCATTTAAGGCAGTGGTTCTCAATTTTTTTCTGTCATGCCCCCCTTGAAGACAGAAATGCCCCCCCCCATCCCCACCCTGACCCCTTTCCCTCTCCGACCCACATCCCCGCAAATTAAAATACTATTGAGAACCTGATAACATATATTTTTATTTGTACAAACTACTGTATGAGGTGCTGCCATCTAGTGACTGGAGGCGTGTTATCATACAAGCATTACAGCAGTGGTGCACTTATATCCAGTGTATCATATTCCATTAGAAGCCCCTCACACCACCCCCCACCCCGGCACCTCGCCACGCCCCCCTAGGGGGCCCGCCCCACTATTTGAGAAGTACTGCATTTAAGGTATCATTCATTCAGTTATTTATAGTCTAAAAACGTAATCCTTTGCAGGGCTGTGTAGCCAATACCAGCTGTCAATGGGCATGAGGATTGGGGGTGCGGTTACACCCTGGACAGTTGGCCAGTCATTCACAGATCCACATACAGCAACAAACAGTCATTCACACCTGTGGCCAATTGAGAGTATCCAATCAACACACTATCATGGGCTGTAGGATGAGCCAGCAGTACCTGGAGCTAACCTCCACCCACACGTGGAGAACAGGAAAACTCCTACTATCCAGAAAGTGATTGAACCAGTGGGTTATCTCTCTGCGAAGACACTCTTGACCCTAAAAACAACAATCTGGCCCTAAGGCTTTCTTCACATACAGTAGTCACCTTCTCCATAAAATGACAACTGATGCGTCACGTTACGACGGACCTTATAAATCTTTAAAATTTAACCTGCCTGTAAATTTCCCATGAAACCGGCACTGCCTTGTGCAAACAGCACACTCCCATAGAAGCAGAATAAATTAGCCATTAATAATTTATTAAGTCCATTGTCATGCTCAAGGGCTGAGTCTAAAGTGAATCCCCTCATTTTTTTATGTTTTTTTTTTGTCATACAATTGCTCCCTGGCTGAGTGTGTGGTGTATTTTCATTAAGACACTGACTGATGTCTGCTGTGTGTGTGTCTGCCACTGTCACTGTTTGTTGATGACATCCCACTATGTCTTCATGACATAATGCTTTGGGATGAACAGGTTCATTAAACAATGCTGGGAAATTATGAACAGTGTGTGTGTGTAGAAGTACATTTGATGAAAAAAATATACACAGTTTTTGGCCCACGGCAAATTCTGTTCTATAGAAAATACAGTGGTAAACAAAAATATAAAGGGGTGGGGGTGTGGACCTCCACACTGTTTGAAAGGATATTCTGAGTTCATGCTAATGGTTAAGCTGTGATTGCCTTAGGCTTAGCATGAGGAAGCTACAGCTGTGTGCAGTCATCTTTCATGTGTGGAACATATACATTTAAAGCGTAGGATAAATCTAAATATACAGGTCAGTGTGTATCATGCTGAGCTGAGTGTGTGTGAAGGCAGACACCTTCAGGCTGTTTAAAGGCCTGTGTGTGATCATCAGAGCTCAGCAAACATATGTTGTGTGTAGTCCATGTCTGGAAATACCTTATTTATGACAGAGGCTCGATTATGTGTGTTTTAGTTTGTGATATACACTACTGTGTATGTGTATGTGTGTGTGTGTGTGTGTGTGTGTGTGTGTGTGTGTGTGGGTGTGTGTGTGTGTGTGTGAGTGTGTGAGTGTGTGTGTGTGTGAGTGTGTGTGTCTGTACAAGTCCCCTTTCGACTAACGTTATTAGAAAGTGGTCCCAGAGGCAAAGTCCATCCAATAGTCCCTGTCACAGTCCGACTGTGGCTGATCATATCACAGTGAGACTTGCTGACACTTCATCACTGGCAAATTGAGTCTCTAAAGGAGGCCAATTAGAGACATGCAGGGCTAACGGTAGCCCAGGGGCTGCTACTCTGACTACAGTGTTTCAAGGGAGAAGTAGCGTTTGAGAGACATAGTCTGGACTTCAATGGAAAGTCAACCACAGCAGGACTTTACGAGGAACTCACATTTGTCACATTTGAGTTGATGCATTTTGTGTTTAAATTTGAACATGGAATAGATAAAAAAAATTAAAAGAGAGACTTTATTTTTAAAAGTTGTTGAAATCTAGATTGGCTAGTACATAAACCTATAAATAAAATATATATAAATTGTGAGTATGTTGCTTTGATACTTCAAAATAAAAACATTTTTATTTATTTATTTATTTTAACAAGAGACACTAATTCTCAATTGCTATCTTAACAATGTCACATGTTCCCAACATCGTACGTCATACACTTGATGCATTGATGTTCTCACCAGAGAGGAAACATTTCATCACCTACAGTACATTAAGGGTCCTCAGTTATAACAAGAAGTGAGTTTATACAAATAAAACTTGGTAAACCTTTAAAAAAAACAATTTTTCTCCAGATCTTCAGGTCTTTTTGGTTTGTTCTGATTTGCTTTTTCACAGCATCTAAGATCTTAAAATATCTCTTCATGCCATAGAAATCATCTTCATATCACTCACAGAATTGTAAGCCAAACTTTTTTTCCACTTTAATAAAAAATGAATGCTCCCACTCTGGCATATACTCTTGATTTCTAAATCAGCTTTTGGAGTTGACTATTCCCCCATCGATTGTTATCGTCTCCTTCCACTGCCAGACGTATAGACGTGCCACTTATCAACAACAGACCAGAAGAGATCAGATCCCAACTGCTGTCTGGCTGCTGGAGAACAGTGACCTTTTACTTTTGTTCAGTTTTTCTGAGTAGAGCAGAGCAGTCTGTTAGCTGTCCTCTAATCCTGAATGAAGAGAAACATACTGAATATGAGAAATGAAAATAATTGTAAACAGAGCAAAGGAGATGAAGTAGCTGCTGTGTTAGGATAAAAAAAACTCAACTTCATTTATTATCGTTTTGGTAAATATTATATCATTTTATTCAAATGATTCATTTTGCAAACACTGTGGTTATAGTGGATGTACTTATCCTCCATCTTGATAAACAGACTATTATAATTTTTCCCATCGGTGTTAAAGGGCAGTGCTGGGATCTGTTTCTCAATTTCTTTAAGCATAATAAATAGAATTAATTTACTAGTGAAGATACACTTCAACAACAATAACAACAAAAGAACTCAACTAACTTTTGTTTAGGAAGTGTTTCTTAATGCAAAACACATTATGTGTCAAGTTTGTTTTTAAAGGACAAAAACACTTAAATACTATATTGCAATAGTACTTCTGAGTGCAAAATAAAATCATATAAAAAATTCAGTGTGACAACCTAGTATAGTTACTGAGCAAACGTTGTTTTGTCATTACAACCTCTATAGTTCTTTTGAATGACAGTTTTACAGAGAACAAAATGTCAAAGCAGTGAGAAATTTCTTTGTCCCAGTCACAGGGTCTGATTAACTCAAATAAACTATGCTATTATGAAATATTAACATTCTACGTTTTTTTTTACAGTTCAATATATTGAATGATGTATTTTATCAATTGTATATGTTTTTCTTTTTGCCAAACAGAGAAATCTTTTTTTTTTTTTTTTTTTGAGCAAAAAAGGAAACGAAAGCAGGAGCTCACACAGACATGACATATACAGGGAAACAGGAGAGAAGAATGATGTGAAAAAAAGAGCACAGATCTTGTACATGCAGTCGATTTAATTAATTATGTATGATTGCCTCCTATTAGTTATGCAGACACAGGAGAAATATACAGCCAGATCTCACAGAGATCAAATCCTGTATATATCATTATGGAGATAGCTGTCCCAAAATAGTTCCCAGTCCCCTCACTTTCTGAAGAAAGGACCAAGCAGAGTACTATTTGTGCTGATGAAGCAGTTTGTGTTTAGAAAAGAGGCTGGTGCACAAAAACACAGTGTTGATATTAGAACTCCAATCCTCATTATTATTTAACACTCAGCACTTCTGACAGCTTTCTGAAATGCACTTAACTACACTGATTGTGTGAACACTGCTCTGACTCTTACATCGCTGTGGCCTGCAGTTACATAAGTTCAATTTGTCGGCAGACATTTCCTAATGCTGTCATAAAAATCGTAAAAAAAGATGGAAAAGGAGGAGAAGAAGAAGAAGAAGAAAATGACCAAGACAAAAATGACAAAAGAAGATAAATAAATACTGTAGGTAAAGCAGAAAAAGAAAACGTGTTTGAAAAAGAAAGAGAACAGTGAGAATTAAAAGAAGTAGAGGTAAGAACTGAAAAAGATGAAAAAGAAGACCAAGAAGAAGAAGAAAAAATAATTAGATAAAGAACCATGAATCAAATAAGAAAAAAACATTCAGAAGTAAAAGAAGAAGATGGAATAGGAAATGGAGGAGAAGGAGGAGGAGCAGGGAGGGAACAAGATGAAAAGTGAGGTAAAAACAATAAATGATAAAAGATACAAAATAAAAGAAGCAGAGGAATAAATAGATAAAGTAAAACAAGACTAAAAACACTCAGACTTAAGTGAAGGAGGAGAACAAGAAGAAGAAGAAAAGAAGAAGAGTGGGGAAAGCATAATAAAATTAAATAAGTAAATAAAGACCAAGAGTAAAAAGAATTACAATTAGAAGAAAAACATGTGGAAGATGAAGATGATAGAGAAGAAGAGGATGAAGAAAAACCTCAGGAGAGAATCAGAGAAGAATGGATGAAACAGTCAAGGGCTGTTGAATGAATGTCACAGCCCCTTCAATTTCTAAGAAAAAAAAAAAGGAAACCTTTTGGCAAATTATTAAATTCCCACTGAGGAAAAATCTTCAAATGCTGCTTCTGCTGCTTAGACCTCACCACAGAGCTGGAATTCACACCTTCATTTCATGTTATGTTTTATTTGTTTTGTTTTGTTTTTGTTTGTTTTTTTGTTTTTTGTTTTGTAAATGATTTCATGTTCTTCTGTTGTTTCATGTTCTTTGTCAAAGACAAAGAAGAAGAGGAGGACAATTGATTTGGTGATTGATTCAAAAAGAGAAAAGAGGAAGAATAGAAGTGTTGGTCTGAAGTTTGGAACTCTGAATGTAGGTACAATGACAGGGAAAACTAGAGAACTAGCTGATGTGATGGAGAGAAGAAGAGTAGACATTTAGTGTGTGCAGGAGACCAGGTGGAAGGGCAGCAAGACTAGAAACATTGGAGGAGGCTACAAACTGTTTTATCATGGTTCAGATGGGAAGAGAAATGGAGTAGGGGTGATCCTAAAGGAAGAACATGTAAGAAATGTGGTGGAGGAGAAACGAGAGTCAGACAGGTTGATGTGTGTGAAGGTAGAAATAGAAGGACTGATGATTAATGTTGTTAGTGGTTGTGCACCACAGGTGGGCTGTGAGTTGGAAGAAAAGTTCTGGAATGAGCTGGATTGGATGATAGAGGGTATCCCCAGGGGAGAGAGAGTGGTGATTGGAGCAGAATTTAATGGTCATGTAGGGGAAGGGAACAGAGGGAGGTGAAGAGGGAAGTGGCCAAGGCCAAACAAAAGGCATATGAGGAGTTGTACGAGAGATTGGAAACAAAGGAAAGAGAAAAGGAGTTGTATAGATTGGCCAGACAGAGAAACCAAGCTGGGAAGGATGAGATTGATTAAGGACAGAGAGGGGAATGTGATCACAAGTGAGGAAAGTGTGCTGAGAAGATGGAAGGAATACTTTGAGGAGTTGTTAAATGAGGAAAATGAAAGGGAAAGTAGAAACGAGGAGCCAGAGACTAGTAGGAA
>NC_024328.1:6064967-6066987 GCF_000523025.1 Cynoglossus semilaevis | reverse complement strand
TAAGGTGAAGGGAAAGGTTTACAGGACGGTGGTGAGACCAGCCATGATCTATGGTTTAGAGACAGTAGCAATAGGCAGAAGACAGGAGGCGGAGCTGGAGGTGGCAGAGTTTAAGATGCTAAGATTCTCTTTAGGAGTGACAAGAATGGACAGGATCAGACAGGAAGGTTTGGAGAAAAGGCTAGAGAAGCCAGATTGAGATGGTTTGGACATGTGCAGAGGAGGGACAGTGGATACATCGGTAGGAGAATGTTAGAGATGGAGCTACCAGGTAGGAGACAAAGAGGAAGATCAAAGAGGAGATATATGGATGCAGTGAGGGAGGACATGCAGATAGTTGGAGTCAGAGTAGAAGATGCAGAGAACAGAGATGGAAATCAATGATTCACTGTGGCAACCCCTGAAAAACGGAGAAAGCCGAAAGAAAAAGAAGAAGACTTCATGTTCTTCTGTTAGTAACACTTGGATAAAACACAGTCAAAAGAAATAAATATTTAAGTGGAAAGGTTACATAAGTGGGGCTTTGAGAGTTTATCAAATATATACGTGAAGTTTGTTATGTTGAATGGTCATCTCCTGACATGGTGCTTTGTCTTATGTGAGTCTGTGTGGATTTCAAAGACAAACCATTTTCATAATTTTTTTTATTCTGTTTAAATCAATTAATTATAAAGTATTTTACAGGAAGGTCTTCCACTTCTTTATGAATTTAGAAAAATGTGTAAACTTTATCAACGTTCTAAAAGTGAATTAAACTAAAACTTCTACTTCGGTGAGTTCAATGGAACTTTCATTCAGTAGGGAAAAAAGAGATGTTCATTATTTCCTGCCAACCTTCTCAAATAATTAAGTTGCCCGAGGGCAAAGAGCTGCAGTCCACTACAAGAAGTGAGTGAAGCAACACAGCAGGACTATCAGGTCATCAGTAAACAACATTAGAAGGAATATAAAAAAACAGATCCATTAAGGACTTGGCCGTTAAAAACTTGATGGGTAGTGGACAAAAGATTTTTGATGAATTTGTGAAGAGTGTGACTGATCTACCTGCGGTCCACATGTGTCTAAAAGTGTCAAAAATCATAAAGGTGGGAATGGGATGACAGTTACCATTGAATGTAGAGCAAGTCTTCAACACAGTCAAATATTACTGTAAAATGTGTTAGATATATAAATGACCTACAGTATCAAAGTCATTATAACATAGTGGCCCTAAACCGATGGCCAGTGATCCACATCTGGCCCTCGAGCCACATATTTTCAGAGCGCAACATGAACGCATGAACAGAGACAGTTTTCCTGTAGTACACTGTGTGTGTTTTGGTTTGGACAGCACATGTAAATAGCTGTCATCTCCATGACAACAATGCACTGTTCGTCGCTACGCACTAATAGGCTGATAGAGAGAACAACACTTTTTTAAAATTTGCTTTTAAAATGATACACTAATTGATACTGTATCAGCAGTGGTTGAATAGCCAAACTCCTATTAGATAAATAGATATATATATATACAGTATATATATATATATATATATATATATTAAACTTTATGATTTGCATGTGAGTTTTTACAAAGTTACATTTATGTAACCTTTCCCTTTTACAATGGTTGACAGTAAGAGATAAAAAGTGACTTCACATTTGTATGGTTCATTTGACCTCTGAACTCACAGGGCAGCGTTTGAATAAGCATGTGGTGAATGCTCTTCAGCCATGCATACACTACACATAATGTGACATGAAAAGAATGGCTGCTGTATATGTTGCTGCAGGGGTTTTGCAGTGTTTGCAGCATTTTTTAGATATACTGTATGTGTGTATACTTTTATACTTTCCGATGACAGACGCTGTGACTCATACCTTCATGGTTTCCACCGCGGCCTAGTTCTGATGGATGAATACATTCTACACAATCTCACTTACTGGAGACAAGACTGGAGACAAGACATGACTTCTTAAAATTACTGGAATTTTAAGAAGCGACACATTTGAGGTCATGAGTTCTTCTCTGACACTGAGT
>NC_024328.1:6057088-6064954 GCF_000523025.1 Cynoglossus semilaevis | reverse complement strand
TTCCTTCTTTGGGTCAAAGGCGTAGCACAGATGAAAAAGGTTTGACAAAATATGAATAATGTAGCTTAGCTTCCTAACAAATATCCTATGTGAGTGCGGGGAGGTGGGGTGTGTGAGGGGGGTATCTTGGCACGCATCTACTCTGATCCGGTCCAACTGATGTACAGTCCCAGACGTTTTCTTTTACATATTGTTCCGCTTCAGCGTGATTAAAATCTGACAACCGACACATCAGCAGGAAGCCTGATTGATGGTGTGTTTAGGGTAATTCAGAAAATGTCATATGAGGCTGAGCAACTGTGATCATTGGTGTCAGCAGATTTAGAAGCTGTCAGTTTATACATCAGATTCCTTTTTAGCTTTACCTCAAAGCAACTTTCTGTCTTTTCAAACAACTTATTTATCAAGGAAGGAACAAGATTGGGATTATCATAGATTTAACCTCCAGAAATGACAAGATTTCAATTTTTTGACAGCCCACAGAGCTGGGAGATTCCCCTCTTCAACTGCTTGCAAGCTTTTCTTTTATGCATTATGCAAGAACACACATACTCCTGGAAATACTTTTAGCAGGACTGCAGTCTTTATTTTGGTTTGACTTGATTTCTCTCTCCTTTTCATCATCTGGTTCTCTCATCTTCCCATCAAAGACTTACCCACTCTGTCTTCCACCTCCTGTATTCTCTTTCATAGTTCCCAAACACTTGCCATAATAGTCTATGAGCCTGACTTATTTTCTCCTGTAGGTGGGATCTCTGCACCCTGTATCTGAAGTCAATTTCATCTTCTATTTCTGATTTCCTTCACATAAGTGAGTCTTGGTTGAGGGGACAGTCTCAACACAGATGCTCATCGTCTCCTCAGCCACTTCCTGACTAATGGAGCCATTTCTGAGGAAGCAGAGAAATGTGATCTCTTGGTGTGTATGGTGGGGGCCACTTTGCCCCTTCAAATTAGTTTCCTCAACGGAATGTAGCAGTGTCTCTGCTGTGGATGGATGAAACAGCTTCTCACTGTTTCTCTGTCTAATTCATCATTTGTTGTTGTATAAATATGTTTGACTGACTTTCCCCTCCTCTCCTCTCCTCTCCTCTCCTCTCCTCTCCTCTCCTCTCCTCTCCTCTCCTCTCCTCTCCTCTCCTCTCCTCTCCTCTCCTCTCCTCTCCTCTCCTCTCCTCTCCTCTCCTCTCCTCTCCTCTCCTCTCCTCTCCTCTCCTCTCCTCTCCTCTCCTCTCCTCTCCTCTCCTCTCCTCTCCTCTCCTCTCCTCTCCTCTCCTCTCCTCTCCTCTCCTCTGCCTGCTGTGACGGTCTACCCCAACCGCCACGACGAGACCAAAGACGTCATGGGTTCAGTCCTTTACTCAGTCCTAAATTTAATAAAAAAAAAAACCTTTTTTGTGATTTATCCTTTATAAATCATTGCGACTATTCATCAGCAGACTATTAAAGAGTAGGAAAAAGGATCACGCAGGTAACATTTCTCAGGATCCCTAATTATCTGGTGAAACTGTAACCTTGGTGTGAGGATTTGGATTAACAAGAGCAGCCATCCAGTCCCTGGTTGTCCAAACAAAGATCACAGGTATTTATGATGTACATTAATGAAAACTATGTATTTTTGGGCCTGAGAAACAAAAACAAAAGAATAAATACACAGACCAGAGACAAAAACAAACAAACAAAACAAAACTGACGTGGAGAGAAAATGTTTAGAGCCGTTTACTGGTTTTTGAAGCAGTTACCAGTTGGTAACTGGCCACTGTTGGTCATGTTGACCTGAATGACTGAGAACCTACAGAGACATCGTCACTGAGCTTCACTGCAGTATAAACTGCTAGAGCAGTGGAACATCCACCGTCCCCTGGGCCACAGCTGACTCTAGGAAATCATCGCTGCAACAGAGAGAATGTCCTTCACAACACAGTCACACAAAGTCAGAAAATAAGAAGAAAAAAATTAAAATGAGTTCTTTTTCATTTATGAATAAGTGTACCAACTTTTTTCTTCCCTCTCTCCTCTCCTCCCCTCTCCTCTCCTCTTCTCTCCTCTCTTCTCCTCTCCTCTCCTCTGCTCTCCTCTCCTCCCCTTTCTTCTCTTCTCCTTTCCTCTCCTCTCCTTCCTCTCCTCTCCTCTCCTCCCCTATCTTCTTGTCACCCCGATGGTCTGAATAAGAAACAAAAAAACATGTTTTGTTTTGGGGGGTTTTTTTGTTTGTTTTTTTCATTACTTGAAAAACTGAATGGTTATCACTGCTGTACAAGGCTGGGATTTCGGAACCATGTTTGACTTGTAGCTGTGTAAAACTGTATAAAGAAATACAATATCTTTATCTTTATTCCTACAAATCCAGAAATAACATCCACACCTTCCTATAAACAGATTATCACTACAACCACCTGAAACTGTCAGTTCAGGTGACATGACCTGTCACTGTCACAGTGCTGTCTGTCACTGCAATAACCTGACATCACCACTGTCCTAACAAGACCTACTTTACCTACTACGGTTCACGGCTGACATGAGCAATAGAATAAGAATGAGCTCAAACTTTGTACTGTAATAATACAAAAAAAGTTGTAGTGAAAAGTTAAACTTGTTGGTTGTCGTTTTATATCTATAACCCATTATCTAAAAGACTAAATGCAGATTTTCCACCAGAACCATTGAGTAATTTGCACCGGAAAAAGAATTTAAACATTAATTTAATTGAGAAATTAACAGATTTCAGCTCAGGTTTTTCGTTATGGTTTTCCTTAATCTGTTATAAATATTTTTTTCTTTTAGACAACTACAGAGATAGTTTTAAAATAGCAAAACAAGCAACATACAATATTAGTAGCAGTTGTTTGATAATTTTGATTTAATAATAAAATAGTCACTGTGATCTTAACATTTCAAGGATTAAAGGCTAAAGGGAAGAACTGACTGAAATCAGAACTGATACAATTTATAGCGTACATGAGTGAATGAGAAAAAGTTAAATTTTGAGAATGAAATAAAACTAGTTTCTGTAGGTTAGGTGAGCCTTGGCTAAAGGTGAGAAAGTTGAACAAACTGGTTAAGTCAGATGGGTTAGACGTCTGGTCACAAAGTCTCCTAGGACCAGCCCGCTGGGAGGCATTTCAGGACATGTCTATCCAGGAAGAGACCCCAGAGCAGAGCCAAGACATGCTAGAGGGATTACATCTGTCATCATAAGGAGGCAGAGATGATGAAGGTGAAGAGTGGAGGTGGCTGAGGTGAGGAGAGTCTGTGCTCCCCTGCTGAGACCGCTGCCCCGTGACTGATGACCCAGATAAGATCGAGGACTGACGGGGCCAAGTCCTGCTGCAGAGTGACTTGACTTACAAATACCAGAGCTGGAACCATTTGCATTGTGGGAATGGGAATGTGAATTCATTAATAATAACAGCTGAAGAAAGTGGCAGATGCAGAAGTTTACTGTGGGCAGCACAGAAGAAATGTGTGGATCTGTAAGGGTGAGACTAGAATTTGAAATCTACAATAATTATCCCCATGTACTGTGTGTATGCAGTGTTCATAGAACAATCCTACTGACTGATTATAGGACAAACAAAATCTTACTTTTGAGGACCGGGATGAACATTCCTTGGATTTTATTTTTCATTTTCTGTCTTCCTTAAGCTTCAATTCTGGCTCTTCTCTCTCCTCTCAGACACCCATTAGCAATCTGTCACTCCTTTCTTCCTTCCAAACAACACACTCTGGCTTTTCTGTTATATCCTCCTATTTCTCCCTAATCCTTCCTAACGCTCTACTTCCTCTGTTCTCCTCTCGTCTCAGCCCCAGATGTGCAGTGTGGCTCAGAAAAAGCATTTTCTCTCCTAGGGCACAATAAACAGTTGTTTTCGGTGTAGAATAACAAAGATCATCACCATGGATACTCTCCCATCCCGTGAGCTCCGAGTGGCCCTTTCAGAGTTCTAAAAGGAGCAATTATCTGTTGATATCAAAGACAGGCAACAACATAAAAAAGCAAAGCGAGGGGAATCGGGCCCAGGCCATTCATCAGGCAGGTGGAGAAGAGGCCCATCTCACCTTATTCAGTCAGAATGCCGGCTTCAGGCAACACACACTCACCTCGAGGGGTTCTTTGCCATTATACTGTATACACACAGTCATTCTGCCTGAAATGACCTGAAATTTATGATGTGGAATAACAAAAAAAAAAAAAAATTACATGCACAACTCCAGGGCCTACTATAAATATATAGCCTGGATTACACAACAACAAAGGGCAGAGTTTCACATGAAGTTAGTGGAAGTCAAAGTAGTTTTCAAAGTAGTATTTGAGGTTAAAATACACACACACACACACACACACACACACATATATATATACTTTATTTAAACAGAATAACTATATAAATATATTTATTCACCTATGTTGTGTCCAGGCCTCAAAAGAGCAGAAATCATGATGCACCATCCAGCCTTCACTATTGACTCCATGATGATGCCTTCAGGGAACTGCTGTTATTTATGAACAACCTCAGTATTCCATGAACAGGAGCCATCAAAAATGATACAGTAACTTTGTTTAATATATATATATGTATATATATATATATCTATATATATATGTATATATATAGATATATATATATATATAATGGGACATTAGGCTGCAATCTAACATCATAACCTACATTTTTTTTTATTATTATCTACTTTATGCACTTATATCTCACAATAGGAAAGGAAAAGTAACGTGACTCCTTGTCACTGTGACACAGCTCACCACTGCACACAACCAAATGTGACCTCTGTTTTTAACCCATCACCAAAGTGAACAGTGGGCAGCTTTAAGGGGAGCAGTGAGTGGGGACGGTGTCATGCTCAGAGCACCTGAAGCGGTAACTTGGCAGCTGGCACCTTCCAGACCCAAGTCTGCTTCCTTAACCACTAAGCCACCACTGCCACACACACGCAAACATACAGTATATATATTTTGTGGGGTTTTTTTTTGTTTGTTTATTTTTATTAAAACCATTGCTTTAAACATAATTGCACCAGGAACTGGTGTGTGTTCAACAGAATACAGTAACTCATATTAAAAAGTGTAAATATAATTATAATAAACTATACAATTTCATTTCAATTGCTATAATGCACAATAAAACCAGGCACACCATTTTGTAGTGGTGTCTGAATGTTCAGTGATTAAAGTGGAGAAGAGGCCCATCTCACCTTATTCAGTCAGAATGACGCTTCAGGCAACACACTGTCCACTATAAAGGCCACTCAGTGTATCCCACAATGCAACACAGAATCTAGTGTACATACCATGTTCACCTTAACCAAGCAATTTATCCCATCATGCATTGTAGTTGTTAACTTTGCAGAGAGAGGAGCAGAATCCATCCGTCCGTTTTAATTGCGCAACAGCATCAACGTAATTTATTGCACACCGAAGTGGTGTCCAAAACCATTTTTTAATTTAACCGATGAGTCCACTATAGAGGGCACTATATGTGATTCCCTCTACAGGGATTAGTAAGTAGGGAGCAAGTGGTAGTTTTATAAATAACTGTTTGAAATAAAACATATATTCCACCTCTGCTGCTGTAAGAAACACCGGTCATTGTGGGTCACTCATATTAATGAGGTCGTCTTCCTCTCCATCCACAGACCCAGAGTCTAATACAGATATTGACCACTTATATTGTCTACTTAAAGGCATATACCAATATCTGACCTGGAGAGTTCAGAGACCACACTGACATTATACAGTGGCCACATAATGAGATCCAGCTAAATCACAGGGGCATTAAGGAAAATCCACACTGAATGCTGTTGAATTTAACTTGCATCGAGGCATTGATCGCACACTTGTCCCTCAAGAGCCTGACTGGCATTTTTATATATTGGGAAGTGAAAACCTCCAGAAATAATTCAGGTTCCACAGAGATACAATCTCACTACAGCCACAAGACGTGGATCTTCTACAAAATTCCACATGAAAAATGAAATACGTTCTAGTTCCCAGAGTAGTTTTACAAAGTTTTTTTTTTTCAAATGACTGGGACTGTTGGCAGACAGGAATTTGAAAATAAATGCACAGGGAAACAGAGAATGAAAGGCAT
The DNA here is from genome assembly GCF_000523025.1 of Cynoglossus semilaevis. Classification (NCBI taxonomy): domain Eukaryota; kingdom Metazoa; phylum Chordata; class Actinopteri; order Pleuronectiformes; family Cynoglossidae; genus Cynoglossus; species Cynoglossus semilaevis. The sequence goes on along the minus strand of NC_024328.1, from coordinate 6,058,847 downwards.
TTGGTTCAAATTGCAACAATTAATTACATCATTTTCAGTGGAAAAAACCCCCAGCATTCAGACAAATAAAGGGAGATTGGAAAAAGTCCAAGGAAAAGATGTCAAACTTTAATGTACCTTTAAAAACAATCTATTTGTTTACAACTTTTAGTGAATCAGACAAATATTTAAATTCAAACAACATAACTAATCAAATGACTTTTTATTACTTGTTCTTGTTTTGTTTTTAAATCCCTACATGTCTACATCGGAGATTTACTTAACATTTTTTTCCATCTGCCATTTGATGAAACTATAATGAAAAGGACAAAAAAAGGAAAAACTGGACAGTGTACAATTACACAACTATGTTGGCCATCTGAAAGAAACAAATAATTTTTAAAAATGTTTTAAATGTTAACACATATAGGGCAATGCTTTTCACTTGTTGTCACGATTAGCCATCAATATGGCAGGAAGCAGGCAGGACCCAAATGCAGGACTGGTACAGGAAGTTAATTTCAAGATTCAAAATTCCAAAATCCAGGACAGAAGCATAGGCAAAGTCGAGCACAGCTGAGAACACGAACACAGTTGAGCACAGCAACAGACTTGCTCAGGAACCGACTAGGAACAGCTACAACTGTTCGACAAAAGCTCGACACAATGATACAGCGCTCACAAAGACATCGCACAAATGCAGACAGTCACTTACTTAATGATCCCCCAAGGCCAGAGTGAGGGAGAGGGGTATATATACAGGAAGTACCAGGTGACATGGGTGAGGCTAATTGCAGACAGGCGAGTGTGATAACCGATAACCTGTAACCGGTTTATTCTAACATATGTGACGACAAAGTAACAACACAAAAGACGTCTGGATCTTTTACTTGCAAGGGGAGAGTGCAGCTTGCTCTGCTGGAAGCTTCCTCATCAACTCCAAGTTGCTGCACCCTTTCTCTGCTCTTTTATTTAGTTTACAAAAGTATCAGATTACATATCTTGTGATCCTGTGTGAGTATATGAATGGGTATGGAGTAAGAAGGTGGGTGTGAATGTGGGTGTGGCTGTGTCTGGTAATTTCTCCATCAGTCTTGAGCACACTAGATTATACTATGAAAAGCAAACAGTTCCTTAAAACGACAGTACAGCATGAAGCAATGATAATAAGTTAAATTCTTCCAACATAACCCCACACAGCAGACAGCAGGAACAGACAGACCTGACAGTACCCTCCTCCTAATGGACGTCCTCCGGACGGTCCAAAAGCCTACTACCAACTCTCTGGGTTGGGTGCGTGGGTGGGACACCGAAACAGAACTACAAGAACTGAAAACAAGGCCTATTCAAAAAACCATCAAAAAACTAGGCCCAAGGGAAAGAAAAGGAAAAAAAAAATTCCAGGCCCAAGTCCCCTAATACTTGGCCTGGCTTTTTCTGTACCTTGGAAACTTGTGTCTTTGGTAAGGAGTCCCTCTCCTTGACCAAGGCATGCCAACAGCACCTTCGGAACCGCTGAAGGAGTAATCACTGACGCCGGCTCTTGGACCACTGGAGGCGTGACTGTCGTCGCCTCCCAAGTCACCAGGAGCGTGGCCACTGTTGCCTCCGGAACGCCTGGAGGGGTGTTTGTCGTAGACTCCCCCCGAACCTCTGGAGGAGTCATCGCTGCTGCTGCCACCTCCCAAACAAATGGAGGCGTAACCGCTGCCACCTCACGAGCCACTGGAGGTATGGCCACCGTCGCCTCCAGAACCACAGGGGATGTAGCCACTGTCGC
>NC_024328.1:6055181-6056992 GCF_000523025.1 Cynoglossus semilaevis | reverse complement strand
GGGCCCGCCTTCGCCCCCGGCACCACCGGAGGTGTGACCACCTTCGCCTCCGGAACCACTGGGGAGGTGAGCCCCGCCAACCTCTGAATCACTGGAGATCCCGAAATTAACCTCTCTGCTATCAGTGCTTTGTTAATTCTATTTTTTTTTTTCTAAATTTCCACACCGTCCTGCAGGGTGTGCTGGTAAGTATGAGCTGAAGAGAGCGCAGACTCTCAGTGGGAGGCGCCGCCACCTCTGAATCACGAATCCCAAAATGACCAGAGGTTTGGGTGCCACTGGCACTCGGGCCACCAGAGGCACAGACCGAGTAGGAACCATCAGATGAGTGACTGCAGCAACCCCCGGGAACCAACAGAAGGGGGTCTGCTGCGGACCCAGGAAGCACAGACCCTGCCCCCCCCCCTTAAGGGACGGCTCCTGACGTCCCAAAATAGGGGCTGGGAGGGTGGGAAAAACAGATGGAGAGACTGCTGGAGCAACTGAGAGGGAGGTAGAGGCATCCACGGGCATGAAGCAGGAAGGGACAGAGAAGAAGGCTGACGTCGACCCACCACAGTTTGCAAAGGTAGCCGCAGCAGGTGAACTCAACGAGGGAGGGGAAGATGCCACTCGAGCAGCGGCAATTGCGGCCAATGCCTTCTCGACGGAGCGTAGGATGGCACGCACCTCGGTTTCTGCTGGAGCCTCACGAGCTAACCAGTTGTTGGGTTCAGTAGTGGTGGGATCATTCTGTCACGATTGGCCATCGACATGGCAGGAAGCAGGCAGGACCAAAACGCCGGAGGTGGGACCACCGTCGTCTCCCGAACCACCGGAGGTGTAGCCACTGTCGCCTCCGGAACCACCGGGGATGTGGCCACCGCCGCCCCCGGCACCACCGAAGCTCGACACAACGATACAGCGCTCACAAAGACAGCGCACAAACGCAGACAGTCACTTACTTAATACTCCCCCAAGGCCAGAGTGAGGGAGAGGGGTATATATACAGGGAGTACCAGGTGACATAGGTGAGGCTAATTGCAGACAGGTGGGTGTGATAATCGATGACCCCTTAATCAATATATTTACCTTTAAATAAATGTGATTAACAATCAAGTTTCTAGCTGCACAGGTCCGTTTGTACATCTTAATTCATATATTTCGCTATAACATTTAATACAGGTTGAATTAATTTTACATTTCATGAGAAAGAAAGGGGTAAATCGGGGATTGCTTCCCTCTCGTGGCTGTCCGCCAAAAATCTACTAGTTACCGTATGTTACAACAAACAAGAAAATACAACTCTGTCTCTGCTCAACTCAGCTGAACATTTTTACAGACATCCAAACTAATTATTTTTATTTGGTTCTGCCCACTCAGATTGTTTTTGACATAAACGACTTTAAAAATGAAATGTTTTGTTCAATGTTCACATGTAAAATATATCTCTAATCAGAGACTAAAAACACAGTTAAGTAAAAACGGATTCAGAACTAGATAAATTGAAGACAAGGCCTATTCAAAAACATTAAAAAAAAAAAAAAAACTAGGCCCAAGGGAAAAATAAGGAAGAAGAAAAAAAAAATCCAGGCCCAAGTACCCTAACATTTGGCCTGGCTTCTTCTGTACCTTGGTCTAGGGAACTTGTGTCTTTGGTAGGGAGTCCCTCTTCTAGACCAAGGCATACCAACAGTCACAAAGTCTCCCCCAGCCGGACCAAGAACTGCTGAGGGAGCGTCAGTCACTGAAACAGAAACCTCCAAGGGTGCAACGTCCCCAAGCACCCTCCGAACCACCGGAGGTGTGGCCACCGTCGCCTCCAAACCCCG
>NC_024328.1:6047035-6054069 GCF_000523025.1 Cynoglossus semilaevis | reverse complement strand
TGCAGTACTGGTGCAGGTAGTTTATTTGAAGATTCTAAATTCCAAAAACCAGGACAGAAACATACGCAAAGTCGAGCAGAGCTGAGAACACAAAGAGAGTTGAGCACAGCAACAGACTTGCTCAGGAACAAACTAGGAACAGCTAGAACAAAAAGCTCGACACAACGCTGGCACGAAGGATACAGCTCTCACAAAGACAGTCACTAACTTACAATGATCCAACAAGGCCACAGAGGTATATATACAGGGATCACCAGGTGACACAAGTGAGGCTAATTACAGACACAGGTGAGTGTGATCACACACATTACCCCACACAGCAGACAGCAGGAAAAGGACACAAACAGACTTGACAGGGCAATAACCATTCATGTCACGAACACGAGGGGCGGGGACTTTTGCTTGCCGTCGGTTGAGCAGAGTTAAACTCTAATGTTTAAATTAGGAATGGTTTAGTTTTTTATCTTCTGTGTTGAAAATAATCAAGGTGTAAAATATTCCTACGTATAAATGTATACAATATGTTCACATTGTTTCAATACTTGCTGCTGTTATTGGAGCCTCGTTCTGATGTATATCATTTGGTGCAGTCTGAATGTCAACAAGTCCTTTCTATTCTATTCTATTTTATAATATTCTAGTCTGTTCAGATTTTATTTCAGTGGTACTTTAGCCCAGAGGCAATGTCTCTGTCGTTGGTGTGGAACCCCAGGGTTCACCTCCTGGGCAAGAGCGAATCCTGGTTAGGGCGGTTGGTACCTTCCAGTGGACCAGAGGTGGATAGAGTAGCCAAAAATTGTACTTAAGTAAAAGTACTGTTACTTCAGAATAATATTACTCAAGTGGAAGTAAAAAGTATTCTTCCAAATAATTACTTGAGTAAGAGTAAAAAACTACATGGTGAAAAAAACAGTAACAAGCTCAGTATAGCCTAATGTAGCGGAGTAAGAGTACTGTTTTTTCTTCATAAATCTACTCCAGTAAAAGTAAAAAGTATAGTGATTTAAAACTACTCCTGGAAGTTTTTTATTTTGAAAAACCTACTCAAGTAAATGTAACAAAGTAAGTGTATTTCATTACTACCCACGTCTGCAGTGGTCTCACCACCTGCAGGAAGGTTAATGAGGGGCTGGTACGGCGCAGTGTGATTTGGGTGGCGGTCATGGAGACTGCCGACCCTGTGACCCGGTAACGGATAAGCGGATGAAATGAATGGATAGTTGGAGATTTTATTTAAAACATTTTTAAATGTGCTTGATAGTTATGACTCATAAATATGACTCGTATATTAGGTATTTATAAATATTTTATATTTAGCATTTTTAATAATAAACATATATTTATATATAAAATATACAAAGTATATTAAAATATAGTCCTTGTATAAATTATGTAAGACAGAGATAGTATGTATATATTTTTTTATATAAAGTCAAACAATATAAATGTTTAAGCTGATTAATCATAGAGTAGCTTGATTTAACATAATTAATTGTGATTATAACTAATTACAATTACTCATGAATAATTTAGATAAATTAACATATTTTACAAAACAAACTATTTTTTCAGTTTATTGCTGGACCTGAAACACAAATACAGCAGTTAGCTGTATGCGTTTCACATGTGTTTTTTAATTGTGACTAATCCCAATGATGGAACTATTAATATGAAAAAATGTTCCTCTGACTTTGTCCTCGCCAATAAATATTGATTTAATCATTGGAGCTACTTCAACTTCTCCAGAGGACAACATTTAAGAACATACCGTGGACCATAAAGACGGCATCTGAAGAACAAGTCCACGGACCGGGGTGCAACACATCGTTACATTTGTGGACTTGCTTTCAGTTTGGCCGACCTTCAGTAAAACCCTGACAGGTTTGAAGTGAGCTCAGAGGCCTGCTGTTCCTTTGAGTTTGAGATCTGACACCACACATACGTAGCTGTGCTGCTGCACTGATTCAAATGCTGATCTGTTGTTGTGGTCCCTGGAAGAGGAGTGGACATGAGATTTTCTCTAGAAGACGTTTGGCCTCTCATCTTCAGTTCTGAGGAAGCTTCTTGGAACTGAACTCAGAACAGAAGAAGCCTCTTGGATCTCACCTACAGTTGTCTAACGGAACTTTTCGACCTTGACTGTGACCTGGAAGACTGAGAATCTTCATAGATATGTCTGAAGACGATGGCACTGATCAGGAGCTCAACCTTTTGTTGGTTGTTTGATGTTTCCTTGCAGGTAGAAATATTAAATTATTATTATTATTATTATTTTATGAATTTCAATGGATCACTACATGGAGAGCTGATTATTTTCTAAAGCAGCTTCTATTAATTAGGTTCAGTGAGCTGTAGATTTGCTGTGACCCATCTGAACCCCTTTCAGTTTAAGAGTTAATGAAGGTTTTGTTCACACAGTGTGGCAGAGCAGCTGACTGATGACTTCTGATGACACCTGATAACTGCTGCTGCATGTTTGAAAGTCTACTTCAAATTAGAAACTCGAGGTCAAATTGACATTTATGGATTTATTCAAATGTATTAAAAATGACTCATTAATTAAAAATCAAGGCTCAAGTTTGTTTTTTTTATACTGTTTGACAGTATGAATGTGTATATACAGTATATTTATGTTATAAAAATATGATGAACACTCAACATACATACATACATATAAATATATAAAATGTAGGTTATAATATATATATTTAGAGGCGATATATATAACAGTATAGATTATGTACAAACTGTATTTATTAATTGAAGATAATAAAACTTTTGTATTTGTCATGTTTTGCAAACAATGTTATGTAATTCAATGTTATCAAAAACATGTTACTTTTAATATTAAATTATGTGCAACATGGATTTGTCTGTTCATCGGGTGAGGGAAAAGGTGGGAAACCTATGATGCTGGCACTGAAATGAACATAAAGTAAAAATCTTTAACAATACGCTGTTTGTACAATGGTGTAAACAAATAATCTGCCTAAACAGTGTATTGCTTCTGATCCTAATATTGGAACAATGATACGACAATTGTGATCTTTTCTACTTGGTGTAGTGGAACCCAAACCCAAACAACCATATAAACCATGGTTAGAGCGAAAAAAAATGCGAGCAAGAAAATTTCCAAATGCAGTAGAATATTGATCTGAATGTTTTGTCAAATTTAGGTGGCCTCCTTTTTCACTACGCTAATAAAAAAAAAGTTTTAAAATACTGTGCCCCCCAGCCCTTGGCCCCGCTCCCCCACCCCTGTCATGCCAAGCTTGGAAAAGTTCTAGCAGCTGCTCTGTCCTTGGTCTCAGTTTTTATCGACCTAATAAACCTGCCGCTAACTCTTATTGCTTTTGTTACAAAAATAAAATATTACCTCGTTCTACTTGTACTTATAAGTGTATTTGTGACACAAAAGCACAATTTTCCTGTCTCCAGTGTGTAGACATGACTGACTGAAGTAATACACACTCAGACACTGGTATTACATAAAATTCTATGTACACAGTATGTCTGACAGGAGGAACCATCAGGAAAAGAACTGTAATTTGTCATGACTAAAGAATTTAAATTAAAAGTATTGGTATAGGAAGAAAATGCAAAAAAAAAAAGTTAATTGGCATTGTATCGAGTCATACTAAATAACAGAAATCCCAAACAAACAAAAGATTGTTTTGTTTGCACCACTTTGCACCAAGTGCAGAGTGATTGCAAGAAAGAAATAGCATCACAAGGATGAAAGTAACTAAAACTAGATCATTTGAGAATTTTGTCCTAAGGGATTAGATCTGCAGACCCAGAGGTCAACATTCCAAATGACCTTTCAGTGCTCCGAGACAAAAACACGTACATACTTTTTTTTTGTCTAATTTACTTTTAGCTTCACATCGTGTCTAACTAATCGTTAATAAATATTATTGTGAGGCATAACTTCAAAAGGAGTCTGACTTTAATGACTAAATGATGTGACCGCATTTCTTTTTTTTTTATGCAATAAGGTTTCTTTTATCAACACACAAAAATAAACCATTTTAAAATCATCAATCTTTTTGACCAAAGAAATTATGTTTTTAACTTTTCATCTTCAGCTACTCAACTACTAAATTAATAGACAATTTGAAAAGCAGGCTGTGACCACATGTGGAATGTTCCAGAGCTCAAAAAAGAAGCTTTTCTTTCATTTTGTCTCAAAACCTTTTGATTTATTCTCATTATTGCTTCCCATGTTGTGTCACCAATTTGACATGTTTTAAAAATCCAGTTATAAATATAGTTATTAAACTCCCAGCTCTCTTCATCTTACAAAGGTACAGATGTGGTCATATGTTTTTGATGTTGTTTTTTTCTACCCCACACTTCTTATATATAACTTATCATTATATTCATACTGTACATATTCAGTTTGTACTGCGGTGTTCTTAATTTGGCCCCCTGCTGTGTGTTGCTCTCTTTCTCCGCATGCATGTCTGTGTGTTTCCTGCACATATTAATAATACCACACGAGAGTTTCTCTGTTTGCTGTGTGACTCATTTATCTAGAGTATCCTCTAGACAAAAAAAAACCTTCAGCTGTAAAAACACACACAGACACCTTCACCTGCAAATCACTGTGGAGCAAAACCCTTCACGTCCAAGGAAAACATAATCTTCAGCTTTCTGTTGATAAGAAACTACGCAACAGCACACAGTAAGGTCAGACTTTAATTACTTTTTCACTAGTTGTTGTGTACTCCACACAGAGGATGAAGCATTTATAATTCATGCTCTATGTGTGTAATACAGAATAGGAATCTGGGTAAATAAAAGTATCTCTTCTGTTTGACAGGACACTGCAATATAACAATAAAAAAAAGATGCTTTTCCTTTTAGAGAAATGCTGATGCAAAACATGGTTAGATGGATATTTGTTCCTTGTGAGCCACGTGAAGCTAACGTACAATATGTGCTCTAAAAAAGAGCTTATTCACAAACACCCACATGAGGAATAAGCCGACATGTACAGAACAGAGACAGTATACAGTAGCCAGACCAGCCCTCCCAGCCGTTCAGCCCTTCAATCTCTTCGGTGGCTGAATTAATTAATTACTCACTTTCTCCTCCACAGCTCTAGTCTGCATTTGTGTGTTTCCCCCCACGAGAGTGTTTGATTGACAGTTCTTTGATCTTAACATGAGTCATTCAACCCCCACCCTCTCTCCTCTCCCCTGTAATGTTACATTACTTTTATACCCCTGGCTTTATTTGAATGTATCGTTTCCTCTTTCTTAGCAGCTCTGAGGGAGAAAAGGAGAAGCGCCACCAGAGGCAGCATGCTCTTATTGTGTATTCTTTAAACATAAAAGACTTCAAGGAGTTAAATTGAAATGTTAAAGCAAACACAGTCAACCTTTCTGGACACAGAACCATGTGAAGTGGTGTCACTTCCTCTGACAGTTTGTTAGAAAAAGTAAGTTCTGAGGTTTTTGGATTACATTTTTAAAAACAGAAAACGTTGAGAAGGTTGTAAAAAATAAAATTACCTTAATTTACTATCGTGCTTTTACTAATTCTTAAATTGAAAATTAGCTTTTTATAGATTAGCCTATAAAAGGCATAAGCTTCTCTAGTTGGTTGTTTGATTTTCTACAGGAAGGAAAGTGAACTCCTTGTCACTGTGACACAGCTCACCACTACACACAACCAAATGTGACCTCTGCTACATTAACCCATCACCAAAGTGAACAGTAAACAGCTTTGAAAGCCCGGGGAGCAGTTGGTGGACTCAAATCTGAAGTCTTCTGGGCCCAAGTCCACTTCCTTAACCACTAAGCCACCACTGCCTGTCCCAACACCATTTTCAGCAAATATAAACACTACCAGTATTTTTGAGTTTTTTAATTTGTGTACAAGTTGATTCCAAGTTCTGCAACCAAATGTCTTTTAAGGAATGGTTGAGAATTTGAAGTTCATGTACATTCAGCAGCATCTTCTGCCTTTATCACCTTTATCAATTTAAAATATGAATTGCTGATGGTGAAAAATGTTTTATATTCTCCAATAGGAAAAGAAAATCCATAAACAATGTGACATATTTATCCAAACTAGAGGTCTGAAGGCCCAGGAGGAAAACAAAAGGCATTATGGGAATCCATTCAATAATATTTCCAGTGTATTGATTTTCTTTGGGCCTGTGTCACCCGAGGTGATTACGATACATTCATTGACAGAGTTGTTTGTGTTTATAGTGGAACACTGAGGTTTGAGGGGAATATAATTATAATGGGTTTTGTGAATTTCTGACACCTTCATTTCCAAGAAACGACTGACATCAACTATACAGTAGGCAGGAGAAACTAACTCTGGAGTCAGTTCATGTCCTTAATTCACTACCCCACCAACTTAAAACTAATTTTATCCTCTATCTGATTAATATTAAATGCATTACTTCATGCATTTCAATCATTTAATTTGTTCCGCTATATGTTTGCCAGGTCACATGGTGCAATAAAGCCAGAGTGTCGCATTAAAGGTGCATCCAAGGATTTGTTCTGGACTCAAGGCTGTCTGGACGGCCATGCTCATCTAATAATTCACATTTTCCAGAATCACACCTAGAGATGACAGTTCTCTCTGTGATTTAAATATATTAATTGAGTAAAAATATTTATATATATATATTTTAAACCACTTTCCTGTTACACAGTTCTGTCAGTATTAATGTTGCTGCAGTGGCCAAAGAGCACTGCATACAAATGCTAAAAGTGTGTTATTATTGGTAGAGACACAATCCTGGTGCAGTACTCCCCTTCAGGAACAGGTCTTCCAGAAACAAGACAGGATTGAAGTGATTGTTCTTGGTTGTTGACGTTCCCTCAGGTTGTTCTAGACACGTCATCTGACCAGAACTGATCTTTGTTTGTGTGATTCACAATTCCTAGATGGTTTGTTTGAATCTGCTCTGAAGTGAGCAAACGCTACACTGACCAACACATATTGGTTGGTTGGTGATCTCCTCTGTAATTATGAATGGATCCTGCAGGACGACCGATCAGAAG
>NC_024328.1:6021738-6047003 GCF_000523025.1 Cynoglossus semilaevis | reverse complement strand
ACATAATTCCCTTTTGGGTCAAGTGACTTATGACATATTGACTGATTTTGACGCAAAATGACTTTTTTTTTAAAGACAATTTTTTTTTGCCATCACATCCAAGGTCATCTTAACATCACAACAGTGTGTTTTGTCATACATTGTTAGGTTTAGTAGAGCTGGTCTTTGCTTTACTAAACAAAGGTGCTTCACAGCTGCCCTTATTGATTACATTGATTGACTTGTGAATCAATACAAATGTTGCCAGAAAAGGTTTTTGTTTCACCATCTCCAGCACCTCAACCTTAAATGGCATTTCAAAGTTGAGGTGCTGGAGATGGATGGTAAGGATTTCATGTTGTTGAGGTGAGTCTTACCTCTGCATATTGAATTATATAGCACTATATATTAAATTAAAATATCAAATATTTATAATATGAAATATTCCACCATTTGAATTATTCACAAATGAAAACAAGTGTGAAAACACACAACAACCTGCTATTATTTGTCTTTCTGTTCCAGTAATATATACAGGGGGGAAAATATGTTGATTAACCTTGATTAATCATCAATTAATCATTTGTGTTCTATTCTGTATAATTCCCTCCAAAACTGCCGCGAGGAAACTTTTAAAGCATCAGTGCTTTAAAAAAAAAGACTTAGTAAAAACAACCTGTTCCTGAGAACGTGGACATGGACAAAGGCAGATATATTGGTTCCCTGTGTCACGTGTGGTCTACTGTACCAGGAACTCTTACAGTTGTGTGGATGATTGGTATGATTGCGATCAATAACTAAGCAATCCATACACACCCTGTGGCTGCAATAATTCATGTTAGCACTGAGCTGAATTGTGCGCTTGGGTGTATTAATGGAAGTGTCACAGCAGCGGGGGTTGAAATTGTGAATCTCCTGGGAATTTGTAGGTGGACAGGCTTGTTAGGATCATTCTCCTGTGACAGACCCGCCCGCTCTCATCCTCTCAGCTCTCAAAGTCAACTTATTGTGCTCTCATTTCACACATGACGGCAAATGGAAAGAGGGAAGGTTGAATGAGGAGTAGGAAGGAGCAGTGGGGAAAAAAAGGAAGGAAGAAAAGGCTCCTTCAGAGAACACTGAAGGGACGAGGAGTACGGTTTAGAGAGGACAGGTGGGTAAATGCGAAAAGCTGTTAGACTCTGGAGAGATAAAAAGGATGGAAACAAATAGAAGAAGAAATGGACTAGAATAGCAGGAAGAGCTGAAGAGGCAGATTTGTTTTTGTGTGTGTGCAGTTACTCAGTGACTCTCAACAACTCTGCCCGAGCAACAAACTTTTATTATTATTTTAAAACACAGGAAGCTAAAGCAAATTTCACTCCATCTTTCTTACAGGGGACATACATATCTAAAATTGACTCTGTCAGTGTTTTGGTTGGCATAAGGATGGCAACACCAAGGGAGACTACAAAGTTACCAGAGTTCCTGGCATTTTTTTAAAAAAAAATTACTATATGTTTCATATAAAAGACAGTTTTGTCTTTTATATCAAAACACAAAACTGTGTTAAAAAAACCTTTAAATGATGTCTTTACATATACAAAAGATAACTACTTATATAAAGCTGGAGGTTTCAAACTTCATGTTTTTTTAATTCAAAGAATGTCATTAATTAAACATATGTTACAAGAAATGTAACACGTTTTTAAATCGCTGACAAACTGTTTAATTTTACATCATTGATAGTGAAATGATGACAGCTCCTCCTCCTCCTCCTCCTGCTCCTTCATCAGAACTTGTATCAGACTTAATAAAACATCTACATCTCCGGCTGAAGGAACGGCTGCTCCAGGCTGCGAGGTCTGTTTACATGGCCATCAGCACCCAGTTCTTAGAATATGCTGTCACTGCACTTTCTCCCTCCATGTTTACCACATACTTGACTCAGGACATTATAACTACCCTGGTTGTGTAAGCTTTGAAACTGAATATGATATTTAAAACAGATGCTTTAATCTATTATTTATTAAGGAATTAGGATGCAAAGATGGAAAGTAGCTGACTTTCGTTCAGTTTTGAAAATGTTCCGGGTTTGAAACATCACAAATTGCAAAGGAAGGATTTACTTTAATTTATCGTTTTCAAGTGAGGTTACTGTCAATGTTACCCAGCAGGTCCTGCTTTACTTTGAGATTGAGTGATTTTAAAAGATTGATTTGTAAGGAAATCATGAACATTTATATATAAATGATAGACATTTATAATTAAATATAAAATAAATAAATAAATATTATTCCATTTTTGCTCCATTTAACTTTAGTTCTATAATTGCTGCTGTGCCTCTAAAGATTTCCTGATCATGAGGATCAGGCTGTGTGATTTTATTTTAAAAGTAGTCTCAGCAAACATGCAGCCCAGAATCACTGCAGTGTGACGGCTTTTAAAGACAATGTCCAAAACAGATTACAGCAAATGAACTGTATTACACAGGGTAGATGGTGTTTCTACCCTGCTGATATTCCATCTTAAAGGTGGTAAAAATAGGGCAAAACTATAAAGTACAATGCTATTCCAAGATGCAAAAGACTAACTGTATAGTATACTCCTCAAACATTAGAAATGTATTAAGTAAAACATACAAAAAAGAAAAGAAAATACGACTAATTATTTAAATAAAAGATGGACATATGTTTAAAATTGCTTTAAAAAGTCACTGCACTTCCAGTGGTGTAGTATAAACCTTAAAAAGAAATAAAAAAAAGAAATCTACTGTTTTACTTGAAACATGCTCTAATATCATTCAATTTCTGCAGTACTTTTTTTCCAATGGTCTCTGGTCCCAATGGTGCTGAGAGATTTTTTCCTGCTTCCTGAATATATCAATAAGATAATTAACTATAGATGGACACACACACACACACACACACACACACACACATACACACACACAGTAGTTCTCAAATGTACAAAATTTTACCCACAATGTCCAGCTCTAAGCTGTGGACTTTCATGACTAAAAAGTGCAGTCAAACCTCAAGAAGCTGAAATGAATTATTTAATTCAAATTTTATCACTGTTCCAATTTAGTTAAGAGAAAACTTTTATTTTCGGATGAACTTTTTCCAAAAAATAAATTTTCACACTGATGAGCAAAGTAAGGACCATATATTCTCTTTTTTTCTTTTATATTATTCTTACATCATCATCATCATCAGCAGCAGCAGCAGCAGCTCCATGATAGTTATGATAATTAATATTGTTATGACACCTGAATACCTATAGACTCCACATCCTCATTATCACCACCAACATCCTCATGATTATTACGATCATGGTCATGGTCGTGGGCATCATTACCACCTTCATGTTATTTTACTCTCTCTGTTAATGGCTGTAACACAGCAGTGACAGTGGGTTAGAGCTTCAGCCATTACTCTGTCTGCAGACAATCCGTTCTCCCTCGTCTCCTCTCTTGTGTTCCGACAGGGTGACACATTCAGGACAAGGACACAAATGCATTGTCACCTGAAGCTACTTCCTTTCAGATGTGTGTGAGTGAAAAATATAAAACACACAGCTATGATCTTCTGCAGTAGCACTCAGAAAAGGTCGGACGTAGAAAAGAGGATATGGAGGCGGGGGATAGACTTAAATGTGAAAGTGTGTTTGTGTTTGCGATTTGAAAAAAATAAAAATAAAAATAAAATAAAAGAAGGACTGTGGTCCAAGCTTCAAACGGAAGGGTCTGTTCTTTGTTCACAGAGAGGCTTTTTATAAAAAGTCTCTGTGACTCAACAGCTCTCACAGCGCTCACTGCCTCCATCCTCTCCCATTTATTACAGAGCAGACTGACAGCAACCACTTGATCATCAGGTCAAAACGCAGCCAATCAGAGAAAAGTAAATAAATCCAACAGTTTTAACTTTAAACCATGTCACCCACAGATGCTACTTCTTAGATTTATCCTGAGATACCCGAAGTTGAGTGTTTGCTTTTTGACAGGGATGCAGAGGGTGATGCAGATGAGGAGGGGGGACGCCGCCGCTGCTGCGTTCCCCCGATTGTTGCTTTTAGTGAGAGTGTGCTATAATTTTCTAAAACAGGAAGAGTGACTGCATCCAGCTTCAAACAGCAGGACCTGCTCTTTGATCCACATCTTTTCATGAACATATTTCTTTGCCTTCAGAGTTGCCAATCAGCCTTAGGCTTTTATTGGAATAATTTTAAAAAACAGACCAAAAAAACTACATATTTTTTTCCCGCTGTGCAATTACAAGCACACTCATTTGCACACTTCCATGGCAAATAGCAAATTAGGAGCACCTGAAGAAGTGGAACCCAATGGCTTGTGATGAGTCATTTGAGAATCCAGACTTGGGGGAAATGGCGAAGAGCCGTGGGTGAAAATCTTAAAAGTCTTAAAAGCAAATGCAGGGGAGAATACCTTATTTATTTTATTTTTTTAACCTTTTTAAATTTGCCAGTGATTGGCCTTTCAGAGAAAACCCACACACACCAGTGCTCTACATTTTTAAAACATTACTACATAATAAAGAAGCCGTACCTTTTTTTGCAGTTATTAAAAAGTGTCAGAAATAGATTAAGAAAATAATAATAATTAAAATACAGAAATGAATATTATATGTCCAATTTGTTATTCTGCAAAAATGGTTTATGGAAAGAAATCTTTAGATTTCTGCAGAGAAGAAAGATTATGATCGTGGTTCAGACAGCGACTTATGAGAAAAATAAATATCCAACTACAGTCGATATAAAAGTCTCAAATCCTGAGGCAACAAAAAACCATTTAACAAATTATGATTATAATTTGTATTTCACAGTTTTACTCCAGTCACTTTTTAAAATTTTAATTGTGTTAGTCTCTCATGTTGAATCCACAGAGATTGCTTCACAGTTTGACCCAATATTATTTAACAAACTTTCATTTTAGTTAAGAAAATACTAAGTATTAAATATTAAATTACTAAATATTAAATTAATATAATTTTCGCTCTAATAGTTCCACACCAATCGAGTGGAGGTTAAAGCAATAAATATACAACATTTTCTAGAAGAAATATTTTAGAAAATATAATATTTAGAAAATATAAGAAATATTTTTTTAGAAGAAATATTAAAAAGAAGCAGAACAAAAAGAAAACATACTGTGTTCTCAAAAACGCTGAGGATAGTTCACCTGGTCGCATCACATTTTTTGAAGCATTTTCTAATCATTTGGGATTAAATATACTAATGTTGCAGTTTTCCAAAAAGTACTTGTCCAGTTCTGTGTTATTAATGACATGAGTTAGTTAACAGTCTGTCAACCAGATCTAGACTGCAGGCCGGCCGGTGATGTACTGACCAATCAGTAGGAACATTTCCTTGGAATACCATCATCTCTACTGCATCATTGGTCTCTCAGATATTACATTACATGAGTGGTTTTTAAATATGCAAATATATGAAAATATAATCAATACAATACGTATAAATTTGCAAATGATAAATGAGAAAAAAAAACCCTCTAGATTGACCAGTGACAGATTGTCACGGACGATACACAAAAAAATGGTTTCAGAAAAAAAGAGCTTCAATTTTCCATTTCCATTATTCCTCTCACTAATTACCACATGTCAAAGCCTCTTTCAGCACTGTTCTACTGTTCTATGACAGACAGAGTCATCACTAATGTGTTCTGTGGCGGCCGGCCACATTAGAACTGAGCATTTGTACATTTTTAATCAAAAAGACGTTGTTTTGTTTGCGGAACATTCTTCAACCGTATCTGGACTCCTCCTGCATCAAAGCTCTGTTTCCCCCATGGTGTCGTTTCAGGACAGGCCTCAGTGGCATTGTTCTGTATGAAAGTGTGGGCCAATCTCACAAACTACATCTGCTGTAGAGTGAAGAATGTGTTCATTCAGTTCTAGTGTTCAACCATAATAACTTAGATAAAGCAAAGCATAAACACACAGTAACAGGTGTGAATTGTCTGCAGCTAAAAAAAAATGTTCTTTTACACGACCAGTGATGGCGCCATCCACACTGATATGATATATGAGTGATGCTAAAGTGAGGATAATGAGAAAACTGACGTGTAATTTACTTTGTCTGACTGTGCTGGACTCATAAAGTATCAGATTGATTATTGGGTGGCAGTTAGAAGCCTGAGACTAATAAACAGTCTTAATCATCCTGAATTGTGCTGGAGAGGCAGGTTGTAAATCTGACAGACGGGAGAAATCGCAGCATGTTGTGGTTGTGTTAGAATCCCCAGTAGCTCTGTAACTACTGGTCTGTAATTTAGAGGCAGTCGGGCCACAGAACACATTAGTAACGACTCGTAAGAGTGATAAATGTGGCCTTAAATTGGGCTCTAATGTCTTGGCTGGGAGACATGTCAGAATCTGAAGAGAGGAGATTAAGGATCACTTTGGCTAATTATCCATTGTGTTTCATGTCTGTTCATTATGAAGTAAGAAGGCTATTCATTTTTTAGGAGAAATACTAAATGGATAGTTTTCAGGACTGAGCATGTTCTACATTCTAGGTTAGGTCTCCGAAGATGGAAGAGATGTGTTAAAATACCAAAGTGAATTAAAACCCCAATAATCCTAACCCTTCTCACTAAACCAGACCTTAAACCCAAACCCTTCTACATCCCAGGTCAGCTCTCCAAAAACCTTAAGAGATGTTTTGTTGAAAATGGTAATGAAAAAATATTACATTTTGCAGTTCTTCACCTTGAACCCTTAATTCTAACTCTAACTACTGATCCCAATACTAACCAGGCGTGGACCCTAGCGTAAAAAAAAAAAACAAGCATAAAATTCGACATGAACATGAATCCGGACAAAGAGCTGCATGTGGCTCCCAAGCCACAGGTTGGCTTTTTCTTTCTTTTTTTCTTCCGTCTCGGGGGATTTATTGTATTAAAGGTTTCTGACCATGGCAGGGCCAACAACGAATCTCATCTGAACATTCACCAACAAATCCCACCTTCTGATACATGCTGATCCTTCTTTGAGGCATAGACAAACATGGTATTACATAACATTTGGCTGTTGTTCTGACCAAACATGGTCAGACACTTTCTGGACACAAACATGAAGATGTTGCCTAATATTTGGCTCTGGTTATTATTTGGCTTTGGTTGTTCAACTCTCCTTTCCTGTTTCCTGTTATCCTAGTCCTTACATGATGTTTTTCTTTACCACACTCTACCCCAATTCTAACGACTAGCCCTAACCATAAACCAAACCATAATGTCAAACCCTAACCTAATCATACAACCCAAACCTAACCACTAACCCTAACCTCATGACTAACTCTTAACCTCAGGCCTAACTCCTAAACCTTAACCTTTCCACATCCTAGGTCAGATCTCCTAATCTTAAAGAGTTGTGCTGAAAATAATAAACAAGTGATTCTTTTTGCAGTTCTTATTCAGTATAGTAAAGGCAGAAGTATGTACGTATATGGTATAAAAAGATATTTTCCCCTGGGAAATTGCAGTAAACCACTTGTATATTTGAGTGACAAAAGTCATATAGAAATTCAGAAGATGCCGTTGTGCTCTTTTCAGAGACGGGACTTATAAGGTCAGCGTCATGCTGCAGCCGCTGTCAGCAGACTATCAGTGCCGCTCATCTGCTGATGGCGGCGGCTGAGGAGAATTTCACCACGTAATTCCTGTCTCTCACGCTAAGTGAAGCCTCTGGGATCAGGACTGCAAACCTAATGGCCCTGCCTCCATCCTGCAGCAGCATCTGAGTAGAAAGGAAGGAATCTCTCTGAGTGTGTGTCTGAGGTTGGAGTCTCTTCAGCGTCCACTCGTCACATAGATACTCGCTGTGTGTACTGCTGAAGCTCGGCACAACTAAATCCACTATGGGTCTCAATTTTGACGGGGCCAGTGTCTAAATCCACGTAGGTTAAATAATGTTCCATAAGTCTGAAAACAACCTGATTGGTCTGTTCAGTTTGTATGATAAAAACAGTTTGTTAAAGTACATCGAACCTTAAGAACACACTCATGGGGAGAAACTGTTGGACAGACTTTTTAAGAAGTGGATTTATTTTTGTGTTCAGAGTTCACAAGTGGCCTCAAGAGACAAACATCAGTCTGTTGTCAAGTATTGGCTTGATGATAAAATAAATAATTAAATAAATAAAGACACCCAGCTGGTGTTTTGTATGACAAAAAAGCAGAAATTTGATTCAAATAACTGGGCCTTAAATGAGCACCATCTGTTTTACAGGCCTGTAACTACCATTGAACAGAGGGTAGATTTTGACTTAAATGTCATAAAATATTTATATTCTAATGCAGTGGTTCTCAAACGTTTTCTACTCTGTACCACCTTAGAAAACCTTGATCTCTCTGAGTTCCACCATGATGACCAACATTAGAATACAGCAGCAAAGGCCTTCACTATTAGCTTCCACCACACATATGTTTAAATGTTGTATAAATTGTGCATGGTATGTTTCAGATTTATTCAATTGAAAATGTAAATGTGAAAATGTGAATGTTCCCCGCGTACCACTAGAGAGCGCTTGCGTACGACTGGTGGTACGTGTACCACAGTTTGAGAACCACTGGTCTAATGAGTACATAGAAGAATCCCTATCCACTCATCTGTTTACAAAAGTTCTGCAGGGTTTTTACACTGGATGCTCTTCCTGATGCAACCGAGCCTGGGATACAGTATGTGGACTAGATGGTGTAGTACTCAGTATACAGTACTTCTGTTGGCAGGTGGAAAATACTACACCCGCACCACTGAAACTGCCTTTTTAATAAGTTCTGGGGAAAAAAAACAAACAAACTGATTTTTAATTGTAGAAATCTTTTATTTTATTAATTGTATATGATTGCTTGTTTAGACTAAGTTCATATTTTAATTATGATTTTTGAGCTCACTAAAGTAAATGCCTATTCATTAAATGGCTACATAGATATAGATCACCCAGATTTTATTTTGCCAAGGAATGAAAGCTGTAATATTGTCATTGGCCTCCACGGACAGTTCCTTTATGAATGAATGCTGCTGTAGAACACAGGTGTATGATTTCACTGATCAAACACATGAACACACACGTACACACACACAGTTGTTATATATAGTGGGCTCAGTGAAATGGCAGCAGATCACACAGTGAGAGAAAAAGAAGATGAGGTGAAATGACTGACAGGTTCTTCTTTCACTCACTGACCCACATTGCAAATAATTTCACACATTGCTCACAATGCTCCACGGGGGCACTTGTCAAAAACTCATCTGCCCCGACTCGCACTCATCAGAACAAGTCTGACATGAAACCCGTCTGGGAAAGAAGACTCCCATACAGGAGAAGAGGCTGCAGTCAGGCGTGAAGTGTGTGTGTGTGTGTGCGTAGTCTTTCACTGCTGATTACAGTTCAATGCTAACGACAATAGCACCAATTAATAAATTAAAATGTTAATTCATGTCTGTCTTTGTTTGACAGTCCTTCTTGGTTTTTTAGTTAGATTGACAGCCTCAATTTCTTCTGTTGATTTTTATTCTAGAATTCATAAATATTAATTAATTTATCATTTATGGTTAAGTATCATAATTTATATACAGTATGTAACAGTTTAGACCTTTATTAATTGAAATATTGCAGGGCGATACAGTGGAAGCCTGACTTGCCTTACAGCAATAATGTCACCAGTTTGATCCTTACATTGACATGTATGGTCTTTCTCCACGGAGGGCATGCTTCACTCCTGGCCCAGGTACCACTTTCAGCCCAGGAACCTCCCAAAACTAACATGCAACCTGATGTCAGTAATGATTTAAATTATTATTGTTTTGTTTGTTCATAAATAACTGTACTTTTTGTATTAAGAGAATTAAACAAAAAATTTAAAAAATAATTTTATTGAAGAAAATATTTTAAAATAATGGAATATAATGAATTTGTATTTGCACAGAATCATTGCTTTCTGGTGAAACTTTTCCACAGTGTGTAGGCGTGGTCACAGTGGGCCAGTAGCATCTGCCAGAATAGATTTGGAAACACGGTGTGACAGTGATTGGTGGGACTGTATAGACGTGAAGGACTTTTCTGGCTGTGTGTGCAGTGGACCAGTGCTCTGGTGCTCAGAGCTACATTACAGTGGCCCTCACTGTAGACCACCTGACAGGAGAGCTTCCTGTCAGCTGCTGTGCAACCGCACATTAGCATCACACTGATAGGCAGTAAGTGATTAGGACCCTTACGGTACAGATATAAAAGGTTGTCAGCAAATGTTGGAGCCAGTTTTTTACAGCTCGGTCAGGAAAATTAAAGTATGTGTTTTGGAGTTAGTTTCACACAGTTGTGCTAGCTCCTTGACAGAAGGGTTTACAGTGGGGCCCCGAGAGAGTTTAATCCGCTCCACAACCACAATCGATCTGCTCGTATCTCATTTGAATTTACCCCATTAAAAATAACTAAAAACCAATTAATTTGTTCCAGCCCCACAGGAATATACTATTATTAATTAAATTAAAATCCTCCCTTATCTAAACATCAAAAACATAGATATAAACAAATATATTGATAGTGTAAAAAATAATAATTAATAAAACATTTTATATTATTGTTATAAAAAGGAAAAAAAGTAATGAAAAAATAACACAGCGAGGGACAGTGAGCAAGACGGTGGAAAAATGGAGCTCGGTTGAACACTTCTAACTAGATATTTTATTGTATCACGAGAAAAATGTTGCAAAAGTTGTTTATTCGTAACTTAGAAAACTCATAATTAGGGGAGCTTGTATCTCGGGCATCCACTATATTTTATTTTCCTTGTGTCTCACCTCAGTTTTTATTTCCAGTTGTTGCACTCTCCACATGGAGTACCCACTGCTCCCTTGTTGGACGGTCATTAATGCTGATTGACTCCATTGTGAAATCACAGATAACTTCTGTGTTATCTACAAACTGAAAAATAGTATAGGTGTTAATTGTATTATGTATTTGATGTGGCGTTTTCCGGTGTTTAATGTTGTGGTGGCACAGTCTCACTGCATCAGACCAAACAGCCTCTGAGATAATGAAATCAAAAGTAAACTAATATTCAAATCAGCTGATATTTAGGTGATTCATAAAAAGACGGTCTTATTACATTTCCCTCTTTGTTTTACATGTGTTTCATTTTCCCAGCCAAACCCAGAATCTAATTTTCTTGCAGTTCTGGTCGAGTTGTTACGGTTGAGCTATGGTTTAATTGAAAATCCTTCCTAACATCCTGTACAAACAGAGCCTGGTCCATTTCAACAGCAGCAAATTAATCAGCTGAGAAACCAGTAAAAAGAAATGTTGTCGTGTTGTCACTAATGTTGTCGTGACTCAGGGATATTGTTGTAGTGGCTGACGCACAGTGTAATGAAAAAAGGTAACAGGTTTTCACACAGACATGTGTCTAACTCACTCCCATAAGCATCATAAGACAATTTTTAATTTAAGTCAGATTAATTCTATTCAGTTGACTGTCATTTAGATTATTATTTGTTTACACATGTTCGTTGAAAATAAAAATAAATAGTTCCTCTATAAAAGATTTAACAAAGGATATTCAAATGGAGGTGCGCAGGCCTTATGCAGCACAGATACAATCTCAGAGAGGCCCAAACTAAATTGAGAATTGCAATTTCATGTACTGTAATCAGAAATTCCTCCAGTAGAACATTATGAATGAGACAACCTGCCTAGAATGAAAACATGAAACTCACAATGCATTGTTTCTGTGTCTAGAAATGTTAGCAGTTTACTATAGAAAAATGACTCTCTTGGCAGGAAGTTTTTGGGAAGCGGAAATATTGTAAATTGACTAAAAAGAGGATTGAAAAGCTCATACTACCACTACTACTAGCTCTGGGCCAATAGAAAATTCATTTTGTTTCTTTCAAAATAGTCAAACTTTTCGACCCAAACACTGAACTTTTCATTGTTGTCAGGAGTCTTTTGTTTTTAATCATTTGCACCACTTGGCTGAAAACTAAAATCCATTATTTCTGTCAGCTAAATACAGTCATTCTATATAGTCCACTGCACTGTCAGTGCAACAACACATAGTGAGAGAGATAAACCTAAAGGGAGAAAATACACCTGAGTCTTTTAGAACTCTTTCACCCCAAATGAAAATGTTTTTTTTTTTTTTTGTTTTTTTTTTTTGGCATCAGGCAGCCTTTCAGACTGGAACCAGGAACTGCAACTGCTCTATCAAAGTCACAGTGATCCTGCCTCATTGTGTTGCAGCGAATTAAATGTCAGACGGTCGGTTTAAAAGGTGAATGTTTGTCTACTCTTAGAAAAAACCTACTTATGAAGGAAATTAATGAGTTTTTCTACGAGAGTCATCAGTGTTACGTCAGCTACAGCACAGGCCCGTGTGCAGAGTTCGACTCCAGCGTTAACAACCAACTCTGACAAGACAAGTCCTTGGGGACAAATGAGGGCGAAAGCCAATCAGAGCTGTGTTTGTGGGCAAGAGGGAGGGACATGTAAACAGAGGTTCAAGCCTATTGGGTGTGTGTTCTGCAGTAAAAACAGAAAACACCATGAAAACAGGAGCAGAAAAACTCTGTTCTACACTGTTCTTCAAACTGAATCTTCAAAAAACAGCTTTCCTTGTGAAAAAAGTCCCCTCCTGAACAGAGGGTCACCACAACAACGAAATGTACTGAAACAAGTATGTCCCCATAAGTATGGCTCTACCTAAACCACAAATAGAGAGCACACACACACACACTCACACACACATACACACTCTATCTCTCTGTTGCTCGTTTTTGCTCTCATCATTTCAATGGAAACTCTGACTTGAGGGACACATCACAGGTCTCCCTGTGAAGGGTCAGTGGGTGGTCAGCTGATAAAAAGAAGGGGTCCAGCTGCAGCACAGTGACCACAAGCATCAGCTGAGAGAACACAATGCTTCACACTGTGACAAAATTACACAAATACTAACAATGACCTGTTTTACGGGTATTTGTTTTTTGTTGTTTTTTTAAGAAAAAGGCTGATTATTTTTGCTGCTTTATTGCTACAAAATTGGTATCTGTGTCTGAAGGAGTTGTCTGAGCAGGAAGAATTTAAATTAGAACTTTTCAAATGTTCCATCACATCAGAAGAAGGTTTGGTAGAGCCACGAAGCACAAGGGTTTTCTATCCTTGGGTTAAACAGAAGTTATAATTAAGTCTAAGTCAGTGTCTGACTGAAATTGAAATTCATGTCTGCAGGTGTATATATCACAAACGTGCATGTGAGTGCTTATAAGACGTGTAGAAAAGCTGCGACCTAATTTATCACCTCTGATGATTGCTCCGCCCTTTCACTATAGCACATGTTTGTGTGTGCACAGCAGAGAGCTTAATGCATCTTAAACTTTAAAGAAACAGCTTTCCTTGTGAAAAAAGTCCCCACCTGGACAGAGGGTCCTCACATGGACAGAGGGTCCCTACTACATGGACATGGACAATGTGCTTAATGCATCATTCACTGTCGGAAATCTGTAGGCATCAATCACACACACACGCATGTACATGTACACCCATGATGCACCAACACACATTTACTGTGTTAGAAAGGTGCTGTGCGTAAAATACAGTATAATGAATGACTGCAGCTTTTTCTCTTCCGGGAGAAATAGATGAGCGCTGTCAGCCTGTTTGTCCGGAAACTTCCTGCTACTGTCCGTTAAGGCGCAGCAAGGAAATGTGTGAACAGTGGACAAACTGACCTCATTACAGGCAAAGTGGCTGCTGCCAGCTCTCACCGACGTCAGCACATTTTAAATCCAGACTCCCTTCGATCAAAAAATAAATAAATAAATAAATAAAAACTGAAATAACTCACACTTTCATCGTTCCAGGTGCTGCATACAGCTGTAAGGGCAGGGACATGAAACAAAGAAACCATTTCCTGTCTGTCAGAGATGTGGACCCCCCCTCCATGTGATGTACGGCCACCATCTATCAGACAGTACATAGAGTGTGACACAGTATGCCAGAAGAGAATTGCCACACTGATTGTGAACAAACTCTTCAATCACCGCTGTGAGTGGAGGAGGTGGGTGTTTTATGTCTCTGCCCTCCTCAGAGGTCAAATTGAAGGCTTTTCTCTGCTAAACACCGCAAGATTCTCTGCCTGATAATGACACTTCCATCCTTGGTGTAAGTGGACAGAAGGACGTGCAGCTCAGCCGTATATTTATTATGATAATGGCGGGGTCAGTTTCTCCATTATCATCAGTCACGACTCTGATGATGATTAGATCCCAGTGTGCGGCTGGTGAAAACCATCAGACTAGAGAAGGAAGACGACGTGGTGACCACACACTGGGGAGAATTAATATACATGTATATGTACCCGGTGTAGCCTCTGCATTGTGTTTAATGAAAGCCGTCGTGCTGTTGTCACCAACGCTTTATTGAGGTGACGGAATTCACATAGAACAAAATAAATGTTCCTCCTGGACACCACGCGAGCCCCTACAAAGTGCACATAAAATAAATATATTGTACAGAATTAAATAAAATGTTGAAAACAAGGAGCAACGGAAAAACACTAACTTCTCCCACAAAGTCCAAAGAAAGAGGTAAAGGTTGGGCGTGACTGACTTTTTATATCAAAAATATGTACGTCAAGTTTCCGCCCAGGGAGCAACAACCCACTGACTCCCCGTCAGGTAGAACAAATAAAACAATTTTGTGGAATTATAACTACATAACTATTAACCTCTGTTACATATATATAAATATAAATATATATAAAAAGTCCTTCTTCATATTCACTGACAGCCCGCTGTCACGGTGTAGTGTTCTCCTGTTGCCGAAGCAGGATGATTCATGCCCATGGAGGATTAAACCAACAAGAGGGCAGAGATAGGAGAGCAGAGTCAATATTGATCTGTCTATTTGGGAATTAAAATTGACAGTGTTTGTTGTCAGAGGTCGTTATCACATCCTTACGCTCCAGTCCTTGTTACGGCACACGCTGTGGTATTTCTTAGACTCCAGGCAGAGACAGAAATCAAGACCATAGTGTTGGACACAACAGTAGTGTTGTGTCCAATAAGAAACTGAGTGACTATATTCTATCATATTCTATTCTATTCATTATTCCGTGACTATTTTTATTTTTTAAATATATTTAATTTAAATGCCAATTGAAAGTCAGACCCTTTATATTTAAATATTTGTGTATCTGTTTTTTATTGAATTTTTAAGAATAGTTGATGACCATAAAAATGTTGTGTTTATTTCAGAATTCTAAATTGTATTTATTTGCTCTTTCAAAAATTATATTAATCTCATTATGAAACCAGTGATGGAACCTTGCCGAGATGCTGCCTGTTTCATTTTAAGACTGACCGCAGAGACGTGAATCCAGATCTGAGTCCTGCAGTGATTGCTGTGGCTTCTGTCATATCTAAAAGGAGTTATTGTGGTGACAGAGCAATGATCATGTGAGAAGAGAAGTTGGTCTCATAGGATATGGTTGAAAAATAAAAGTCCACCTTTTAGATCAGAACAACGTATAAACTGTATCAAAATCAAACGTTGTTCATTCAGTTGTTTTTTTTTTCTACAGCTTAATCTTGTCGAGGTTAGGGAGGGGCACAGAATTGTGCCACCTACAGTATACTTTACCACACTGACTTCCAGTTCCTTGCATACAAAGTACTCTGTACTCTGTACTGACGTGTACTTCCATTGGAGCACACATGTGATTGAGCTCCAGTATAGAAAAAGGTTTTTTTTGGTTTTTTGTTTTACTTTTTTTTTTTTTTTCTTTTTTTTGCTTCTACATTTTCAGGGAATATTCCATATTATTTAGAAATAATACTCGTATTTGCTTGAAGATTCTATTGCCATCTGTGGAACGTCCCAACCCTTCAACGGCTGATTCTTTATTCACTACACTTAGAAAACAAAACTGATTACAATAGTTCACTTATATTGTATAAGTCTGAAGGTTTTTTTTTTACAAAAACCCACTGCTTCCTCTGCTCCGCTCCTTCCAAACTTAACGCTAACTTTCTAACTGTTACCAACAGTAAATTAGCTGTCGGTCTACTTCCACCTCAATTCAAACTTAGTTCACTTTATTTAGACCAATTAAGAGGGTTATTAGTTACAAAGTCACCGCAATGTGTGACAGGAAATGTGTCAGTGCAGAAACTCCAGGAGTCCTCACTTAAATGAAAACTGCATTAAAGTGAGTTCCATATCCTGAGTCTGTTTATCTCACAGCTATTATAACCTGTGTTATAGTGTACCATAATGACATGTTAAGCCAATCTGTCTGTATTCTCCATGGAAACAAGGGATTATTATCAGGGGAAAAAATACATGGGGAGACATATCACAGTTATAGGAGGACAGTAAATACCAAGCCAACTAATATCAGCCAGTAATTCAAATTAAATCCTCTCGGTTCTTTGTTCATAAGCCATCCTCCCATCAGTGAAACTGATTAATTCTGGGTTTGGCACAATTAACTATGCATTACAAACATTTATGCTAAACATGGGTGGGGTGTAGGGGGGTGGGAATGACAGAAATGAAGGACATGTTTGGAATATAGATATGCACAGTACAGAGGATGTGATTAAACTAAGGCAGTGTGTCTTTGTGTGTGTGAGTACGCTGCAGTGTAAAATGTCATGGACAGTGAAAATAAATAAAAATGTCAGCTCCACAGTCAGTTCACCTGGCGGCTGCTTCTGAGCCCATGTTTCAGGGATGTGTGGTCCGACCCAGTGGGCTTTAAAATGTTGCATATGAAATTCATAAAAGCGATGTTGTTGTTGCTCTGTGATGAATGTGTTTGTTTTGCACAGTTTATCAAATCAAACCACATGGTCAGGCTCTTTGTCTTCCCCCGAGTCGCTGTGGCCATCATTTACTTTGTGAAATCTCAGGAAAGATGGAAATCCTGGACTTTCAGATTTCATTGTATATTTGCTTCAACTGTGTGTGTGTGTGTGTTATAAAAATAAAGCCTGACACACAACGGTTTCTGTCCCTGCGAGCTGCCATGAAGGACAGTTTCACTTCATGATGATGGATCTACAAAACCAAGATAAACTCAATTCCCTGTCCCCTCACGTTTCACACCAGGTGTCAACTCACATCAGGCTACGACAAGTGTCATTTGAGCCACATGTAGGTGAAATGACAGGGTAATTTATTCAAAGACTAACCATCCACATACATACACAGACATACACAGACATACACAGACATACACAGACATACACAGATACACAGACATACACAGAGATACACAGATCACATCAGAGCTGATATTTCTCTGTAGATGTGGACTGTTGGTTTCTCCAGATGTATTGAAAAATGTGATCTAGTGATACAGGGGGGAGAGAGGGAGAGAGAGAGAGAGACAGAGAGAGAGACATCTACTGTAAATGAGATAGAAGTTTTAGAGGAGTTTTTTACATGGACAGAAAATGTATTTTAACATTGTTTTATACTTTTAGATGCACATATCTAAAATATATAATGTGGGTGATTATTTTCAGTAAAGTTTGTGTGTAACATAAATCAAAAAAATAAAGTAAAGAGTTACAAGGGTTATGTGGTCAGGGCAATTTCTTGCTGTAGTTTTTTTTTTTTTTAATTCCCAATGTTCATTCAAAAGATACAAATCATTATCACCTTGTCCTTGTCATTATTATTATAGCAGGCCAAAACTACTGTGGGTCATTTACCTTTTTTTTAACAACAAAACAACAAAAATCAAATTTCATTGGAATTCCTGGGGGTGTCTATTTTATTTTATTTTTGCATCTCTTCACAATATTCACTCTCCTACCAAATTTGCCTTTTCATTCTTCACTGAACTGCAGGAACATCCATAATGTCATCTGTGAATATGTTCTAGTTCCTAATTGAGCAAAAAAACTAGGTCAAGTTCTCTTTTTGTCTGAACTCTTCTGTGGAATTCAAATAAAAACCGTAACGCACACTTATCACATAGACATGGGATCAGTAGGCATTAAGTCACTGTGTGTGTGAGGGTGTCTGTGTGTGTGTGTGTTGAAACAGACTGAAACAGCACAGTTTGCCACTTCCTCTCTAATGTGCTTATTAACAGTCTGACAAATCCCTAATCCTACCAACAAAACCGACTCTGCCGTTCCATCAAGACCCTGCCACAATTCTGTCAGTCTGGATTTGTGCTTTTATGACAGTTGAGTCTCAAAACCTACTACATGCTACTACCACATATGCCATATGCAGTACTCTGTAATGTACATGAATGCTAGTACAGTACTTTCAGATGTGAATTTCGGGGAGAAACTAAAGGATTGAACATCTCTGAGAAGAAGGATAGAAAACAGAAAGTGTTCTGAAGCCTGGGTTTTATATGTTGAACACAATCTGCTGGTCACGCAGCAAAGCAGAAGAGCAAATATGGTTCCCCACTGACGTAAAAGATCAGCTCAGTTTGAAGAAACGATAATTATGTCAGAGCAAACACATCCAGGCATACATACGTAAATACTGACTGTTTGCCTGCAGAGACACAGTACTACAAGCTAGTGCTGTCACTGATACTACAGTACATGTCCTTTGTAAAACACTTACAAATATCCCTTAAGGTAAAACTACATGTAGAACCACCAATTTTTGAGTTATCCCTAACAAGGTCTGTGTCTTCATGTGTTTCCTCAGTGTGTGTGTGTGTGTCCTCGGTGTCATGGTGAAGATTCCTCCCTGCTGCGGGAGGCTGAGAGCTCATATGTGGGAGAAGAATTCAGAGCTGTCTGTGGAGTTATGTTCATCCTGCCATGGACAGAGGCACAGTTTGTACTACAGTGAGCATTTTTCACACTCCATAAAATACCAAGGCGTTACAATTGAAATGTACTAGAAAATTTAGAAAAGTAAAATGTGAACTTTATCTAATGAGCAGTCTGAAACTGAAAATCTGTATTTTAATTAAGATTATTTACACAAACTAATTTAGGAAATTAGTAGGAATTATAATACAACAGATGGTCCTCCATTTACGTCGGCGTTCCATTCTTCCGGCGTGATGCAACTCAAGTCAAACTCACAAACTATAAATAAGTTACTGCATCTCTTACCTACAATAACACTGTGGTAACTAGTGGAGATTTCCTAAGACGCATTTCTTTAACAAAGTGTTTACCTTTTCACTGCTTCAGGGTAAAGTCAGAGTAACAGAAAGTTCTGCAAGAAACTTGCATGTTGATGTGAACATCAGCAGGAGATGTTCTCAGTGAGGTGTCACTCTGCTGCCATGGCAACAAACAAATTATATGATAAGTTGTATTAGATGACACAATCAAGCCGTGGAGACACATGTTCCCAGCAGTGATGGATGTACAAACATGCTGTAAGGATACACACACGTGATGGGTGATGGTGAGATTATTCATGGACAGGTACAAATTGTTTCCTAAATTGTTACTGCAATTGCCGTCATTCCGAGCCGTGTTTGTGTGTATTTGTATCTGAGCGATGGGCGTCAAGGTAAGATGGGTGTAGTTAAGTTGTTGACATTTCCACTGGGGTAATTTCCTCCCAGAAATAACAGGCTAGATGGAAAAAAAGGCCAGAAGCTTTGAGCCACAGAATGTGTCAAAGAAGAACGTGGATAGAGAACGTTCTATTAAATGTTCTATTAATTGAAGAATACTGAATAAATGTAATAATAAATGCGCCGGCTTCATTCTAAACTCACAACATCCCACTGGAGATAGCGAGACTGCTGGGAGTCCCTTGGATTGTTGTTGGACCCAGGTGGCACCGGGAGAGGAAGCAGAAACAAGGATGCTAGGCAGGCCTACTAGCTCAGCTACGGAAACAACCGCACAGTCCACCGCTCTCTTCTATCTTCCTCACCAGTCCCAGGTCCCTAGCCAACAAGATGGATGAGATAAAGTCACTGATCGAATACAACCACCTTATCCGTGAGTGTTGTCTGCTGATCATTAGCGAGTCATGGCTACCCGCTTATCCCCGACGCTAGAGTGGAACTAGCAGGCCACACCATCCACTGCCACAACTGGACTGCAGATTCCGGTAAGAATAGATGGTTTTACGATAATCATTATTACCCATGATGCATCGCGCCGACGGCTATGTTGTGTGGCAAAAGATGCGAATAGGTAAACATAAATAATCGTAAATGACAATAAAAGACAAAAATATTAAATCGCCGGAGGGAGATCAGCCGAAATTGATTCCCTAGACACAATTACGTTTGCCATGTATGCAAAGTACATTTTGATATATTTTTATTTTATTGACATTGAACATATATATTAAATAAAAGTATAATGTAATTACCCAAAATAAAGTGTTTTCAGAACAGACTTTGTAATCCCTTTTGCTTGGATCTAGGTTGAAATTATCACGGTTAATACGTGGAAGCCATAGCATTGTTCTTTTTGTCGGAATATCCTCTGTCAGCTTCCCTTGGTGACAGATCACTTTATGTCAAGAAACTTCATATTGCAATCACTGCTTCCCAGACCTAGAGGCCATGTCTATCCATTCTACCTGCCACGGGAGCTAATGGCAGGTATTGTGATCACTACGTGCCTCCCGATGCTAACGTTAGCATAGCACTCGGCCATCTCCAGCACATAATAAACAAACAACTGAAGGATCATCCTGAAGGCGTTCACATCATTGCTGTAGACTTCAACAAGGCATGCCTCACGTCCCTTCTTCCCAAATTCCACCAGCATGTCAACTGTGCAACAAGGGGAGTAAACAAACTCGACAATGTTTATACAAACATCAAGCATTCTTACAGCGTAACCCCTCCTTACCCCACCTCAGACAGTCTGACCATCTCTCTCTGTTTCTCTTTCCAGCTTACACACCCCTCGGAAAGCAAACAAAACCAGCCACCCGAACCATCATAGCCTGGCCGGATGATGCCCTCCCTCAGCTGCAGGACTGCTTCAAATGAAATGTCACAGAGGAGCGATGCATCTGGCAAAGTCCAGACTCGAATCAGAGCCCGCAACTCAGCCTTCAGGACGGGAGACAGAGCTCTTTGCAGCACTGCCAGAGCCGACCTGATGAGGAGCATCAAGGAGGCAAAAGACTCCTACAAAAGGAAAATGGAGTGATATCTGAGTGATAACAACCCACATTAGATGTGGAGGGGAATCCAGGCCCTAACCAACTACAAAGGTCAGCCCCCCTTCCCCTCCCAGATCCTCCAGCAGCAGCAGCTATACACTGGCAGAGGAGCTAAACCGCTTCTTTGCCCAGTTTGAGTCCTCCCGCAGCCACTACACCCTGACTCCAACACACCACCTCTCTCTCTTTCAGTGCACGAGGTGAAGAAAAACCTAAGATCATTGAACCCATGGAAAGCTGCGGGCTGTGACGGCATCCCAGGGGCAGTGATTAAAGCATGCGCAGACCAACTGGCAGGGATTCTCACCACGCTCTTTAACCTTTCTCCCCACATGTGTGAAGTTGTCCCCATCCCCCCCGCCCCCCCAAAAAATACCACAGACAGCCTAAATGCCTACGGACCCATCAACCTGACGTCTGTAGTCATGAAGTGCTTAGCGATCAGTTTCCCAGCACATCAGAGACTGCCTTCCCCTCTCCTTCAACCCCCACAAGTTTGCCTACAGAGCAAACAGGTCTGCGGAGGATGCCATCGCCCTCACACTCCACACAGTACTGAGCCACCTGGAGAACAAAAAGAGCTGCGTGAGGATTAATGAATTAATGTCAGAAATTGTTTTATAGAGATTCCCTAGACACAATTACATTTGCCATGTATGCAAAGTACATTTTGATATATTTTTATTTTATTGACATTGAACATATATATTAAATAAGAGTATAATGTAATTACCCAAAATAAAGTGTTTTCAGAACAGACTTTGTAATCCCTTTTGCTTGGATCTAGGTTGAAATTAGCACGGTTAATACGTGGAAGCCATAGCATTGTTCTTTTTGTCGGAATATCCTCTGTCAGCTTCCCTTGGTGACAGATCACTTTATGTCAAGAAACTTCATATTGCGATCACTGCTCCCCAGACCTAGAGGCCATGTCTATCCATTCTACCTGCCACGGGAGCTAATGGCAGCTATTGTGACCACTGTTTAGGTGCTCTCCGTAGACTACAGCTCGGCTTTCAATATGATCATCCCGGACATTCTCTTTACCAAACTCTTGCAACCACAGCTCTGCTGACCACTCCTGGACTTACAACATCAGGGCCCTAGTGAAGAAGGCTCAGCAGCGGCTACACTTCCTGCACATCCTCAGAATAGACAACCTGGGCAGGAAGCTGCTACTGCCCTTCTACCACTCCTCTGTGGAGAGTGTGCTCACCTACTAGCTGTGTGTGTGGTATACATGCTCCACAGCCGAGAACAGGAAGTCAGCGCAGAGGGTGATAAACACTGCCCAAAAAACCATCGGGTGCCCTCTTCCCACTCTGGAACAATTCTCCAGGTCCTGCTGCCCCAGAAAAGTGAAGGCCATCACAGCTTTTTCCCCTGGGCCATCTAGACTATTAACACCCATGGACACACACACACACTCACCCATCCACAGACAAATAACACCCCCCATCCCTTCAACAGCTCCAACATTTATCACATCATCCACCTCCACCAAGAATGTTTACAGTCACTAAAATCTCTCTTGCACAAATGCACCTTAATTTTAAAATCTGCAGTTCTATTCTTCTATACTTACTAATGTATATATTATATCTGTTCTGCTGAACTTGCACTAACACCTGGTATCATTTCACAGTTTTTTTACAGAGTTTTTTACAGTTTACATTACGAGGTTTTGTTTTTTTTGTATATATTGGCTCTGTGGGAGCACCTTCAATTTCCGTGTACCCCCCGTTACAATGACAATAAAGGCTGTTCTATTCTATTCTATTCTATTCTATTCTATATATACAGTGGACCCCTGAGATACGAACTTAATCCATTCCACAACAGCACTCGTATCTCAATCTAATTTTCCCAATTAAAAATAACAAACCAATTAATTTGTTCCAGCCTCACAGAAATATACTATTAATGAATTAAATTAAATTTCACCCCATCTAAACATTATAGATATAAACAAATGATGATTGGTAATATAAAATAAAAATAATTAAGAAAGCATTTTGTTGTTTTATTGTTATAAAAATGGGTAAAATAACCTTGTGGGGACAGTGAGTGCGACATAGTGTCGGGGAAAAAAGACCATATATTTTGATTTAATTTTGTTTTATTAAACACTAAACATTTGTGACGAACTCCACAGCTACTGTGGCATCAGAGCTAGCGGCTTCCTCATGTTGAACGACTGACTGAATGTCAGTCCTCAGTTGAGTTTGAGCACTCGTAACTAGACATTTTGTATGCCCGTATGTACATACAAGCTCATACACACATATATACACACATGTATATGTATATGTATATGTATATGTATATGTATATGTATATGTACTCTATACACATATATACAGTATGTGTATATACTCTATACATATGTAGACGGACAGACACACTCCACAGGCGACTCACACTGGAGTCAGATCAGACAATCGTTCACTGTTTCCGCTGCTTTCCCTTTTGTCTTTATTCACCTTGCTCTTAAAGAGAATAAACGATAAGAGGACTCTTTAGTTTAACAACCCATTGATAAAAGACTGCTGCCCTCTTTATAGAGACCACCCTTATCTGCTTACCATTATGACCCACTCTTATCAACCACTCCTTGCAGACATTTCAGCAGAATTGGATCAGATTTACTTTTGGATTATTACTCTTCCGGAATTCATTCCATTTACAGTATCATGTCGGGGGCCGATACGATAACGACGTCCGCCCAAAACATCTATTTGAAGAGAAATAACTTCAATTAATTTGCCCGGGAACAAACGTGGCCTGAGGCAATGTTCCAATGCTATTCAATATATTTTCTTTCAAATTTTAATTTACCACTATATTTTGTTCAATTTGTGAACATGTCTAATGTACAATTGTGTGTTGTCTGACCAGACACCTCTAGAATGTACACATTCTTGCTTGCTAAAGTATTGGGTATCATCTTAAAGGAAATTTTATCAGCTTTCATGTGGTACCACTCATAATGCTATATGGTTAATTCTAGTGAAGTTACAAGGCAAAATAGAACACCCGCATCCAAAATTCCCAGCATTTTTTACATCGAAACCGTATGGCTCATGAGGTAGGCATTCCCATGGTCAGAAATCAAAATATTTGTTATATCTGGTCATTCCACAGCTTGGAGAATGGGAATCACAGCAATTGGCTTTAAATTTTTTTTTTTTTTTTTGTTTCAACTTGTCTAGTGGCCTCGTTTAATTTGTGTCAAAACACACCTTTACATCAGAGACCACAAAGGTCAATTCATCCAGGGTTGACATCACAGACCGTGAGCCTTGACGTGACTTCTTACACTGATGCAATCCAAATGCAAACGTACAAGAAAGTTGCACTTTTTCTTTTTCACAATCAATATCCCCGAGAGTAAGTGGAGCCTTGACCTGAAGAGACACGAGCCGGCTGCACACTCAAGTGGAAAACAAGAAGCAGGAGATCAAGAGTTTGTTTACTAAACTTTAAATAATATCGACTGTTTTACTAACATTTATTCAGTGTCCTTTATTAACCGAGTCAGGTTTTCGGAAACGTTAGCCCACTTTGTTTTGTCAACAAGCTGACCAAAATGGTTATACTTATAGTGACAGACATTTTAACTCATATGTGATGTGTGTGTGTGTGTGACTGAAGTCAAAGTGAATCATTGAATAAGTATAGTGTCAAAGTATAGTGTTGACTACCAAACTAAAATCAGACACTAGACCAGGAGTGTCAAACTCATTTTCACTGGGGGACCACATCAGCACTACAGTTCCCCTTGAAGAGCCAGATCAGGGTACCCCAACCCCCAGTCTGCTGACCAGTACCAGTCCATAGGTCATTTGGTCATTTGGCCGCAGTGGGACATAGTTAAACAAATGTATTTAACTTTTATTTAATTCAAAGAAAATCCAGTCATATCCATTTACTTTCTTTATTTAAAGAAAATCTGGCAATCACTTAATGCCAGATTTTTTATTTTTGTAACTACTCCATAACAGACTAATACACGTTTCCTGCTTATTATTTGATTGATTATAAAAACGTTGAATTTCTCAGGTTAAGAAACTCTGCTGCGTGGACATTACTAAATGCTTTTTAAGCTCCCGCAGGCCACAAAAGTGGCTTTG
>NC_024328.1:5986273-6021727 GCF_000523025.1 Cynoglossus semilaevis | reverse complement strand
GGGGGGGGGCCGCATCTGGTCCTGGGCCTTGAATTTGACACGTATGCACTAGAGGAAAGACCAAAGTAATTTACTTGTCCATTCTAACAAATTCATATTCAATGGTTGGAATTAAAGCTGCACCATGCTGTAAATTTCAAAACATTTTTTTTTATTCTTCTATTTATTTTTGTACATACAATGAGCAGCAAAATGGAAGGAAGTAATAAACTGAGAAACCTTACAAAAGGTAGTTGCTTCTTTATTAGAAAATATATGGCTTGACTTTTCTATTGAAAACATGCAGATTTCATACTTTCATACTTTCATACTTCGTACTATACACACACCTGATCTCTGCAACAATGAATATAAACCACACTTGGGTTTTTTTTTTTTACACCTACGCCCTAATAAACCAGAATATGAACCATGGCTTAAATTTCAGTGAAATCCTGTAAGATACTCACTTGGGTACCCGAGCCAGATGTTTGTGCCAGAGATAATGTAAAGCAATAAAAGGAGGCATTTAAATAGCATTAGGAAGCTCTGTCATTCCCAGTTTTTTGGGAGATGGCAGAGATGGTAAAACGTATTAGCAGCAACAGCTAAAAACTGATGGTGTATTCCATACTCACCATGTAAATGTATAAATATTGCACATGCATGAGTAGATGGTGGAGTACACACTGCAGTAAGGCCGGGTTATATAAATGTACTACGTATTGCATGTGGTCTCCTGAGAGCAGTGCTGACTGTGAAGTCCAACAGCAACAGGACAGACAGAGCTGAGACAGCAGTCCCACAGACCAACGACAGACCTAAGACAGCAGTCCCACAGACCATTTGGATGGATGTGAGCAGCTGAATGCTGTGGTGTTGTCCTGCAGGAGGTGGGACAGATTGCCCCACAGAGATAACAGCTTGATTAACATTCTGCTCTCTCCTGCCACTACCACAGGGTCGAGGACGGAAGGAAAGAGTTGGCCTTTATTTAATAAAAAATTCTCATGTTAGTTTTTCACAGCAGCCACAGGGACAGAAATAAAATGACAGGTACACAGTAGTATAAACAAGGCCAGTGCCAAAGGTACTAAGAGAGGTGACGGCTGGTTTTAGAAAGGGAAGCTTGGGCTGACGTCTCTCGGGTGACCAACAGCTGTGACAGGTTTATATTCTATTCTATTTTTAAATTTAGTTTTGAGGCCCTTAAAATGTTTGAAATTAGAGCAAAGATTTGTGAAAAAAACCTTTATATGTCATTGAAGTTCTGCATCAGGTTTTCATGAAGAACCATCATTACTTTTTAATTTAAAAAAAAGTTTTCACACACACACCTTTCCTGGTTGTAAGCATACGTCTAAAACGTCTCGTCCTTAAAAAACCAGACGACAGTTTATCGACCTGTCAAGGGACAAAGGTGCAAAGGGCACTTGACAATTTCTTAGAGGAAATTTCTTACAGACCCACTCTAGAATTACTGCATGTGAGGACAGTCCCAAAAGCAATGTCAAAAATAAACCTGAAGTACACTGACATTTAGTGCAGAGAGCTAAAAGATGTGGAGGCACTTGAGGTTAAGAGTTATCTGAAAACACTGATAACTGGCTGGACAAAGACCACCAAAACCCCAGATCTGACTAAAGACGGACGCTGCCCGTATTCAGTTTGGTTGAGGTTTTCTTTTAAAAGTGAACAATTTGTTCATAACAGTGATAATGAACTTGTTCTCTCCTTGATAGAACCCAACCAAGGGTTCAGTAGTTTATTCCTACTTGTAAACTGGGAGGAAAAGCAAAATTATGAACCTGATTTTTTTAACCTACTCTTTAAAATTTCATCATCCATTATAGGCACTGAAATTTCTGTTTGCATTAAAAACTCTTGGAGCATGTTAACAGATGCAGATGAAGCAGGCTGTTTCAGGCATTATCAGTGTGTCCAGCCTCCTCCTCTTCCTCCTCTGCCTCCTCCTCCCTGCTGTACAGATGCCACTGCAGCAGCAGAGCACTCTGAGGAAGATAACAGATGTCAGCACAGACATTAGAGGTTTTAAGTAGTGTTCTCCCAACCCCCGGGTCGCCTCCACAGACAAGGCCTGCTCTTCAACAGCATGGTCAGTCCAGTCGGTCGTTAAGGGGAACATAGAGGTCCACCAACTCTGTCTCCGTCTTTTCATCTGTTCTTGGTTCATTCACAAGTGATGAGGAGAGCGTTGACTGTGTTTGTCTAACAATTTGTCCACTCTGACCCATTACTGGTACATTTACTGTTATTGTTACATGTAAACATTTGAATCAGACAATCCAACTCACTTAAATATATCAAAATATACAGCACATACTATGTATGTGCTGTATACTGTATATGTGTATATGTATGCATTTATACAGTATATGTGAGAACTAAATACATATATATTTATCTATATACATAGCAATATTTTAAATACATTTTTTGTCATATATATAGGAACTACCAGTACTATTTCTTGACCCTTGTTTTGCAGTCGGAAATCATGAGAAGTCTCACAGTCATTTGTTTTACTTTCTACTCTTTCTACTAGGGTATCCCCGGTAATTTAAACAATCAGCAGATCCATTAAAGATTAAAGTTCCTGGAAATAGACGTTAATGTAAAACCTCTGCATCAATGGTACTTTTATATAGGGTGTCACTGCTGCCGATAAAAAGAATTATTATTTTTACCAAAGCTTTTTATTTTGTTTTACAGCTTTGATTTTTGATTTCTCTCCTTTAATTTATTACGTATCATTGTTTAATGTACGTTTTTACTAGTAGGGAGAAAAGAAAACCTGTTGTTACCATTAAAGTCAGCTGATAAGATGAAGACAGGACAATAATAAAGTGAGCAACCACGTTGTCGATATCTAATTTTGTCCAGTGAAAGCCGAAAAACAAGATGTCATTACAGGCGGAGTGAAAACGACGACGGCTGGACACAATGAACGGCCGCACAAAGGAAGGAATGAGTGGAAATATCATCGCATTCAACGCCTCATCTGTCACCCGTAAACAAGCAGAAGTCCTCAGCAGCACCGACCCCTGACTTATACAGACATCAATTGTATTGATTGCCAACATGTGGAGGCCAAAAGACCTTGATATGTTTCACCACCTGCACAACACCATAACCTACAGCTGTGTGAAAAAAACAAATTATTTTTTTTAAATAAATGAAACTAAATGAAATTAATTATGTGTTAAACCATTTTAAACAGAAAAATAGAAAAAAATAATTAATTAATATATTAAAATATATTATATTATTATTATATCAAAATAATATATTAAAATATAAAAATATTATTTCTTTTTCGGCATGTTGACAAAATGCATTCCAGTTTACTGTATACACAGAGTTAGCTTAACTTAATAAACCTTGGGGTCTACAATAGCTTGATTATACAACTTCAAGGAATTGAAGTAAGA
Source organism: Cynoglossus semilaevis (assembly GCF_000523025.1). Lineage (NCBI taxonomy): Eukaryota > Metazoa > Chordata > Actinopteri > Pleuronectiformes > Cynoglossidae > Cynoglossus > Cynoglossus semilaevis. The sequence continues at coordinate 6,018,296 of NC_024328.1, read as the reverse complement.
ACATGTCACTCATGTTTTCTCGTAGTACTGTAATACTGTACATGTACTGCCTCCATAAAGGACGAAAAAGAACAAAGAAAGATCCAGAGGAAAATAGAACAAAATCTGAAAAAAACATGATGAAATCTGAGCAGGTACATGTCAACATTCCTGTGTTACATGGTAAAATGTAAAAAGGTACGTACAGATCTGTACAAGAGACAGAAGCAGCGTCTGTTTTATCACCTGTCTAATGAACGGCAAAATCAACATCGACGTTGTCAAAAACCCAGATGTGTTTCTGTTATATGAGGAAATGTTGAAAAAAACATCATCTATACATTTTTTTTTTTTTTGTTGCTGAGACTTTACCTCAGACCTGAAGGTGGAACCACCATCTGATGCTGCTGCCAACGCAGGAAGATGACCTTATGAGCAGGAAGGAGACCACAGACAGGAGGAGAGCACATTATTACCAGAGGAACAGACTGTGCCCACCTGTCTGATTACCCAGCCGGCCGCATAATAAAACCGTGCATTAGGCTGAGAAATAGATCCAGAGAACGTCTCCGTTTTCCGTGCTCTCATCGCCATTCCTGAAGAAATTAGGATGACAACTATTTATTTATTTATTTATCTGTTCTCTTATCACTGACACACTTCACTGGTGGTGGTAAATGGAGGCGTTTGTTCATTCAGAACTGAAAGACATTTCACCGAGTGTCTCTCAGACTTTCCAGGGAAACATCCAAACGCTGGCACTGCTGACTTCTTACACTGTAGACCAGATCACCAATCAAGTTCAACCAGATCACTAATCAAGTTCAACCAGATCACTAATCAAGTTCAACCAGATCACTAATCAAGTTCAACCAGATCACTAATCAAGTTCACAGATCACTATCAACCAGATCACTAATCAAGTTCAACCAGATCACTAATCAAGTTCAACCAGATCACTAATCAAGTTCAGCTGGATCACTAATCAAGTTCAACCCGATCACTAATCAAGTTAAACCGGATCACTAATCAAGTTCAACGCGATCACCAATCCAGTTCAACCAGATCACTAATCAAGTTCAACAAGATCACTAATCAATTTCGACATCTAAACTAATAAAATAAAGCGACAAACACTATTCATCATTATTGTTTCCATTCAGTTTCAAGAAGGAAACAACATGGTTTTAACACATTAAGCTGTGGTGCAAAACAAACCAACAAACTAAGGTGGTTCAACATAAACACGATGAGCTTGTATATGTTTATAAGGATTTTTAGCATTTTAAAAAAACATAACATAAGAAATGGTCGGGTTTACATTCTTATTACTTTTTTCTGAGCTAACAGTGTCCTGTTTGTGTTGCATAACATTTGTAATGATATTTTGAGAGGTCATTTAATAATATAATTTCATAGTTTGCATTTCCAAACAAATGTGGCTAAATTAAGAAGGAATTAAAGTCCATTAATTTCGTGCACATCTCTCTCTATCTCTCTCTCTCTCTTTTTCTTTAGCTCACATTAATGCAGTGTTATTGACTTAATAACCGATAGCCTCCATACACACACCTCAATTACCAGAGGAAGGCATCCATCTTAAACTGTACCAATTTAATCAGAACATTTTTCTTATTCATTCGTTAGTAACAGCTATTAAAAAGTCAAATACACCCCCACTCCCACACCACACACACATACTGTTTTTATACTTAGCGATAACTTCACGACATACATGTTTAGCTATACCCTTAACTACCACATGCTCTAGTAATAATCCCACTGAGTCTAACTAAACCCTAAATCATATCCAAACTGAAACTCTGCCCCCCACCCACCCACTCAGGGGGGTCTTCGCAAACACAAATTGCCTTCACAGCTGTGGTATTCACACAAAAACTGTCCCCACAAGTAAGGCTATGTCAGGAACACACTCTCATATAAACACATTATAATCATGAAGGTTTGGAGCCTCGGGTCCAATTGACAGGTTTCCACAGCAAGAAATGACCAACATCATTCATTCACACATGACGTGACAAATGTGCTGTTAAGGTAAGGAAAAAAATTAAATAGTTTATAATAATAAATAATAATAAGGTGAAGAAAATGTGTCATATATATATATATATATGTATATATATACATATATATATATATATATGACACATTTTCTTCACCATGAACAAACTCATAAATCTATATCACAGTTGTATAAAAACTTCCTTTAATGTTTTAATAACTCTGAGCAAACAGAGGCAATGTACTGAATCTTTCTGTTAATGAAGCCGACCGACCGTTTTGTGGATGTAGAAAAAAGACACATCTGCAGTTTTTTTTTTACATAAAAAGACAAATGAGACATTTGACTTTACTGAGACCCCCACACAGGGTCAAAGACAGAGCATGGATCCAGTCTGTGTAGCCACCTCCATTATTTAGCAAAGACTCAATCGCCTTGATCTGACAACGTCGTCATGTGACATGAGTGTATTTACCTGTGAGAAGAGGCAGAGAGTGAGAAGAGCAGTGGCCAGGAAATCGATGAGTCTAGAAAGAAAACAACATTAAACAGCCGTCACCTCGTAAGTGGTAAACTGTCACAGGTATTTATAAAAACAGATTCTTGAAAATGTGACAAAACTGAATTATATTTTATTATAAAATTGTCTGATTTGCACTATGTTGCTGCTCCTTTGGGTCTAATCTGATTATGTCCCAGTGCATGATGGGAAACTGTCTATTTTTACTGATTTCTGACAGATGGTAATGGAAAAAAATCTTTCTGACATCCATCTATCCATCCATGTTTTGATCTCTCCATCCCTCATCAATACATCCAAATATCCATTCATCTTTTCCAACAGGAGAGAGTTGGCGATAATTATTCAAGGTCACTGAGAACTGACTATAGGACAACAGAGGGCTGTGGCTGTAACAATAGAAACAGTGGAAACGAGACTGGTGACTATACAGCCGTACTTGGAATACCAGTATTCCAAGTTAGGAGTCTGCAACTATTGCAAGATTTTGTCTTGTAATACGAAGAAACATCGAGTTACGAGTGCTCGACACAGCTCTATTTTTCCACTCGCTTGGTTATTTTACCCATTTTTATAACAATAATATAAAATGTTTTCTTAAGTATTATTATTTTATATTATCAATATATTTGTTTATATCTATGTTTCTGTTGTTCAGATAGGAGCTTAATTTACAGTATATTTATCGAGGGATAAAAAATTAATTCGATTTTTGTTATTTTTAACGGGAAAAATGCAATGGGGATACAAGCGGATTGACATATGAGTGCTGTTGTGGAGCGGATTAGAATTGTATCTTGAAGTACCTCAGTACTTTGGAATTTCATAACAATTGCAATGCAACTTGAAATTGTTCTTTACTCAACAGTGTTGTGTTCAGTACCTAATGTGACCTCAAGTCAAAGCACTAGATTTATAAAAGCATCAAAGTTCTAAATATGGATAGTGGCGTCTGTTGAGGGATTAGTTTATGTTGTATTGTATTTAACATAATATTTTGATATTATTATATTATTATTAATATCAGATTTTTATCATTCACATAAGGAGAAGAGGTGAAGATATGATTTTTTTTTTTCTTAACCTGTAACAGAGTAACAGTGTTATATGCCATAAATCTACATGCAGGCAAAGATAAATCTTAACACAGTAGTATTCATCATTTAGTATTTCACACTCATTTGATCACCCACAGACACCTGAGGTAGAAATTATACACTTGATCTTCAGTGCTGTGCTGTTTTGCTGTTAACAAGCAAACTGACAATTTAGTGTGAAATATGTTCTTACTTAGGAGCCACATGTTGACGACCCCTGGTATGTGCAGAGGACCTGATGCCATATCAGACCAGTACTGCCAAAATAAAAATAATCACTGTGGACTTATAACACCAAATGATTAAAAAGTAATTTAATCCAGATTATCTTTGTGTTTCCATGACTTTAATTGTAGACAAAGAAAAGGAACATTAGCGCTTTTTTAGAGCGATGAACACGTTGCTGGAGGATAATGAAGTTAAGTCAGAGTGGAACTAATCCTCCTGCTCTTCACTGTCATCCATTCTATGGGATAATTAACAGAAAACATCACCTGAGGTCTGCTTTATCATTCTACAAATGACTCCACAGTTAGTGCAGGAGGAGAGATACTGTGGGAGAACAAAGATGACCCAGTCCCTGTGGATTAATACTGTGTGTGGTGGTGGTGACAACGCAGGTGAGTGTGAGTGCAGAATCCTTAATCACATCTTTCCACTCTATAATTCAATCCCCTCATGATTCGCCAAAGGCATCATTTTTTCTTCCTTTTTTTGATCACTTAAAGTAAATGGACTGTTGCTTTTTAGTTCTTTGGTGAAAAGAAATATATTTTGGGAAACTTAATGTTGAAACTTAAAGAATGTGTTTTTCTTTTTTTTAGTTTCAAGCAAAACAAAAAGTTATATATATATTTTAATTAAAATGTATCTTTCTGCCAAATAAACACATATTTACAATATATGCATGGGGGGTGAAGAAAGGGGGGGGTTGAAGGGCATGTATATTAGCTATCATTAAAGGGAAAGGATAATTCTGTTACAAGTACAACAGTTTGTTGGAAAATGTCTAGGAATTTTTACACACAGTAGTATATACATGTGTAAATATATACTCAAATATATACTGCACATATATACACAAATATATATAAATGAATATGTAAATATATACTTTAATATTTGTATAAATATTGTATAAATACACACGTTTTCCATCTAAACTGACTAAAAACAAACCTTCGTCAAATTGAGGTGAAGACAACCATGAATGATTACAGCAATAATCAATAGCTGCAGCCGTGGGTATGGACCAACGTTTATAATTGGTTCAGGTGTCCTAATTGTGCACGTGGCTAATTGCGGACTCTTTCCACTACACCAATCCAAATTCTTTTCCATTTTCTTTCTCAACTCACTTTGAAGGATTCAGGCGTAAGAAGTCAAAATGATTCATGATCAATTTAATTCCTCCAATCCCACTGGTTTGAAGGAGGCAGTGGAGAGAGCTAAGTTGTGTCTGGTGTTTTAATCTATAAATGTGTCGACTAATTGCCTTCCCATCAGCCTCCACAACGCACTGCCTTACACCTACGTAAGACATAACTTACATTTCCATTTGCCCAAATCACTTTTGTTCATCACCACAGGCTTCTGTCGCTATCGTCTTTCCATTTTGTTAAATTATTGCAATTGGGTCCCTGTTATTATTTCTCAGTTCAATAAACACACATTTCACTATGTAGTCATCAGCTTACTGCCAAACACATACATCACAAAAGTCAGCACCATGAAGATTAGAACTGCAAATATTCTTGCAAACCTTTCTTCCCCATGTCATACATTTTGATTGATTGTAAAAAAAACCACAGGAAGAGTTGCATGATAACTGCATTTTATTGAAGGCTTTGGAAAACCCCATAAAAAGGTTTAAACCAAAAAGAAGCCAAAACCTTTCATTATCTTTTTCTGAAAATGTCAAAATGGTACTTTTTCAACAGAATCAAGCAAACAAATTCAACTTTTTCAAATATTTAAGAAATGAAAAAAAAGAAGAGTGAAATGATTGTTAGGGTGAGTTTCAATGGTAGATAAGGCTGAAAGCATAAGGCTCTAATTCTGGCTGCTCTTCAACTCTGTCACAGTGTCAAGAGCCAGTGTCAGGATTTTCTCTAATCCACAGAGGACAACTGACCTGGTGAACCACGTGAATCCATAGGTTTTAGAAGAACTGATGATGATGACAAAGTAATTGTAAATTTCTTTGTATCTGAAATGAATATAACATTGTGTCCTGACGACCAGACTATGTGTGAAACTAGAAAAAAGACAATGGTTCTCACAGTGGGGAGTGGGGCCAATGTTGTGCTAGTCATTGTTGAGTATGGGAGGTCAAATTAATTACATTTTTTTAAAAATTGTGCCAGAGTTCAGGGGAGTTCTAAAGCAGTAGCTGTTAAAGTGTCAATCGAAAACCACTTATATAAGAGTTCCATATCTAAAGACTCAAAGCAATTGAGCTTCAATGTGCTTCCAAACATCCACAAAATCAGTGGTTCTGAGAAAACCTATGGAGAAAATCTTTCAAATCAATAGACGACGGCTTCACTACTACTCCCATGATAGAAAAGAAAATCAGTCAAATGAGGGAAAAACAGCAGAGCAGCAGAACAGAAACAAAGCTTCGTCTAACAGTAGTGAAGGATAGTGATTGAAAATGGCTACAGAGGTTGCATTCACAAAATTCAAAATTCATCAAAGGACACCGCATAGCCGGACATCCCAAGTCAGACTTCCTGTTGTTGGAAAAAGCACTGAGACGCATAAAACATAACATAAAAACACTTTAACAACATCAATGTGTTTTTAACTGTGATGATGTGTGAAGATTCACCAAAGATGAAAAAACATGAAACAGTTTTTTATTTGTTTTTTTGTTTGGTTTTGTTTTTGGTTATAAAGTGCTCCAACACACGATCGATTAGCAGCAGTATGTATTTACATGTAACTGTGGTTCAGCACTAGTCAAACAATAACAAAAACACAACGTCAAAACATGTTCCCTCCAACGCGAGTCAAAAAGAAAGAGAAGTTCTTTCAGTAGTTTCTTCAACTTCATCTCTGGTTACAACGACTGTTTTTATAAAAGGAAAGAGAAATAAAGGGTCAAACAAACTAGAAAAGTCAAACATAATCATGCAGTTTATCTTCTATACTTTACATACAAAATTACATTTTCTTCTGTTTTTCTTTTAAGAATAGATTCTGTAAACACTGATTTAGGTCCTTCAGGTGTCATCTCTCACTTCTGTTTGCTACACCGCATCGGCTCTACTGTAGAAAAAGGTCAGCGACTCCTTCCCTTGTATCTACAACGATCCACCCATTCTGAACCACAGAAGGAGAAGAAACTACGAGGAAAATGAGTTGAAGCTCTAGTATGATGCGTTGGGTGTGGCTAATTCAACATCATTAAACACTCAAGTACACTGTTGTTTGTTTAAAAAAGAAAAACAACAACTGAGAAACAATGGTGATGTGGTAGCATAGGGCAGTGACCAAGGCTAGGTCTGAATATAGATAAGGCATAGCATGGACAGAGGATGTGAAGGTTTGGATAAGAAGCCCACACTTCAGGCAGACTGTTAGCCTTTTCAGAAAGTCTTTGAAAAAAAAACAACTCAGGGACAAAGGATTAGGCAACAATGTTTGTGTAAGGTAGTGACGACTGTACACATTACTTAGAGCCCTTGGAGGAACTCCTGCAGCTGCCTGACCAGTTCCGTGTCCACGGTCTCCATCAGGACCCCGAAGCTCTGGTCCCCTATTAAAGCCTGCTGTGCCTTCAGTTTCTCGTAGACAAACTGCTGCAGAGAAACGCTGTGCACTGGGTCTTCCAGGGCCAACTGTGGGGGGATGAAACAAAAGCAAAAGATGGGAAAAGGTGTCTGCAAGTTGGAGTCATGTTAAGACACAAGATAAATGAGTGGCTGAAGCTTAAAATCTACTCAGACTCAAAGCCAAAGTTTGTACGTTAAGTGAGTTTTAAAAAGTAAAAAGTAAACCCCTCCACCCCCCAAAAAACCACAAAAAAGGTATGTCATCACCAAACCTAGCCAAATGATTTTATCATATGATGATGTGAAGAGAAGAAGAAATAACTGAGTGGACGTCAGTAGTGGAAACCTGTGACCTAAACAGCTACAAACACAGTACAATAAATACTACTTACCTAAACCGACTAAATGAGTACCCACACAAATCAGTCAGAAAATTACTAAAATTAACTTAATCAGTGAAGTGGTAACCCGCCTCATACACACAAAGACACACACAAACACAAAGACACAGGGGGGACGTGAAAAACTCCATAAAGACCAGGGATTGGACCTAGTAACCAGGTATCTTTTTGCAGTAAGACCGGAGTGTAAACCACTGCTGCCACTGTATGACCTGCTCCATTATTGGAGCATAAGATTACTGTAAAAATTTAAATTAAAACGCCAATGTTTTTTTTTAAATGTCGTCAACACTGACTTAATGGAAACCATAAACTCTAACCCTATTAGATACATACAATGAAGAGATGATAGTGTGTGTCTGTGTGTGCATGTGTATTTACATGTTTCAATAAACAACATTTGTTGATGGGAAATTATTAGTTACTACTAGTAACTAGTTCCTCAAATGGTTTTTATAAATACTCTAGTAAATAATTTAAAGTCAACATTTCTAAACCTGATTTATTGAACAATATTTTACTGATGCACCTACAGTTATATCCAGAACAGAATATAAAATACCTGCAGGGGTGTGAAACGTGTGAGCGCACCATATTTCAAGGTTCTGTTGTGATAAAAACTGCAGTGCTGAGGAAACACACGCACAAACCAAGAGTGACGCAGAGCACTGTTGACAGCGATGCTTGGCGTAAGAACAATAACCGTGACCCACTGTCGTCCTTGAGGGAAAACCGAGGCAGAGAAGAGAAGGAAGAAAAACACAAACAAGGTACAAAGCAGTGAAGAGGACAATGTAGAGTAAAAAGTAGAGTACAAAGTAGAGTGAAGACAATTACATGGAGGAGACAAACACAAAGCCTATTACTGTGCAAGTCAGGGTCCAGGGATAGGATAATGAGGCAGAGGAGGACACCACGGAGAACGCCAGGAACATGCAGCAGATGATGCTGGATGCTGAGGAAGCTGGCTATCACAGAGTGGAGGAGGAGGTGGAGGAAGTTTGTTAAAGAGGAGACAAGGGGAGGTTGACGGAAGGATACATTTTCCTGCTCTTAATCAACCAAATACAGGGTAATGATCAGCTGCTACAGACACATCAGAGTGCTTGAAAATGGAAAAGGTAACAGGTGGAATAGATGCACATATAGACCTGTCCCACCGTCAAACTATGATCCTCGGAGACAATGAACTGGACCAGGTCTTAACAGAGCCAGTCTGAGTCAGACAGGTAACTGTGTACTGGAGTTAATGATGTAACATCATGACCTGTTTGGGCTTTAGCTCTCGCATCTTCTGACTCAGTCGTCACATCTAGCTCCAGAGACAATCGACTCGGTGTGAGATGGTGTGGGTGTGGGTGTGGGTGTGTGTGTGTGTGTGTGTGTGTGTGTGTGTGAGGGACAGAGTTCAACACAACTTTATCTGTGGCCCAGTATGATGCAAGTGTTAACCAAGACGTGCAGTGTGTAATGGTATGCAGACAGCGTTGGATTCAGAGGATGACACTGCAGGCAGAGGTTAATTTCATCAGCTCATTCATGAAACAACACACCACACAGGCGTCAGCAGCCTGTCGCCCTTAGCAACACTGACAAGACCCAAAGGCTGTCAAGTGGTCAGTTGTGACAAATGCTGTCCACTGCGGTAGTCTCATAATGTGGTCTCATTGTTACCACAGATTAATTTGAATAATCTTAAATGCTCAACAAAATGAGTGGCATGTGGCAGCAATGACCAAATGATGGCCCGCAGGCTGAATCTGGCCCCACAAACCATCCAATGTGGTCCACGACTGGATTCCAGAACAGACATCGCATAATAATATACAATTATTCTTTGTACAAATATTGTCGCAGATATTACTATTGCAAGACAAATAAAGGTGTTCTTAAGACTTTTTAAGTCCAAACAGCTTTGGACCTTGTGAATTATATTTGTGGAAGTCGAAGCTTTAAAAACGCTGACTGTATTTATTTACAGTCCACTTAAAAAACACCTTATAACAATGTTTCTCAAACTGTTTATACTCTACCACCTGAGAAAACACTGATCTCTCTGAGTACCACCATAATTACCAACATCAGAATTCCCCTGCTCGTTCCACGTTCAACTTGCGAGTGATCCAATGATTCTGTGCTGCCTGTGCTTATACGTGAGCAACAGACTTGCATTGCAGCAAAAAAAAAGTAAATAAATCAAAAGACCAGACATCCTATTTCATAATCTGTGTGTGGCACATGTGTTAACACATTAATACAACATAAATGTTGTTTTAATTGGGAATGGTATGTTTCAGATTCATTCAATTGAAAATGTAAAAGTGAAAATATGGATTTCCCCCGCATATAACTAGTGGTATGCGTACCACAGTTTGAGAACCACTGCCTTATAGTAAATTATGTCACAAAGTAACAATAAACCTCAATGACGGCTAAAAAAGCAATTTTGAAAATTCTTACACAGATTATAAAAAGCTGTGATTTTATAAAAACGATCAGTTATGTGTTATATTAAAGTGAAGGTTAAAGGAAGGAGCGTATTTGGTCTCCTTCAGACTAAACATAAGTCAAAATGGATCGATAACTTTTTACAGCGCTTGATCTGTGATGTCCAGCATTTTGGATGATGTGTAAACGCTGGACTTGACTCTCTAATGCACAAATCAATTCATCAATAGTCTAACTGAAAGGCACTGTGCCATGTAAGACCTGCCACTGTGACACGAGGCCACCGTGGTGACCAGAGTCATTTCTATACTGTTGGTTTACTCTGAACAGACACTGGTCACAGAAGAAAAACATGGTGCTGTTTTACATCGAGGTGAAATAAAACACAGCAATGAAATGGTCCTCCTTTATAGATATCTATATATATATTCATATGAATTCAAATACTCCTCATTATGAGACTTTAGCAACAGGTAGATGTGTGTGAATCACACCAACCACACCATTTGTGTTTAGTTCAACTGGGTAAATAATATGGATTAAGTATTTATCCAAATTTATATAAGATCAACCATTTCTATTGAGAGGCAGGAGGGCGTTGTATATATGTATATATATATATATATATATATATATACCTATAGATATATATACATATTTATATATACACACATACATATACACACACACACACATACGTTATATACACATCATGTATATAATGTATGCATAATCTGATTCTGAACATACACACAGATGATGCATGTGTAGATTCTAATCAGACGACTCCATTACTTGCCGTCTGGGCTGATTTAAATTCTCTCTGGGTTAAAGGAGGGGAGAACGCTGCAGGTAATTACATTAATTCATAATGTCAGAGTGTCAGGGACTTGTAATTAAAAATCCTCACAGTCTTTTTGAGACTTAATGGTGTGTTTCTACGACAGGGGTAGTCTGGGGAGATGTGCAGACAAAATTAAGAATGAATAATAACACAGGGACAAACGCACTGAGAAAATGGTGGACTGAATAAATGTGTATTAATACATGGGCCTCAGAAATCTAACATTAAGGTCAGGGAAGAAAAAAAATCAGGACTGATAAAGATTCGGCCTATAGGTTTGAGGAAGTTGAGAAAGGCATAAGGAAGAGAAATGGATTGGCGATGGAAGGGAAGCATTGACGAAGTGACATGCTGTCACTCAAGGACAGAAAAGGCGAATGTCTCCATGCCTCAGAGAAGGAAGATAAATTAAAGGCAGGATGAAAAGACAGAGATGGATGATATTTGAGGACAGTGGAAAAGGGGGTTGGCAGTCCTGGTGAGAAGGGGGGAAATGATGGGGTAATGCAACAAAGTCAGAATACAGAAATAGTCGAGATATGCTGATAGGATGAATCTGTGAGTATGAGCAGGGTGGTAATAACTATCATGCTGCGTTCACAGCAGTAAGTTCTTTCTCTCATATCAAATCTCACGTGCCCACAGAGTACAGGTTTTTCCAGCTATGGTGATAAACTAAAATTGATCAGCAGCAACCACTTTTGGAGGTTTGGCACTGATCTGGGGTCAGTATCATTATGCAAATAACGAGTGCAAGGCTCCTACTCCATCCCATGATGTGCAATTTATGCTCTTCTCAAAAACGGACTTGCAAGCAAAGCGTGTCTTTGTGGCTGAGTGCTAAGCCTGTTGGTGCCAACTGAAGGAGGCTTTTAATAAGATTGTAGGCTGTCCTAAAATAAACTATTAAATCACAATAAACCAATGAAAACAAACAGAAACGTCTTTATCAGGGAGGACAAACAGGTTAAAACATAGGAAGAGTAGGAAAAATACCATCACGTGCAAAGGTTTCAGGCAGGGTATACATTCACAATTTACCTCCTATTTTTTTTTCTCTGCATTTACTCCAACCTTCTTTTACAACATCATCATCTTCATCATCATCATGTCTTCTTTTACAACAGCTATATATCTCCTCTGAGGTATTCCCTTCTCCTCTTTCCTAGCAACTCCATCTGCAATATTATGTGTCTGATATATTACTATCTCTTGATGCCTGTCCAAACCATCTCACCACTCTGACGGTGCATGTTTGCCCCTTAAACTCTGGATTCTATAACTAAAATATCCCAGGAACTGGCGGGCGCGCACACAAATGCACGCACACACACACGCGGGCATGCACACACACACACACACACACACACACACAAAGATGAAGGACCATTTTCTCCTTGCCTGAGATTCCCTCAGTTTCCACCAGTTCAAAGATGGGATTTAGAACATTAGGCTTTAATTGCAGTAATTACCCAATATGGCAGCACAATGTTATACCATAATTAGCAGGTAACTGTACGCAATTAGGGCATAATAAAAAAGAAAGCTCCATCTACATAAATACTTAGTCCCTGTTTGCTCCTTATGTGGAGGAAGATGATTTCGGTTTTAGGCAATCATAAAACGAGGTATTCCCAGGAATACTCCTTTTTTCAGTGGTGTAAACTTATCGTCTGTTGCAGAGCAGTAAAAATATTATATTTGGAGATTTATATAAATGAGTAAATTTAACTCCCAAATTTAGAATCAATTAGCTGGAGATAATTGTACTTTGGCAGAGATCCTCACACTGTACACATCAACGAGTGATTTAATGTAAGGCACTTTTGAAACAAACAAACAAAAAAGTCATTTGATCTGCAAATACTTGCTACTAAAATCACAAAGAACCAATCAGAACAGTTTTATCTGTGCTGTCTTGCCCGCTTTCTCGCCCCTGCTGGCAACATAAAAAGTTTTTATACTGTGTATACCACTATATATGTGAATTTAGTTCGTTTGTGACTGATTGGGCTTAGGTGTCGGCTCATACAATGGTTGTTTTTTTTGTATGTGGATGTTCAACCCTGAAATTTTATCAAATTTGGTCCAATACTGAACCTGTGTATCAGATCGAGCCATCCTTAGTATCTATATGAAGTGTTATTATAAATTCAACATTTAGTTCCCTAACTTTAACCCTACTGACATCATTAGTCAAAATTAATACTCACGGTTACTGTATGTACAATTGTTTTCATAAAGTCATAAAAACGTATGACAAGGAAACCCTAAAAAGCCTAAAGATAACCCTAAACAGAGTCTAGGACTGCAAGATTTAATGCTGCATTACATTATTGCGAGGGAGGAAAATACAGAGAGGACAAACAAGCAGCTGCACTTCAGCGTCTGCCACTTAACGCCACTGTACTGAGTCATATGAGACTGATCTGATGTGTGTAGTATTGCATGACCATGTTTTCCAACAACACACCATGATACTTTTTTTGGCAAACACAAATGGAGAAGACAGCCGCGTGGAGCGACACAGCAGTGTGGAGCGGCACTTGTCAAAGACATGGGCATTTATCAACTTGTGTCCCATAGGCTACAGATGACTGGAGGGTTTATGAAGTGAAAGGAGATTTTCACACAATAGAAAACACCTGTGATCTCTGCCGGATACTATAACGCTCGCTGATTTTCACTAAATCAAAAGACAAATGCAGGAAAACGTCTGTTGCACGTAATTTGGTTACGGTGATATGACAGTCTCAGCTAGACATGGGTTATTCATCCGCGTTGAGTTATTCTGGCATTGTTGTAATTTTGCAGTCCATTTCTCCACAACGATACATCTTCCTTTATGTGTCTCTTATGACAGTTACATATGAATAAAACAGCTTGGTCAGTTTTCTTATGACACAAATTGAATATAGATGCACATCTTCAAACAAACTATTTTAAAAACAGGTATATTTATTTCCATAATTATAAATTCATAATTTGAATTACCTACAAATAAAAACATCTACTTGTCTGTTTCAGCAATAAACTGATAATCAATGTCTTTATTGGTTTAGGAATAGTGTTTAATCTCATTTAATCATGATTCATTTTGATTAACTATGATCAATAGATTAAATAGATCCATCCTTGTTTAAATGTTCCTAAATGTTTAAATTCTAGAGAAATAAATTGATAAAAACATAATGGAGCCAGCTATCTTTTTTCCATTTTTCATCATCTTTCCTTGTTGTTTTAAAAACCAAAGTCACAAATAGGATTTAAACTAGGCTTTAGAAAAGTCAAGACACTGAAGCCAATGCTGAAAAGTAATCTGCAAAGTTGTGCTCCAAGTTTAGTTGGCTGTAAACTGTGCAGTTGTTTTATTGCTGCATTGTGCCAGAAACCAGTCTCTGAGGCTTTCTTGTTTAAAAGCACCTGCTGTTCCGCCACCAACATTTCATCCTATTAAGGGATGAAATTACTATACCACTACAACGGTGATGCACTGCATGTCCATGTCCATACTATTGTAATATTTAGTTCAAGATAACTCAATTACTCTATTACTTACTAGGCATCAATCCAATTTCATTTGAGAGGACTGTACATGAAGGAATCTGAACAGTGTGACACATTGGTCACATCCAGCTATGAAAGCAAAAATCAGGACTGATCAAAATCAAAATCACAGCAATTTGTTGTAATGGGCCACATGCTGCATTAAAAAGGCTTCACACTGGTAAATGTGGTGAATTAAGATCAATTGAACAACTGTGACTTGTCAGACTAATGGCTTATTATTGTCATTATTATGACTTCATTCAGACTAATTGCCTCCCAACAATTCTAAAACCCTAACAATTGAAATGACTACACATATTTCTGGCTGCATCATTACTGTCTGATCTGCACAGCTGTCACATTAGCACAAAGACTGACATAGACACAAGTGGGTAAAATGATTTTTTTCTGGGTAAAGTTTCAGTCAAGAATGTAATTCTAAAGTTTTGTAGAAGTAATTATTGTATCAAAAGAGGACCAGGTTCTAGAGTAGGATAAAGAGCAAAATATGTAAATATATATATATATATACATATATATATATAACTTATTATTTTGAGATTTATTTAATTCAAGATTTGCAAATAAGTAATTCCTGTTTCTAAAGTGATACTGTGCAATATGGAGTAAACAACGGAATACTGAGATACAACGTTTTTTCTTCCCTGCTGTATTACTTTGCAACATATATGTGCATGTATTTTTTCATTTTCTTTTTCGCTCTTATTTTGTTGTCTGTTTAATCCGAGGTTATTAAGTTTGTTTATGTTTTACTTTATGTTTTATGCTCTTTAAATTTCAATGTTTATTTTGTATTAGTCCAAATTTAATTTCCAAATGTTGTTTCTGAACGATGTGAACATAGACCTGCATTTTCAGTGTTCAGTAATACATTGCATAGTCTATTTTACTGTGTAAAAGCTGAGCTACTTGGTGAAAAGTTCAGAATGTTACACTACTGCAGTCTGATCTTATTTCACAACCACTCACTCTTGGCAGATTTAAGAGCGTGCCATAATTTTTACGGTTGAACGCAGCTGCCTGTATTGTGCTCAGGTGACTTTCAGTGTATTGGAAACATTCCCATATCCTTCACCTGAATGGAACTTGCAGCACTTTTCCACAGTAAAGTTTTGGATTTCTGCTGTGGCGTCATTATGTAGTTAGTGAATGTTTTGTCACAGTACCTAGTGGAGGATATCAGACCCCTTATGACCTGAGTCATTGGTTTGTGGGGAAGAACTTTCAAGTCTGTTTATGGAATATCCATGAGTTACCTCATTAGAATTCATCATCTGTCATCCTAAAGTACTTTTATTTTATAAGATTTCAAAAAAAGTGGGTAACTTGTCACAAATTTGCAAAGTGGTCATGCTCCGAGACCAAAAGAAAAATCACAGTAGACTCGGGGATAAATGGCTGCAAATTTGAGAAGCGACAGAGATGGAAACTAATTTGGATATCTCTAAGCCTGAGACAGCACAAAGGAGAATCTTTATATCTTGGGCTGCAAAATAACACTGTCAGGGGGCTCTGTTATTCAACAAAACTAAATTATGCTGACACTGATGGTCTGCTTGAGACTGGGAGCAATAATAAAGGAAGAACAGTACGTCTTCATTACTAACGCTTCGTGTGGTCGACAGTGAACTGATAACACGCCGAAACTCATTTCCTATAAATGTATACCTTTTGAACCTCTGGAGTCAGTTTAAATGCTCATTAAAATGAAACAATGATAAACTGTGTGGTGAAGAAATAAAAACTGTTCATAATCATCGGTAATTTATCAACACAGAAAATATTTATTGGGCAGTAGTTAATTAGTCCCGACAGAGGAAATGTGAGTGGCATCACTCTCAGGCTCTTTATTAACATGTAAACATTTGATGGGATTTCCACTTAAGTTAGATAAATCTGTTTTTTAATTGTAATATTTGTTTGTTTTTAAATCAGCCATAATAATCCCTTTCTTAATAAAATAATTAAGCATGCAGAATAAATGTGATGCCCTTTCAAAGTTTTTTTTTTATTATGAAGTGTTTGCATGTAAGGAGTCTTCTAAATGAAATTTAAACCGCAAAGGGTTTTTTTTAACCTTTTTTTTAACAAGGTTACAGACATTTTCTTTGCAAGCTCTACTGTGAATCCCATTATTGTTTTTTTTTTATTAATGAGTAGGATTAGCAAAATACTACAGAATATTTTAATTGTCAATTGGACTGACTGACCAAACACTGATTGCACATATCTATCTTGCACATAAGATGGAAAAATAATTTAAATATATATTTTTAAAAATAATGTATGGAAATAAAGCATATCCACAGAAACAACACAACTGAGCTATTGACATAAAATAATTGATTATAAAAAAATATTTATATATAAATATATAAATATTTGACACTCAAACATAGAAACTAATTAAAGTGGAATGAGTGATAGTTTTTAAAACAAAGTCTACAGTATCACAAGTTTTTTCACAAAACAATGTGAGTAATGTCAACTTTGCATTATATGAAAATAACCAATTTGTTGTAAATCTTTTGTAACAACGAGCACGATTGCCTTTAGTTGACAACAAACCTGTGATCACAATGATTATTATACAAAAACGTTCAATTAATTTTTAACCCTAATAACAGAAGACAACCTTAAAAAAACTCCCAACTCATTAGCCTAATAGCTTGAAACAAAAGTGCAATCAGTTTCACATCACAAGCAAATGCTGTTAATGACTACATCAAACTTTCTGTTCCAAAAGGGTGACTGTACATCGAACATTCGATGATGTGAGCGTAATTGGACTTTCTTATATATGAAGGTGTGTGGATTTGAGCTTCATAGTTTTCGTTTTTGTTTTGCAATACATTTATATCTGGGTATTTCATTACAAGTGGCGCTTTGGCCCAGAGGCAATGTCTCTGTCATTGGTGTGGAACCCCAGGGTTCACCTCCTGGGCAAGTTCGAATCCCGGTTAGGGCGGTTGGTACCTTCCAGTGGACTCACCACCTGCAGGAAGGTTTAGGGGGGTTGGTACGGTGCAATGTGATTTGGGTGGAGACTGCTGCCCCCGCGACCCGGTAACGGATAAGCGGATGAAAATGGATGGATGGATGGATATTTCATTACAATTATTTTTCTAGTAGGGCTGTGTGTGTCAACACTGTAGAATGTTCCTCACAAAAATGGCACAGATCCGTCAGACTGTGGCGTAACACCAATGCACAGGCCTTTTCACCTTATAATTCAAATTTTAAACTTTGATTCATGTCTGGGCTCCGACTGTGTCATTCCAAAAAGTTTCTTTTTTTAAGGTGTTAAACCATATAGTCCCACAGCCCGATGCAACTGCCACCATTTCACTGTGATGTACAGTGTTTTGGTGACACACTCACAGACACACTTTATAGCACACTAAAATAAGCAGGTAGGTGATAAGAAAGCATAAACTGCAATAGCCTTATAGGAAACAGAAATAATGAACATCAAACTGTCTCCAATGGTTCAGGTGTTTCATGTAAATGAATTCTGACATGAATTGATATTTTATTTTGCACCACAACAAAATCCCTCTCTTCTTTGTGAAGATGGATAAGGATTAGCAGCTTTGAAGGTCAACGTTTTAAATTATACATGACATGAAAAGATAACTTTCTATTTGGCTGCTGAAAATACCACTTAAATTATGACTTTCCTTGTGTTTATTTATACTTAAAAAACCCTGTCTATTAGTAAAGACTTTGATTTTAGCTGATGTGAACTCAGCTTCTCATTACTGTAGATGCTGGAGTAGGAACCTAGGTCTAATTTCTACTTCTCTCCTTACTTACTGGCAAATAGCTCACAGAATTGCAACATAAAAGTCTGCATGTGTGTTGGTCTGGCAAAGGAAACAAGAGGACACTAGAGTGGGTGTGTGTTCACAAAGTGCCGCAGTCAGAGCATGTCATTAGTATCCAGCAGAGAAAGTCTTTGATCTCTCTTCTTGTTTGATGGTACTGACCTTGTAGTTGAAGCACTACAAGCAAATAATACATTTGGCACGGCAGCGCAAACACAGCATCAGTTACTCTAGCCTACTTTCCTGGAACACTCAGATCACAGAGAGGGCAGGGGGCAAATGAGACGACAGCATCCCAGAGGCAAACTGATGAAATGATAGATGAAGAACTCATGGACGTGTGTGAGGGGGAAACAGCGATATTGTTACAGTGATATCTTTAATTTTCGAAGAGAAATAGAGACTATTGGAAAATAGAGAGAGATCATTTTTAATTAATATAAAATTCATCTTTGTTTGTAAACAACAAGGTCCACGGGCCACTACTTGCTATTGACTTTTAACTTCAGTTTAGTCAATCTCCTTGTCGAACAACTGAGAGTCTAAAGAAAGACAAAACACTCAAAGACAGGGAGATCATTAAAGGGGAAAAAAATCACCATAATCACTATTACGGACCTCAAATATGACATGTACTTCAGGAAACTAAACAAGAGGCTTAAAAAGATTAAGTGACAATGTTTCTCTTTTCCTCTTTGTTTGTTCTTTGCACAGTAATGCAGGTGACCAAATTAGGACACACATCTTCATAGATACTGTACATAATGACTTACCACACACAGAAATGCTGCGATTATTATTACAATACTTCATATCTACAAGGTGAATGTGATAAAGAAGAACAAAGTTATCAGAATGCTGAAAGTTATTTCTAAGTGTTTTAACTGTTTTAATGACACACACACACTGTAGGGATGAGTTGTTTTTGTTATGTTTATAAATAACTAATAGTTCTGGGAAGCATTTCATTCTTTCAACATGCATCGGTGCTTTGTGACAATCAGAGGAAACGCAGCTAAATAAACCCACCTGGAGTCGTACCACTGCAGTTTAACACCAAGTATCTATGTCACCAACTGAAACTTGTCAAAGATTTCACAAAGTGAAATTTCACATCTCAATATCAGTTTTAACAAGCAGCCAGCCTCATGTCTTTACCTGCAGCCTGACTGGCAGTGCCCCACACCCCTACAGCTAACCCTGCAGATGGTACACTTCCATGCCAGCTCACTCGAGTCACCGACCAAAAAAATTAGGTGCCAATGAGAGAAGAGAAAACATAATTAAGCTTTGACAAAATATGTATTCTTCACACGCAGCCTGTTCACTGTGGGAATCACTGATCCAAATGGAGGCACTGGTACTGATAAGCCACACAAATATTGATGCATATAAGGAAAGGGTATTAAAGCAAAAAAAAAGAAAAAAAAAAAGAAGAAAAACCTGCCAAGGACATAGATGCTAAAACTCTGGTGTTACAACAGTTCCTTACACAGAAATACACACAAACACCCATACTAGTTGTATGACCTTAACTATTACAAACACATAATTTATACATAATTCTGACTCCAAAATAAATGTTGGCCCTTGAAATACCCTCCCATTCAGCAAGGACCTGCAATATGTAACCACAACATTAGTATTTTTCCAGATTTGCTCCCCTCACACACACACACAGACACGCACACACACACACACACAAGCCAGGAGAGGTGCAACTTTAAGTCTTCCCTTCTCTCACCCCCAGAGCAAAAAGACAGGGTCTGGGTTGAGGTGATAAGTACAGAAGGATACTCAACAGCATACACACACTTACTGGCACTCAGAGACAGCCATACAAGTGTGCACTTGTAAATAAATACACCTGCATTCTTCTATTCCAAACCGGGTGACATCGAATTTGTGTATACATGAAATTTTACTGATCCACTTGTGAAAAGAGCCGTCAACACCGTATACAACATGTCAACAGTCAGCAAAGACATGCACACTCATCAAAAATAAGTGTACTAATCTTTAACACACATTCAATGCATATAATCCATGTACTGCTTGGGTGGTGCTGTGTGGATCTGCACATACATAGATCCTATCTAAGGTGAATTTACACATCTACCTTTGACAGGTGCCCTTCAGGCGCTGGGGAGGAGTAATTACATCGAGCTCCAGATGAAACGCTAATGAACCATAGCAGTGGCTTTGAATATGTCCATGGATTCCAAGTGCATCTACTGACCAGTCTGCTCTATAAGCACACACTGTCTCTGGACTCTAAATCACTTAATATGTGTGGAGGTTTCCTGAACACAAACCAGAACTTGGGAGATTAAAAGAAAAGAATGGGAAACAAAACACAACAAAGTTTGTACTGAGACAGAGAGACTGAATATAGTACTAGGAACATTCAGCAAGGTTATTCATATACAGCAGTAGACGGGAAACCGGTGATAGGTTTGATTATCAAGATAAGGCATCGAAGAGCACTCACCTTAAATAATGGACTTGAATTGTTTCTCAGGGCAGGATACGATTTTTAAAAAAATCTAAAAACTATATTTACACATACATTTTATGAATGGCGTGCTCCCTTCAAAGTCCCTTCAAACCTCGTCCCCAAGCCTGTTTTTGTTCTGTCAGGGCAATGGCAGGTTGTAGACATTGACGTATTTTTGCTAGACTACAGTCCAGATCGGTGTCCTATTAAAAATGTTTGATGTTCAAAGAACTGGACTATAGTAGAATGGCTTTATCACCAACTCCTTTGGGTTTCATTTCTTTAAATGTTATGTTAAAACTTCATATAAAAAATACAATTAGTTAAATGAGTGAAAAGAGCACTAGCCATTTTATATTGGATTAATTCACGTTCTGCTAATGCTAATTCAAATTTAATTTGAAGTGTATTTCTTTTATATAAAAAATAAGACTGGGGGATACATATGATTAAGTACATTTTGGGGCAAAAATGGCATAACCCATAAAAGGTCAAAATAAAATGACCAAAAATGATTAGTTTTCCTGTTGGTTAAAGTTAAAAATCAGACTAGATGTAAAATGCTTTGGTCATTTAACAGCCTCACAACACAGAGCACTCGTCTTACCAGCTTCTTCCTCTTGTCCTGTTCTGTCGGTGGCTCTTCATCCTCACTTAGCTTGGGCTCCTCAAATTGACTCATCAGCATGCAGCTGCAGAGGCAATAATATTCATCTCAGTATTAATAAGCTCATATAAACCTGCGCAGTAGGACTCAAGTTCACAACAGGCTGCACACACACACACACAGACAATGGAAAAATACTGAGGGTTTGGCAACTTTCATCCACAGCGCTGATCTTAATAATTAGTCATGAGGATGCAGAGTCTTAAAGGAAAGACCTTTGTCCTTGGACCAAATGAAGAAGTTGAGTTCAGTGCTAGGTATATTACACTGGTCTGATTTAATAACTCTACTGAACACATTTTAATATTATTATAATATTTATTTTATTTACATTTATTATTAATCCTTCATTTTATATTTAATTTGTGAAATTAACCCGAATTTTTACAAATTAAATCTATTAACAAAATCACAAAATGACACACACTGTACTGTACCCAAAAATACCACCGTGTATCTACATATCATTGCAGTAATACACAGTCAATACACATTATTTACACATGCTGCAGGAAAAGGTTTTAGTTTGACTGAAGATCCTCTTGCCTGAGGATGTTCAGGCAAGAGGAACCCAGGCTAAAGTAAGAGCCTGGGTTTGTAGAGGCTCTTACTTTAGGACAAACACTTGTCTTGTGTCAGAGCAGCTTCATTGAGCGAAGGCCAATTGGTCATTCTGCTGCTGACAGCTGACCGACACAAATGTCAAATAAACTGTTAGGGACTGCGGACTAAATTAATATCGTAATATCATTATTATCGCAAGATACACAGCAGTGACTAAAATCCACCAACTCTATAAAGCTAAATTTCCAGTAACAATTTGCATCTTTTTTCCTGAAATTTTAATAATTCCATAACTTGAAATTATAAATATAACACAAACTATAAAGCAAAACAGATGTGACACACAGACATAAACCTGCTGTAATTTCTCTTTCTGTTCCACCAATATGCAGAAAAAAACTCTGACAAAAAAAGTTGTGATTAATTATCAATTAATTAACAGCTAAGAACATGAGGGTAAACAGATTAAAATGGTTAATCCTTTGACTGCTCCAATATTTGATTCTGAAATACCTAAAAAATGTTGGGCACATCTGCATCTTTTGTTCAACTAAACGGTGTGATTCAATGATGTGAATTTTTGCTACTTTTTAATTGGTCCCTAGAAATAAAAACAGCATAGCCATTAAGCTGTGGTTTATTTTCTAGAAGAGAAACCCTTTATAACTGCGCAATGCTGCTAGACATGAGATTTAATTTCACAAAAGAGCAAAACCTAGTTTTTTCCCCCTTTGTTTTCCAGAATGTGCTATTATTTTTGTAGTGTAATAGATTAAAGTATAATTATGCACTCTCACTGTTGAGGGTTCTATTAGTTTGGTAAACACAGACACATCTTTTTGCCTAAAAATATTTCCAGTATTACAACTGCACTTACTGTCTTTTTAAAGTGTAATAAAAAACAATTTAAGAAATGTGATAAAAAAATACACTCCACAGACATTGCAGAGAATCAGTATTTTGACTCTTTCTGTTTTGGGGTGTGTCTCTTCAATTCCATCAATGGGAATAAAGTTTCCGTTACTGAGAGTATAGGAAAAGTATGTTTAGTTTAAAATGTATTCCCAAATTTCAAGGAGAGAATTCCACCCCCTACAGGACAGAAACAAATCCACACAAGTGTCTTGGGTGGGGAGCAGCAGGGAGATGAAAAATTCAACACATCACAGGCTCATGAAAAAACACACTTTTGCACGTAACAGTTAATTTCACAGTTGTGCACTGTAGCAAAAGGAAGGGGAGGGAAGGGGGTCGGCTAAAGCAGCGTAGCATCTATGTGAAAATGAGTACAATTCCTCTGGGATAGTGAGGGAGAGAATAGAGTCATGGGTAAATGCAGAGATGAAGGTGAGCTGTGTTACCATCTCCTTCTACAAAGTTTTCAAGGCCATTTCTTCAGCAGTAATATTTCTACAAAAGTGTGTCCTCTCCCAACAGGGCTATTTATTTCCCAAAAAGCTGCTGTGCTCGGCTTTTTCAGGTATTTTTCTACAAATATATATATTATATATATCCATGATTGATTTATATTTCGCCTCACATAGAACAATTTATGTAAATGTCAAAAAAGAAATTTGGTGATAAATTTGATTTAATGGAAAGTCTAATTGGCTATGTCAAATTACTGACATTACAATACTCCTAATCCTTTTATTGTGATTTTTGAGATGTTTTTATTGTTCATGTTAGTGTGTATCTGAAATAATGACAACTGCAGTAAAATATATGAACCTGGACTGGGCGGTATATGCATTTATACAATTTATGTATGTACAATATAGAATTAAAATATATTATATTATATATAAGATATGATTTTTGCATCAGATTAAAAAATCTTAACTTTGACATTTTTTTTTGTTTCTTTCTCTTCCCTTGAAATACAGTTTGGTTCAATAACAGTGATTTAAATCTTACATGAAACTAAAAGTAGTTAAAAGTATATAAATACTTGTAGTTACATATAAAATATGTAAATATTTTCTTACGAAAACCTTACATTCTTAGAACATGTACTTACTCCTTGAAAGTTCCAGTTTCTGTGTCTTCTGTCATTACATCGTGCAGTGCCTCGACACAAATGTTGACGATGCCACAGAACTTGTCTTGGATCACACTGATGACGAGGAGAAAATACAGTCAGTACCAGTGTTTGTCCAAGATTTACAGGTTATAAATTCTATTAATGACAACAGTGAATATAACAACCAACATCTGAGCTGTAAATTGAAAACAATAATTTATATTGCTACAATTCCATAGTATTTTCCTCCCCCTGAGTGCAGAAGCTCCAACAATTGTTGGCTGAATTTGCAATTCTTCGCACAGTAGTAACTTTCAGAAAACTGTGATTTGTTGAGCCACGGCCTGTTGGCAGATAACCCTGAGGACTCTGATGTATGGCCTGCTCACAACATCCTCCACCCGAGATGTGACACAAGAAGTCGTTACTGATGAATTATTGGAGTCATTCTTTAAACACTGGAAAGAAAGTTGGGTTCTTATGACACAAAGACACAAAGACGCAAGAATTGATACGTACAGGCACCAATGCTTCAAAAAGTTCAAAGCTGTTCATTATATTCTGGTAACACAACAGCTGATGTGTGCAAATATTGAAAAAAAAAATACAGAATTTAATGTAATAAATCAATTCAAATTTCGAAATAAAATGGGAAATTACAGTTTGCTTGTGAAATAGAATTGCTGCAGATTGAGAGTCACACTGACACAAAAATCTATATGAAGACTGAATAGCTGTGTTGATAATACACACAATCTTTTTTTAATGTAATCAGATATGTGCTACTATGCACTTCAACATAGCGAGTGATGGAAATATTATACGAGCCCATCTGAAACCATGAGCTACTGCAATAACTCGGTGTAGAGAAAATGAGCCTAGATGGGAACCGTGACACATTATGGCGGATTCAGACCTCACATACAGAACGTACTCCAGGAGGGTGCCCTGGCAACAGCTAACCATGTTCATGTCTGTAGGGACCAGGGTTGAATCACTGCCAATGTTATGACAGAGAGCCCTGCACACTCATTTCCATCCTGCTGTAAATTGCACTCTTATATCAAGTGCTAAGTGTGAATTTTCCTAAATGAATTTCATTAGCACCAACTGTGTGATTCTCTGCACACATCACCTCCATTATATTTATGCACTCGTTAGTTCTTATGATAAGTTCTTCGACTTATCATAAGGTAAATTCTATCAAAGTTTTATGAAGTAGGGGCTTTGCATGAGTCTGTATTATAAGACACGACCTTTGAGGAAATGACTGCAAGTTCCATTAGATACCCAAAAGTTATTGCACTGCATTACTGCAAAACAACAAGCAAGATCTAGAGCTCCATCAAACTGAAATAATTATGTTCTCCAGTTGCTGATCTCATATTATTAGCTCACCTTGGTTGTCCAGTAATTGCCCTAATAAAGTAGGATGTAGTAAAATAAACATTACACCTGTTGATCACCTCCTTACACCTCCTGATCAGGGGTCAATTATGACCAAATCATGCTAGTGTTACAGGTAATAGTGTTGAAGAACAGAGTCATTGTTATTGTAGAGGTTTATGATGCAACAGTGAGGCAGACCGATGCCTTTCTGGGCAACAAAGAAAAATCCTCCAGGCATTTTAGGTTACAGTATTGTCTTCACAAAACCAAATAAATCATGTGTGTTGTTTTTGTGTTATTTTAAAATGATAAACGACTATGGCATTTTAAAGGTGCATACCCAGTTTTTTCTTTTATAACAAAAGGCTAAAAAGGGCAGAAGGTAACCGACCAAGTGAAAAGTCCTTGAATGTTGACAAATGTGCAAATGTCCATCTAACTGTTTAAAATTGTGTTTTAACAGGACATGTAGGGTCTCGAAGTCCTTTGACCATTATATTCAAACTCACTCAAAAGATTTAATCCAAAGGAATTTTCCCCTGGAGCAGAAAAATGTTCAAATCAGATCACATCAGAGGTTGACCTTTAACTGCTTCTGGAGTTTGACGTATTCCGGGAGAGTCTTGTGATTATTACCAAAGATCTGTGATGTGAGGTCAAACACAAGTTGTTTGAGGTCACATCAAAATTCACGTGAAAATTTGGACCTGTGCACAAAGACCATTAATCAAACTGTGTTCAGCAAAACAGAAGTGATAGATAAGATGAAAAATCTCAAAATGATTCCTCGTATGATCACTAAGGGCGGGCATACACTGTACGATTTTTGAAAATCTTGTCGTTGATACCATCACACACTGTACGAGTGATGTACGGACAAAGCTCACGATGTGACACTGTACGGAACACGACCAGAGAGCTCACACTGTGCGGGTGAAAAGGGCTCGTCGGCCCCTGCTGACTGTCCTGTCTATTATTATAATCTTACAAAATTTATTTGAAAGCTCCGGTGCTCGTTATTAGCAACATGCTATTCAAAAAGCAGAAAGCTGCCATTATGATCGCTGCGATACTGTGCGCTGAAAATTTGAAAAAAAAAAAAAAGGTTTATTTATTATTTATTGTTTATTAGGTTTATTGTGGACAGTGCCACAGCTCTATCAATCTCGTCTCCATATTTTCATGCCACCGACGCCTCGCCATGGTTACTATCACTTTGCGCAGGCGCACTGAGGGAGAAATGCTCCGGTCGGCTCGGGGCTCTGCTTCCACTGTGCGAAAGAATTTGTCGGCCGGAAATCGGATCGTGCGTCGCCAAGTCGTGCGTCTCAAAAATTGGATCAAAAATGGGTTAAAATCGTACAGTGTATGCCCGCCCTAGTCTTTCTGTGGTTCTTTTGATGGGACACAATCTATAATTAGGCACACATTTCTAAACATCTCTCCTGTGTGGTGGAAGCTAACAGTGAAGGTCTATGCTGCTGTATTCTAATGTTGGTCATCATGGTGGAGCTCAGAGAGATCAAGGTTTTCTAAGGTGGTACAGACTATAAGAAGTTTGAGAACCACTGTCCTACAGCATTGAGCAAACCAAACTGACAATTTTAATCTATTGTATGGTGTTTGCCCATTTAGTTTATTTGATGTTTTTAATTATCCTATTTATAATATTTTTTCTTATGTATTAAAACAGAACCACCTACAAGACCATTGACAGATATAACACAGTTGTCTGCCTACGTGTAAATGTACAACAATATGTACTACAACAAATTTAAAATGTAAACCAAACCAGCAAACCACTGGTAGACAATAACTTGCTCTTTTTCCTTAAGATTGACAATGCACATCCACAATAAATCCTTTTCACACTCCTGCCTCCAGGAAGGCGCTACAGGAATGTGAAGTCCAGAACATAAAGGTTGACAAACAGCTTCTGGCCCCTGGTCATCACACTCCTGAACCACAACCCCCAAAATCCATTAAAGACTATGTTTACACACTAAACTGTGAGACAGAACGCCGTGCACTTTAAACTCTCACAGACTTTTGACTCAACACCACTGTGTGCACAGTTCTTTCCTCAATTCATTCTGTCTTTGTGTTTATTTTTATACTTTAACTGTTGTTATTTTTATCTACTTGGTAAAAGGAGACTAATTTGCTCTATATGTGACAATAAACATGTGGAAATTTGAATATTTTTTATCATAAACAAATTAAACTACAGCCCTGGCAAAAAAAAAGTCCAATAAAAAAAACATTTACATTTTTTTTGTTTGTTATTTGTAACATAAAAGGAAATAAATGCAGTGACAATAGGGAATTTTCAACTTTCTAGATTATCTCTGACCTAGATTTACATCTGTAATTTTCTGCTGGTCTACAAAAATCCCAATGTCATGAAAAAAAAACAGCATCTCAAAACACCATAGAGTAAAATATAGTGATTAAAAATATAAAGCTGTCATACAAAATTAAGGTTAATTTGGGTAACTATAGGTATGTATGTATGTGTGTGTGTGTGTGTGTGTGTGTGTGCAGATAGAGGAAGGATATTAATTGTATTCACACAGGAGTCTTTTATATAAAAGCAACTGTCAGCAATGTTAGAGTGGTTCTATAAATAAAAACTAGAGCTTCTGATGACCAAAGCGGTCTTCTTCGAAAAAGGTTTCATAGCCATGCATGTTAAATACAAAATTAAACATCACTGCTGCATAAATGTTGGTGCTGCCTGGGTTCAGGGTTTAGAAAGTTTAGCTCAGCAGAAGAATGACAGAGCATTAGGGTGAAGTAATGATGAAAAAGTGCAAGCGGTGTTAGGAGATCAATCATGTACAAATGAGAGCCTGCATACACACACAAACACACACACAGCAATTTCACACAAGTCATTTCATGAACCCATTACAATAGCATAAAAATGACCCAGTCGGACTGCCACACATAAATAAGCATTAAGAAAACAATGCTCCAAATGACTGATTGTCTGGACATGTAGAAACTCAACAGAAGCTCCAGATCCATTCTCCAGAGACTTTTCACTTCTCAGCAACATTCAACTTTTAAAATGGCGAAGTATCACCACCATGATTATGGAATAGGTCTTTAAATAGGACTGACCTCAGATCTTAGTGAAGATATTTTGTATTAAGAATTTAGAAATTAAGAAAGAGAAATTAAGAAAGAGATGGGAAGTGGGAGAGAGTGTGAGAGAGGGAGAGAGAGACAGGAGACAAAAAGAAAGAAAGAGGAGAACAAAGGAGGATGAAGGAGAGATAGAGGAAGGGGGAACAAGGAAAGGGAACGAGAAAGAGAGGAGGAAAAGAGAGAGAGAAAAAGAGAGCAACAACGGTTGCCCTAAATACTCCAGAGATACTTCACTTCTCAACAACATGGTGTAGTATCACTACCATGACTATAGAAGATGAATCTAAACCTCAGACATAACAAAGCTAGACCCTGGTCGGTCACTATCTACAAAGACTTTTTAAGTTTTAGTTTCGGATTAGTTTAAGATTTTTTAAGATGTGTGTGAGGTGTGTTTGATAGAAAAACATCAACTGAAACTAATCTAACTTCTTAAAGTTTTATTTTAACAAGACGATATCTTGTCAACATAGCATTTCGCAGTCAGTGTGCTGTCATCAGCTGCTGATACAGACCAATGGTGTGAATTACCATCAGCTGGAATTTTATTTCTAACATAATGAGAACATTCATTTGAACAAAAGTGAAAAGTAAAGCTTAAAAGTAAAGATTATGGGTTATTATGGGATTATGGGTAAGTTAAGATTTTATTTTAACATTAATTATACATATCAATAATATAACAACATGTACTTAGTTGCGGCCCTAAAAACAATTTAAAAAAGATTTAAAAAAAACTATATGTTAAAGCGCACTGAAAATACAAAGAGTTACAGGACAAAAGTAAAAAAATGCATGGTAAAACACATGTTTCTCCGAAGACTCTGCTCCTGTGGCAAACAAAATGGTTCCTATCTCCTTATATACTTGATGATAAAGTGGTTCCTACCTGTTGTCAGACGGCAGAAGAGAGAGCAGGGCAAGAGACGACAGCTTCCTCCTTTCAGGCTGAGTGATATTGTCCATGCGATCGACCCACATTTCTATCACGACGCCCAGCAACTGGTCCACCTGAGGAAACGATGACGAGAAAAAGATGCAGTTCAGTGACACAGCAGCGTTCAACAACTGATGGATGTTGATTCAAATCACAATCAACAGTCAATCCAACTGACCTTTAATGTTTCCCTGTTCTTTTTTTATTTACCCGTCTAAAAGTTCCATCATAACAGACCCGTAGCACAAACATCTGGGAATAACTCTTTCAAACACTCAAGGGCTTCATGTGACTTTTTTGCCATTTCATCATAGTTTTAAGGTTCATTAGCTTCAGCCTTGTTTAAATTTAATGGCCACTGCAGTCAGGCGTCAGGTGGACATTTGAAAAGACTGCGCTGAGAGGACAGAAATGAAAAGCAAACGTGGAGCCTCACCTTCTGTCTGCTTTCAGAGGCCATCTGAGAGAGCAGTGTAGAGAAGAAACTGGAGTTCTGCAGAAGTATGCGTCCCATGATGCCGAGGTACGTCGACATCACCACCGGATACCGCTGCGAAACACAGACACAACGTACGATTTAGGCTACTCTACGTAGTGAAAAAACTCATATTATTTAAATAATATATCATATTAATATATTGCACAGCCCAGTTCAAATCCAAATGGATGTAAAATTGCACACATATACTCTTCTTTTCCATACAGCACGGACCATTATGTACTGTAGTTGATAAGGTGATAAGGACAAAGCCACTGACGGAGCAGAATCCAGTCTGTGACCTTTGTGTTTAATCAATGTCAGTACATAGTGTCTCAATAAAAAATTCACTTTGTGACAGAGAAGGACAGACAGTAAGAGTGCAAGTAAATGAGTCCACTGTGCTGTTGTTTTACCTATCGTGTTAAATTACCCGTGATAATGTGACACACTGTGTCACTGTACCTAGTGCACTTTTATAGCTTTCCGATAATTTATATGATCTTTGGCCGGAAGTATGTGCAGTTCTTACCTCACCATCCACAATACCTCTGAAGACAGCAGGCAGCAGGGGCTGGAACATGTGGGCTCCCAATATGGGGCTAACCTTTAAAGCTATCTCGACCACCTACAGAGGGGCAAAGAGAGGAAAGAAGAGTGGAATTAGGAGAAGTAGTGCAGGGGCAAAATGCACAAAGAGCATACAGAAGGACCTGCAGGGACCTGAATAGGGAGAGAAGATACAGTGTGCAAAAACTGCAGGTTGATGTTAAGATGGAGCAAAATGACATTTGACAGGAGGCTGAATAGGAATAAAACGACTGTAATTATTCTGTGAGATACTGAGACAGAAGCACACTTCATTTTCATAATTAAATCTGCTGGTCTAGTTTTAAAATAAATAAAGCCCAAGGATGAGACTGCAGACTTCTACAAAGTGGACAACACTGCTCAGCCCCCCGCCTGTCAATCATTTCAGAGTTTAAGTTGCCTTTACATATTGAGAATTTGCTTCAATTCAAATTAAGATTTAAGAATTGGTATTTCCATTTAGGGTTCATTCTAAGGACACTGTGTACATACACATAGTTCCTAAAAATATGAACATTTCTTCTGGACTATACATCGCACCAGAGCATTAGTTGCATCTGTCAAAAAAAAAGGCATCCTAAATGTAAAAAATATAATTTACTTTTTTTTTTGGATATAAGTCACATTTATTTTAGAAACATTTTTCACAAGAATCCAAGAATGCACGTGTAACCTGGAAAACCCTTTGATTTACCCAATTGTTTACCCAATAATTTACCCAACTAAATATATCGAAATATAACAAATATAACAATAAAACAAAAACTAACAACCTCCTCACTGAATTTTTAAGGAAGGAACTCCTTGTTCCATTGTGACCACTGCACACAACCAAATGTGACCTTTGCATTTAACCCATCACCCAGCAGTGGGGATAGGGATTAGATTATAACTTGGGATTCGAACGTGCAACCTTCTGGACCCAAGTCTGCTTCCTTAACCACTAAGCCGTGGTTGAATGTCAACAGTCATTGGTGTTTTCTCAAAATATTCCACTAACTCCAGTGGAGGATCAGGCACAGTCAGAACTGATGCTAAAGGTGAGTATATATAAATTAACAATAAATTAACTTGCGTGTCTGTGTGTGAGTACCTTCAGAACTTGGACCTGCCCCTCATTGGTTATGTCTTTGAGCAGATCAGAGAAGGAATGGCACAATGATTCTGCATAGTTCTGGAAAGACACAAATTGGCACAATAAAGAGTTTTTCTCTGTGTGTATGTATGTATGTGTGT
>NC_024328.1:5980439-5986216 GCF_000523025.1 Cynoglossus semilaevis | reverse complement strand
GCTGGTGGTTTTTTCATCTTTTTATATTTGACACTATCTCTTGACAGCGTGTGCGAGTTTCTCACCTGCAGGAACTCTGTGGCAGATAAGTATATGTAGGCGTTAACAATCTGAAAGCAGGTGCGTAGGTTCTCTGAGCTCAACTCTGTAACACAGCAGATGTTGCACTTCAGAAAAATTCAAAAACACAAGTCAGAAATGACACATTTCAATTAATTTTTTTGGATGACAGACAACAAAGGCCACTTCTTCAGAGTGAAGCAGACACACATGATGTTTTATCACTAGTAGCTACTGTATATCTTGCAGTCTAACAAAACATTTAAATTTTTGAAACAGCATCAAGTAGTACAATCCACATTTTAATGACAATAAGGCTGTCAAAAAATGCATTAATATTCTGATTTATCAGAGTGGCTGTGGATTTATAATTATTTTTTATGATTCATGGTGATTGTACTTTTAAAAAAATTATTAACTCAGAAAAATTTAAATTCCTAAGTATGACAAAAAACTTAATGACTTAAGATGGTATTTATAGTTTGAAGTGCTTCCGTGAAACCAAAACCCTTTTTCTGCAGTGTTAAAAAACTTCTGTGACCTTTTCTCAACATACAGTATGTACACAAACTCTGATGTATAACTAGGAGGATTATATACAGAATTTCACAATGGAAGGCTAACACTTTTATAAAGTCAGAGAGGAGAATCCAGGAAGCGTAAGAAAATAAATTACTTTGATTTCTCACAAACAAAGCCAAGGACCATGACTGGTCTTTTGCCAAAAACAACCCGGATATTAACTGGCCACAAGCCAAGATGTTTAAAGACCATCATAAGAATATATGGCCAACGTAAAATTCCATCCAGACAAGGAAACAGCTCATGAATACCAAAATGCAACTTAGTGTACCACATTAAGCAAAATAAGTTTGGTGTAATTTCAAATAAAATAATACAAAAAGCATGAAAATTAAATGTCCTTTTCAATGAAACCCATGTCTGGTGACGAGTCAGGTTTTAACAAAAGGTTAAAGAAAATCCAACAAGGCATAGGATTAAATAAAAGAAATCACAAGGAGATTGTGTACTCTAAGCCATTTCTAAACTCCTGCATTGAACTAAACCTACCAATCACAGGTGCAACTGCAGTGGTAAACACAAACTATTTCAGTTCCAGGGAGAGTTTAACTCTCATTTGTGGAACCTGTGCCAAACAAGTAGCTTTGTAAGAGTGTAATCTTGCAAAGCTGCAAAGAAAATATCCTGCAGACAGCTAATAGCTGCAAAGCTGGCAACCTCAGTCAAAAGTGGAATTTGTGAATGACTGTTGTTGTTGTCAGGGACTGAAGAAATAAAACAGTTTCATAACAGCTAATCTCAAAATATCAGTCACAGAACTGATAGGAGATTAGAGAGAACAGCAAAAAGCAACATTAAAGTACAAGGAGGGCAGTGAGACCAGGAGATGGAGGCAAAGAAAACAACAACAGTGTGTGTCTGATTTTTAGGTGATGTTTTTTTCTTTATAAAGCAATACCATTTAGATCCAGAGATGTCTAAACTTTTTGTTTGGACACTACTACTGAAATGACCAGACTATGGTAATCTACCACCTTGAAAATGTTAAATATACATTTACTCATATAAACTGAACATACATTATATACACTGTGGTGACCACATACATGAATGCAGTGAATCTTTTGAGATCTCACTCACTGACCGAGGGTCTCTCAGATATCTATTACCAGGGCTTGAAGTGGTGGAGAGGAAGTGTTTGGTTGATAATATAACATGGCAGCGCAACAGACCTGAACAAATGATCAAACATAAAGGCACAAATATACAGTAAATATAGATGGGTGAGAGGGGGAGATAAATGAGAGGAGAGGAAGAATAACTCCCTACAAAGACAGACAAAGAAGGAGCATAACAATCAGTGTACCAGAGGACCGTCCCCTCTGGTACAATGAAACCAATAGCTGCATAAACAGTGTAACAGTAACGCAGGGCGACAGGGGAGCTCATTCCATGACACTTTGAGTAATTATTTACCTTACACAAGTTGTCAGCGTGGCTAATTCTTTGCTTGACAACAGAAGTTACTTCTATGTACACAGTAATAAAAACACGCTGATGATTAAACAATGTCCCCACTTGACGGGATATATTAATTTTCCATAACTGGACATGTACAGAAATGTCAGTATACCAATATACCTATACCTGTCAAATAAATTCCTAATAAAAATGTATTTTTATTTACTGAGGAAAAAGAGCAGAAACCTAGACTAATGTGACAGTGGCACATGTTCCAAATGTCCATTTTTTAAATCAGCTTTTTTATTTACAAAAACAAGTCCGTCAGTGACTAAACATTAAAAGTCATGTGTCTGTTTATATATGATAAACATATATAAAGCACAGATACAGCTTCTACTGTCTGTCAAAAGTGGAACTGCAACTGTTTACATAGGAGATGTATCATTCAACTCTAGCTATGACACAGTAGTAACTGATTGAGTTAAATAGGAAAGGCCATAGAAATACAGAGGTTTCATTCTCAGCACACAGGCTTGTAGAGGGAATATTGATGTGGATAAACAATGTTGAGTATGAAGCAATCTGCCAGCCTTGGTGAAGTTAATGTTTAATGCATTCGGCCATTTGCTCCAAATACAGATACACAGGGACCTATTGTGACTATTCTGTCTCCCTAACATGATGCGGACACAATATGAAAGTAGAGTGAAGGTTTGTGAGAGGAGATGGAGGGAAAATGTGTTTATGTACACAGATCAAAACAAAGTGCACAGTGAAACAACTGATTTGCTGTTTACAATATCCATACGGCCTCATAAAGAGTCAGCAGGGCAAAGATGAGCGCTGTGCTTCAGTGGATGTGTTACAGTGCTTAGTGTTGGCTTTTTATTTTTCCCTTTTAAAGGCTGAACAAGCACAAACAAGGACAGGTAATCTGCTATAGTTTTTTTTTGCTCATTTACAATGTGAAACAGTAAGAGAAATAGGGCAGCTATATAGTTACCTGATACAAAACTGATCTGCAATCATGTAATTCATTTTAATTTTAATCATTTTAATTAAAATTTGAACATCTGAATGCATATCAACACATGGCAGATGGATAATTCCACCATCCATGCCCTGATACTGTTTATATATTATTGTTATTTACACATGCTGTGGGAAAAAAGTTTGGTTTGACCAATGCACCTAAGAGACCTAAGAGAAGCCTTACTAAGGGCAGGGTGGTAAGAAGTCTACTGATAGATTCGGAGGAACTGTACACCAATAAACATTGTTGAGAACAAGGCCCTCACCATGTTTAAAAGCAAGTCTAAAAGTGTTTTACAAGCCACAATCAGATATTCACATTATGTACTACAATCCACCAACTCATAAAGGTACATTGTGAATTACTTCGAAATGTATCAAAATATGCATTCCATCATTTGGACTACTCACATATAAAAACAGGTGTGAATTACATACATCCACCTGCTGTTGTTTTTTCTGTCTGTCTCAACAACACAACATATATTTTGGTTTGTTGATGCATCTCAAATAATCATGATTAATTATGAATAATGATAGTGATAATTGTTATTGATCGTGAACACGTAAAATGTTCTGATACTCTACACATTAATAAAATAACTACTAACTACTGTTCTGTTAAGGCACAGGAATTGGAATGTCAATCATGATGCTGTAGCAGGAGAGCAAAATGGCTCAAGCTGGTCAATTTGTCAAATGAACTGGAGGAGGATAAAGTGGAAGAGGAGGACGAGAAGGAAGGAAGAAATGGACAGGAGGAGGACGAGGACACCATGGACTCTCCAGCTGTCCCAGAGGTAATATTCAGGTCTGCTGCATCCATTTAAAAGAGCCATGAAGCAAAGAAAAATGATCATCCACACTGTGCCTGTTGAATTTCATTTGGTCACATCCATGCCAGGCAGTATGACTATACTTTTAAATAAAAAATTTCTATCTGCAAAAAAAAAAAAAGAAAAAAAAGAAGAAGTACCCACACTCCATTGTTGTTGGAGTGTGGGTCCATACCACACTATAGAGAATACCACACTATAGAGAACACATTCCTGATCTCCCCTCACATCATGTTAATGTCACTACCACTGCCAATACCAGTGACATGCGGTGAGGTTCATGGCTGGTGAGGCATTGACTTCTCTGGAGTCAGATCTACAATTGTAAGAACCAAAAAGACCATCTTATTTTACTATTCATCCAACAGCATCATATCCATCAGCATTCCTTTCAATTCCACTGACACCAACACAAACATATACACAGGGAGTTTAAAGAGTTCTGTTAGGCAACTGGACATGAATTTTCTGAAAGAAGACGTTTCACCTCTAATCCAAGAGGCTTCTTCAGTTCTAGCTGGTGGTGGGGAGTACAGCAAATAAATACTCTGGGTGTGACAAAGAATAAAGCTACTTCAGCTCCTCCCTGTTAGGTGGGGCCTTGGGGTCAACTGTGAAAGTGTAAACAGTCGTTCAGAGTCTGATGGGTCTTTGTGGTCCTCATCAGAACGGTTTTGGTCACCTGCCTCTTTGGTATGTGAAACTGAGGAGAATCTTTTGGGTATTGTTCCTAAAAGTCCTTTGTATGTGGGTGATAGGTTGTGTCTGAGTCCACCTCCTCCTGTTGAGTGATGGTTTTTCCAGGTTGACAAAAATGGCTTCTTTTACCCCTCTCTCAAACCATCTGTCTTCCCTGGCCAAAATGTGCACAACTTGACCATGACCTAGATGACTGAGAATCTTCATAGACATATACACAGGAAGATATTTGTCCTACAAAGAACATTATACAAATGGAGAGAGAACCCTTCTTGTGTCTCAGAAATCCATATGTACTGTAAACAAATTAAAGTATAGAGATGAGTGCAGCACACTCATCTCTATACTTTCAAACTTTAAATTCTGGTGCTTTAATCAAAGGTTGTCTATCAAAATGATAAGAAAAAATATATATATTTAGTTAGTTAGTTATCAAATACTTGAACTTTTTTCTACTTACTCCCATCTTATTTAAAAAAAAACCAAAAACTTAAAACAATTTTTAGCCTTGTCTTTACTTATAGATGAAGTCCATGGTTGTATCTCTTGGTTTTCCCGCACCTTGGCATTGTGGATGCTAATGTTTAGTCTCTGTTGGTCATTCAATGCTAAACCGATCCTTGAATTTCCAGAATTTTTTAAAGAAATGTGGCTTTGAATGTGCGTGGCTGATCTTTCATGTCTGCTGAGGCTTCTTCTTCAAATGTTTCAGGTCACAATATCCCGAGTTAGTCCAGACGTTATCACACGATGAGACTAAAAAGCGAGGAGAGCAGTAAAGGCGGTTTCTTACAGGACAGCCAGTCTTTTTGTTTGTACCATTGTATCTGAAAAGAACGACTCTTCTGTCCCGTAGTTTGAAGCTAACCTTTTAGCTCCGACGTTGGTCTTCCATCTCTTATCAACTTTTGTTTGGACCGGTAGTCCAGTTTTGAGACATGTTTTAGTGTTGAAATACAATCCATAGTCAACCGGATCAGGCAGAGCATAGAAAACGCTATTCTTGACCTACTACTGGCTCTAGCTTGGCGCCTACTTTCAATTGCCTGTTGAACCCAGCTGGAGAGCACCTGTCAGTTCAGGTACGACCCCTTAAGGTGAGGCAGAGTACTGTTTGCCTCCCCTGTTGATTTTTCTCTGCAGTTTCTTGTACAATCAGCAGGA
>NC_024328.1:5939114-5980431 GCF_000523025.1 Cynoglossus semilaevis | reverse complement strand
AGCAGGAACAATTACCTCGTACATACATTAAAGTCCATATACAGTATATAAATATATAGTGAGTCAGATCAGACAGAGCATAGAAAACGTTATTCTTCACGGGCCCACATCATGTGACCCAGTTTGACTGGAACGCGCAGTCAGATAGGAGGCACAGCACGCCACTGCCTCACCCAGGATTTCTGCCCTGTATTTGAATGCGAAATACTCAAATTTGGCAATTTTTACTTAATGAATTGTTAAACATGTGTAGAGTCATACTGAAAATGCATATTTAACTCAGATCGGTGTAAAATATTAAAATGTATTTTATGTGTTCGTTTCTTTTGTATCATGATCCCCTGACTGCACGTTCTGCCCTTCTGATAAGCTGTACTGCTACACACTGCTGCAATATCCTCTGAAGGAGCGTTTTCTGGTAATATCAATACTAAAATGGGACAGGTTTGTGTATTCATATACGAGAGGGAAAAAATGAATTGAATTTCATCCTGAGCTGCAGGTAGGTCATGCCACTCACAGCACTAGACTTCATAATACTTTCATCACCCCCACTCCCCTATCCCCTCCCTCCACTATTACGAATAAACCCAGGGCACCCAAGTGTCCATGTATGAATATAAACAGCCAACCAAAATAACACTGCATCTGGTTCCTAGAAGTAAATGTCCATACATTTCCAAAATGCATTATTTTTTTCTGTGCTAGACCAACGTCAGAAAAGCAAAGGCTGACTCCACTATAGCTCACTGAAAATTACATCTATCTGTTCTTTCTTCATACGAAGACCAATAAAATCCGAAACATCTGTCAAAAAACAAAACACACACACAAAAAACTGTACATAATGCTGTACATTCTGGATTTAGGGTAAAACTAAATTACATTCTTTAGAGGATACTACTAAATCATACTAAAACAATAAGTTCAGCATAATTAAGTTTTTTTAGTGAAAAATAAAAAGAAGAAATTTTGCTTACAAAAAGATGGAGGAAAAATAAAATGATAAAAAAACTGAGTATTATTAACAATTTCCAAGAGATCAACCAATGAAAATTAGGAATTCAAAAATAGATGTGCAAGAAAACTAGCAAGTGTGTCTAATTACCCTGGATGACTATGCACAGTCTAATGTTCCACAAGGGTTTAGCAAAGAACGAAACAGCGATTTGACAGATCAAGAAAAACTCTATGGGATTGCTGTAGAGACACTTTTATGCCACACTAAAACAACAAACACAAGGAGTATGAGGAATAATTGAAGGATATCATTGTGGCAGACGAGACCAAATTAGAAGTCTGAAACAATTAATATGTTGCTTTAATTTGAAAAAAGACAACAAAAAATAATATTAGAGTCTTAAACAGAAAAAAACAGGTGAAGATCTTACATTTATTTGGTTTTGGTGATATCTCCAACAGATCATCTACTTTTAGGAGTGACCTGCTACCAAACTTGTCACAGCAAGCACTGTTTGGCTAACTGGGGTTGATAAGCTTTCTGCAGGTCACTAAGCAGGTTAGAGGTTAAATGTGCTGCACTTCCATAGGACACAATTATTAACGGTCCTTAGGTGAAAGCAGCTGAGGGTTGTCCTAAAAACGAATAAAGGATATGGGAGTCATCCCAGTGTTTCTGCCAACGCTTAAATGAGAATATATGAGAAATGCATGAATTAACAAGCCTGCATTTAAGGTAATTAGGCTCAAAATGCTATTAAATTGTTTATAAAGTTTTCATTTATTCTCAGCTTTACAGCTACTGTTGAGTATAAATGGTACGGGATAATCTTGCAATGCAATACCGTGGCTTTTCATGCATGTAAATGCCTCTATGAAAATATTAGAGTAGGCTGTTTTTCCAAATCAATAGTATAAAACCAATTACATTTCCACTAAGCCACAGAAGGTGCTCAAACACTCTATAATCAAATAGTCACAATAACAGCTGCTGAAGTGCTGATAAAGCTGTGCTGTGTACATCCTTCATAGCCCTGGGCATATGCTGCTCTATCCACAGTGGTTGCCAGCGTTGAGAGAGAAAATTAGCCTCACATCTGACTGCGATAACAGCCTCTAATGATCGTGAGGGACTCTGCTAAAAAATTTTTTGGTTATCTCCCAAAAGCAAATTTTGTTTTACATGATGTGACGTGATGTGGATTGGGATGTAATACAAATCAGAAGCCACAAGTTGAGGAGAGGAGTAGGTTTTAAGACTTTGGGTAAGGGTTAGAGAAGTATTGCTGGACTGAGTGAGTTTGGGAACCCTTCAGGTCCACTTTGCATTGTCAAATTTCTGAAATCTAAAAAAATTAGAAGTTAAAATCTTAGTTCAGTTAAAAAGTAAAAAGTAAAACAACAAAAAAAGATCAGAAACACATGACACACAAGAGGCCTAGAGAATATCCTTTGACCACTTTTACAAAACAAATGATAAAAATGCATTCAATTAAAATGTAGAGTTACATATATATGCTACTCTTTATCAGCATCTAAAATCCATTTTGTAATACTATAAACAGTATTGATGAGTCACTACTTCCAATTAAGAGGTGTGTGATAGAGGAGGCTGTGCTGTGGTAGCAGTGTCCAAATTGATACATGGAGCACATTAGCTGGGCTTTTAGTGCAGAGTCTACGTGAGAAATTAGTGCATTTTGCATGGAATAAATGAGGGAGAAACTACTTTTGATACAGTGTTATTGATTTTGAAGGTGGCACCTCTGCGGCTACAGGGTTTTGCACAGCCCACTTTATTATCTTAATGTAGTATCAGTGCCACACCCATTTACTTACCTTGAGAATGTAGAAAAGTCCCCTGACAAAAAATTACGTGAAAATGAAAAGCCATTAAAATTCCCTACAAACCCTTCATTGCCATGACACTAGCAACTTGGCATCCCTCTTAATTAAAGGTTGTACTGCATGACCCACAGGGCGGCCAGTGGAGGGGTTGACCCTGAGCCCAGTGGTCTTCAAACAGAGTCAGGCTTAGAGCCTTTTCCTATTTCTTTATTGGTGTTATTATTAAAGCAGAGAGCAGACGGCTCCTATGGTTCTGTTAGAATATTATCTGATCAACTCTACACCTGTGGGAGACTGTGTACTAGATGCACAAAATCCTGATGGCAGATGGTGGAGAACTAAATAAAGATGGAGCTAAGAATTTAATAATTGT
Source organism: Cynoglossus semilaevis (assembly GCF_000523025.1). Classification (NCBI taxonomy): domain Eukaryota; kingdom Metazoa; phylum Chordata; class Actinopteri; order Pleuronectiformes; family Cynoglossidae; genus Cynoglossus; species Cynoglossus semilaevis. The sequence continues at coordinate 5,977,250 of NC_024328.1, read as the reverse complement.
GTCTTGTAGCAGATTTCATTGGTGAGATGCATGAATTATTTCACCTCCTTCATGTCCTTTCATCTAAGGGAGTGGGAATTGCCAAAGTAAAAGGATAAAAACCACTTAGGTTACCATTTTCCACATATCCTGACAAATGTGAATCAATAATTCGATTTAGACGAGTTACTAACAGGGTCTATCAGATAGGAGTGGGTTGTTTGCAATACACGCCGATCACTGGGCCATAACTCCTGGGAAATCAGGCGATTTACTGACAGCAGCCACTAGAGGCTCTGGAGGTAAAGGGACAGAAATTCTTTGAAAACACTGTGGTTTGTGTGTTTGTAGAGATTTTACGGACAATCAATCAGTAGAACACTTTAGAAAAATCGCCACAATCTGTCATCGTTGGTCAGAGCACATACGCAACTATAATGAGTCCAAGTTTAGAGCGAGCGAGAGAGAGAGAGAGAGAGAGAGAGAGAGAGAGAGTGCTGCGATCACAGCCAAGGCATGGCTCATGACATTCTAATTAGAGAATTTGCTGCTCTAGTTTAGCAATGATGGAGTGGAGCTTTTTATCAGACAGGCCAGGCCACTTACCTGGCAAGCTGTGACACCACAGAGAGAGCCAGCCCACATCCCTCCACTGCTGTCCACAAGCTAAATAAATGACTCACCGGATGTTCTGCTCAATACCAGCCAATGATGATGACTGACCAAAATTTGACATAAATAGCAAAGATTAATATTTACAGCATTATAAAAAAAATTACTTGTCTTCATAATTATTTAGCAGCCAAACGAGATTGACATTAAAGGTGAAAGCAGATGTGCAGATGGAAAAATTTCCGAAATATTAAGAATATAAATTGTTTCAGTGAGATTGACTGGTGCCACCACATCTTTACACATAAACAAAGCAATTAAGATTCTTCTCCAAAGCCAAAAATATGTGTAATGGTTCTAACCTTCTATTAGAGTAATGATGATGTTTATTGTTTGGGTTAAATTATTAATTTAATTTGTGGCTGATTTTGCAGATAATGTTGATTCTGCTGATTCTTGAAATTAGCTGTTCACTGCGAGAAGGAGTGGGGTTGAAGTGGGTGGGTCGACAGTAGTCCTACTTACAAAGATGGCCGCAAAAAAAGTTTTAAAAAGTGGTCTATTCGTGGTTTTAAAACGTTTTAAACACCGACGCTGAATCGATAAAGTACAATATTTCTTCTGAGCTTGTCAGTTTGGCTCTTTTGCATTTATTTGTTTGAATTCACCGCGACTGCAGACACCGTTTACAACCCCATGTGTGTAATTGTGTCTGATTGGTTAAATATTTTAAAAGCTCAGTTGTACTGATTTGGTACACATCATTTGTTTACCTTTTTTCAGAGCTAGATTAGAGTAAAGGGCATATGTAAACTCCTCAAAACCGTTTTCCATTAAAACCTTTTTAAAAACTTTCTTCTGGAGTAGTTTGCACTCATTTGCTCACAAGTGCCTTAAGTCAGATACTCTACGTCCAACTTAAGGGCCATAAGCTGAATGTGGCCAACCAACACTTATCATTCATGTGTTTAACTTAAAGTAAATGTGTATTTTAAAGAGCCTAAATTTATTGCTCTGAATCTGTAAAATGCAATGGCCAAATTCTCTGCAGGGCAAGTAATTCACAATTATTCGTTCCTTGAATTACAAATCTCCCATAATGTAGATTTTATTTTGTATTAACCATGTTTGTCCCACAGCTTTAAATGTGTTTCCGTCAACAGTCGTCTGACTCATGAAAAAGAACCAACTGGAAAGCATTTCTTATCACATATATTCACTTCTCCACATATCCACTCCTGGACACTACAAACAGCAAGGTGTCCGTTTCTCCAGGCCTGTGATAAATCAATTAACCAGTTCTACTCTACCTGTCACCACTCCAACTTCCTACAGAGCCAAAGAACTGGGTCTGTAGCCTCAGGGCAGACTGTTATCTTTGCATGTTTTAACAACAGAATTAATGTCCGTGGGTTGCATCAACTTGGTCATTCAAGCCTTTTCCACTATCACACCTGGGTAGCTTCAACATACCCGATATATTTTTGACCCTGTCTAACCCAGTAGTTAATCAAATGTCACTGAGCTACATTAATAAAACAGAAACAAAAAAAAAAGTAAATGCACCTCCATTTTAGCACCAAACCGTCAGGCTCAGCAGTACAAATACAACAAAAAGTATTTGAGCATACAAACAAACACTCATCCTGCTCACCCAACAGTGCAGACATGTTCTGGAAAATTCTCAGTAGCTCTGGCGTGACCGCTGGGCTGTTTTCCAAAGTCACTAACCTGTATGACAGGAATGCACAAGTGGAAAAAAGACAGATTTTAAAGCTGGGACAAATTTAAAAATAAAATTTGAGGGAGTAGGAAGTCAGAGCATCAGAAAATGATGGGAAAAAACAAACATCCTCAACACAGGATGAAATTCAGAGAAAAGGCAAAAGAGAAAATCACTAACATTAATGTTAAGTTTGTAAAGATACAATTAGGAAAAGAAAAGATTCACATAGTCACATTTTCAAGTTTTTGATCAGTGAAAGTATCATTAACAATACATTCACATAAAAGTGACAATAATTCAATTAGTCTATTATTTTCATTTTTTACACCTAAAAAACACTGCTGTTCTTCAACTTGATGTATTTTTCTACTCAGACAAGAAAATACAGCCACTGGCAAAATACAGACACAGACAGCAGACAACCAGCTGATAAAAATAAAAGAGGAAGACATTGGCTTTAAAAGAAAGCAAATATTTAGGACACGGCTGTTTATCAGATTGGCTGAAAGACTGCATAGAGATACGATTGTGGTTTTGTGCTACAGGCACACACTGCATGCTGAAAAGTGCACCTCTCCACAGGGGCAAACACAAGAATAGATTAAGAGTAGAGGTTAAAAAAAGGGCAGAAAGCTGATCCCAGAGGACATTGAACACACAGTAGACAGGTCACATGTCCACATCAAATGACCATCCACACTAACATTCATACCTGTGGTTAATTAGGTTGTATCTGATTTTAAATGTATGTTTTTGAACTGTGGGTAGAAAAACAGAAAGATATCTGTTGCTAAAAGATTTATATAATTGTGAACCAGGTCTTCATGGTTGTTCCTCTATATTATATTTATATAGCTTTCTATGTATTCTATTTTGTGTGCCTACAACACTGATGCACTATTGTGCACGAGTCCATACCAAAGTTCCAGTCCGTCCTCCAGCAAATAGACATGTGGTGGCTGTGAGACATCAGTGCTCAGCTGGATGACAGGCAGAAGGAATGGGTACAGGTTTTTACTCTCTGCCCCCAGGCCCTGTAACAACACAGAGAATCACAAACTCAGAGCCAATCCTGAGAAAACCTGCCCAAAAAAAAATGTATACAAAGAAATGACAACTGTATTAAATGGGACAAAAAGTAAAAGCAAACACACCTGTCACAAACACAAAAATAAAGTTTGATGAGGTGATCATACTCAAGATGACCTTACATCAATGAAATAACTAAAATTAAAAACATCACAAATATAAATGCAATTTAAAAGTAGGCAATATACAGGTGATGAACAGATGATCTATGGTGATCATACCCGCCAACGACCATGCCAAAGAAAATAGATGGTAAAAGTCTTTACAGAGAAGGATATATAACATTAATTGCATGGTCCACAGTGGGAATGCATTTACTTTAACACGATTGGGGGAAGTTCAAAGTGTAAGTATCCACTTTCTGGCAACAGACCCTGACAACGACATCTTAAAAGTACATCTAAGAGCTGGTCATAAAACAGACTGTTCATAGAGTATCGCTTAATTGTCATATTTCTTGTACAATTTACAGGAAGGCTTGTCGTTGAGGCAAATGTGCCACACCTTCATATACACAGTTCTGAATTTGCTGTCAATCATCATGAAGCTCACCAACTTCTCGGCCTTTAGCTCCTGTGGTAACGGCTTAGGAGAATTTCTTCTTCATTAGCATAATACAATTCTGTTTGAAAATGCAAAGCATACAGATGATGTAAAAATTTGTCAGTGCAGGACGGTAGCCTTCATCATGCTGGACTCTAGGCCTCCCGGGGGTTTTCCTTGTTTCTTTTTTTAAAGTCATCTGGAATTTAAACTGAACCTCTACAACTGATCTGAATATCTAAAAGGATAAGTCCATAATTCCAATTAACCTTGCAGTCTTACTCAGGACAAAGATATACCGGTAATGCTACTCTTCTCTGGCATAACAGCTTAACTATTACTTTTTTTTTATTTAGAATCTTATGCTAACCCTGTTTACCCTTGTTTTTATGATTCCTTCTAAAACTCTCTTTCCTCTTGTGACATCACATCCATCTTCTTCACACATCACCTCAATCTCCATCTTAACTGTCAATAAAAACTGTTTGACATCGTGCATCCAGGTTTCCTTCAGCTTTGGTCACAGAAATTTAAGTGAATAATGGAGACAGCATGTAGATTCTACGGGAACTTGTCTAGCTAACGGCAAAAACGACAAAAAGTGTGCACGACAACCGTCATTTTGTCAAGGGGTGACAATAACAAAGTGAAGATATTTCCTTGTTGTATCTTATGCAATCTTATTCTTTATCCATATCAGGCAACAAGGACTGAGTTCTGGATACTGCATTTGTTATTTTTGACAATTCTGCTAAATAATAGGATACTTTAAAAGGAAACATTTATTGGTGCATCCAACTTTTCTAACCCAGTGTAAAAGAAGATATCAGAAAAAGTATCAGAGGATATTAAAAAAATACTCAGTTGCTAATTTAGAAGAACCTCCTGAGGCAGAGAGAAATGCTTGCAAATACATTTAATGAGTTCTAAATAAATCTACTGCTTAAATTTGCTACTCTGCAGACAACAGCTTTAACAGCAGTGTCTTCTTTCCCCTTTCTCAGAGAACTGGACCGGAAGATTTTGACCAATGTGTATTAGTTTTAGTTGTTATATACAAAGATATATACAGGGGGTTAGACAATGAAACTGAAACACCTGGTGACCTAAGGTTTGGCAATAGCAGCCCGGCCATGTATACTGACCCTGCAGAGCTCCCACAGTTTTGGTGGAAACAGGAGAGTTGAGGTTCACATTTAATTCTATGACGCTATGGTTTTATGGTTTTTGGATACAATCCAGGTTAGCACCTGGACTTCCCTTTCAGACAGCTTCCTCCTGCGTCCACAGTTACTCCTGTTAGATGTGGTTCGTCCTTCTTGGCAATATGCTGAAATTACCCTGGATACCGTGGCTTTTGATACATCACAAAGACTCACTCTTGGTCACAGATGCCCCAGCAAGATGTGCAAAAACTATTTTGAACTCTGATATGTCTCCCATAATGTTGTGTGCATTGCAATATTTTAAGCAAAACTGTGCTATTACTCTGCTAAATGAACCTTCACACCCTGCTCTTACTGGTGCAATGTGCATTCAATGAAAACTTGCCACCAGGCTGGTCAAGTTTAGCCATGAAACCTCTAACACAAAATTGGCTAGTGTTTTAGTTTCATTGTCCAACCCCATATATCTATCTATCTATCTATCTATATCTATATATATAAATAATTGAATGTATATATATATAATTGAATATCTCTCTTTCTCTCTCTCTCTCTCTCTCTCTCTCTCATCAGCATTATATCAGATAGTATATATTAAAATCTCAATTAGTATAGAGCTGCACACTTGAATAATCCAGACCCCTTTAGCGGTACACCCCCCCATGTATTTTGCAGCTCTCCATATGTGCACCAGCGTTAACATTCTCACAGGGACTGTATCTATCACCAAGTGTTCCACCCCCTGCTGTGAGCTAATGCACCAGTAGCCACACGGGGGTCCCAGTCCTGCTGCTGACTGCCTCTATGCTCTGAGTAATAAAGTGTCTGTTTCTGACTATTTTCTTGATTTCAGTCAATGATAAACTCTGACTGAAAATGAAGCAAGGGTTTGAGGAAATATTAAAACAACCCATCCTATTAAAAACAACAAAGTCTAGGGTTGTGTCTCCTAAACAAGGGATTCTGAGAATAACAAAGTAGTTACATGCAAGATAAATGAATTCCACAGGTGGCATTGTGGGAAAAGGTATTTAAAACTCAGGGCCTCCTGGTGAAGACTTGAAGAATTGAGCAACACTTTTACTTGGTAGCATTTGTGAACATGCAGTGTGTCTCCCTAAACCAAGGCGACCTTAAAAAAGTTCTATACAAGTAGCTATTAAAGTCCAAGAGTCATTATTAGGTACATTCTTCATAACATTAATAACAAAACACATTTTCTACTATATTGTTGACTTTGGTGTGTGCTCAGCAGGCACATCCAAATGTAAGCTTAAAAATTGTTTGCTTTACAACAAACAAACAATTTTGTATAATTTTGTAAGTATAGCGGCCCATTCAGTAAATCTAAACATTGTGAGTCTGATTGGGTTGAAACCTGAATTATGAAATCTTAAATCCATCAAAACACTCAACCAGGAAAATGAAAAACAAAATTTCATAAACCCACACAGTTTAAAAAAATGCACAATACCTGTACTAGGTGAATTAGGGTGGTTAATATGGCACATCGGAGCATGTTGTGTTCTTCAGACTGTTTCCATAACAAAGGGAGATACTGAACCAGACAGCCTACATATGGTCGGATCTGGAACAGATGGAAATAAAACAGCATACACGTGTAAGGTGATGGATGTTCACGGAACATTCCAGCAACACACATTAGCATGTTCTTGCTGTGTCTGCTGAATGATGCAGTGAGCAAATATGTGCATTACATTGCCCTGTTAAGGAGCTGACAAGTGGCTCAGTAAACAGTTTCCCTTTCAGTACTCTCCTGTGGATTATATGCAATCAATGGCAGTGGATTTGTTGACACCTTCACTGGGAGCTGAGGAAATGTCTTCATATATATATAATATATATATTATCCCTGCAGTCAATCTTGTGTGTTAAAATCCCTTTTCAGAAGGATCTGATTATTAATAGGACATTTTTAGACACTAAAACTTGCAGTGTCTAGTAATGGCTTTAGCAGACAGAGGGCTCACAAGGATAAAAGGACATTCTTTGAACAGTTTAAGGAAAGAGAGAGAGATGCTTAAAGGGTACAGTTCATAAGGAAGGTCACTTTTATGGGACAAATGGTAAAGTGGATTAGAAAGACTCAGGCTCCTGGAAAAAAAAATCTCTATACCCACCATGGGGACAGAGAGGAGACTGTATCAACATAGTAAATGGGAGCATGAATCAGAACAAAAGCTGCCTGAGGCCCCATGATTTATAAAGTGTCAAGAATTGGATTTAAAAAATGCTACTGTCTCAGGATGTGACAAATCATTAGAGCTTATCTTTTTGGACAATTGACTGTGTTACCTTGGCTTTCCTATCATCTGAGACTAGTGCAGGGTGACAGATGTTCTGTACCAGACGTGTGATGGTTTTAATAGTTCCAGTCAAGTCCCCAGCAGACTTAAGGTCAATGACTAACATTTGTGCAAAACTATTATTCACCAAAACCAAAGTCAAATTTATCTTAAGAGCTGCCAAACACAAGGTCTGTTTCAATGATATTTTGGAGTTGCACTCAGTTTTTTTTTCTGACCCTGACAATGTAATGACAAAAGTTAAAGGTGAAAAATATCCTAACTCTGCTATGCTTTCTTAAAACTCACCTGGTTGTTAACTCTTTCAATGACACAGGAGATGACATGCAGCACCTGCATTTTAGTGTCACATTCAGTCACCTGCTGCAACAACTGGAAAAGCAGCCCAAAGATTGATTCAAGGTACTGGGGAAAGAAAGACAGTAGAGATTGAAATAAACAATGTGGACAAAAATACTGTACAATATTATTATACGAAATATAAATATCCTCTAAAGCATTTACTTTAAACAAATTTAATATATTTACTCACAGGCAGAAACTGCTCTGTCCGAAACTCAAAGTCGTCCACAGGTGGGAAATGAGTTAAAGGACTGACACGGTTGACATTAATGAACTCATCATCTCACTCCCTTCTGCAGAGCTAAGTATTGCTAAAGCTTTATGTCAACATACATCGGACAAAAACTTATACTGCCTATAGTTGTCGATAGGCATCCAGGCTGGACAGTGGAGAACTGAAAGAACTGTAACCCTACCAAAAAAAAGTCCTACTGAAATAGCCTAATCTGTTCAGAGTAGCTCAGCAAAATCTATTTACTGTCGCTGTGCCCTTTCTTGCCCGTGGCTTGCTGCCGGACACCTGGCAGCACTTCTTTATATGGCTAAGCCACATTTGTTATGAAGTTTGGGCTTAAACTTTCTGTCCTAATCACGAACTTGTGGCTTATGTCAGCAACATTCTCATCTTCTGACAGGGGGGTTGGGCCACTTTGTAGAGCTGTAACCTGGGATCTGTCTAAACCATCTGTTCATTGACTGCAGAGCTTTTTAATTTGCAGTAAATTATGTGATAGGTGGGTGTGAGACACTGTGACAGTGATTATGTTGGCGGAGTGTTCCACAATCTGACTTTCTACTAGGACGGCATCAATTTTAGTTCAATAGCTAATTCTGTAAATTGAAGCATTGCATTGCTACTGTAGATGACACCGAGTAGTTTTGGGAGTAAAACTACATGCACACAATCTTTACAAGATATTTCATACTAACAAAGTACTGAAAGGATATTGAGCTTCAGGGTTGTAGCCGTCTCAATACGGACCTGTAAGAGAATAAGATACATGTTAAAAAATATGTTTAGAAATGACTAATTGTCAAACTGGTTCACCTCCTACTGGTGAACTCAGAATAAGGGATGGTTCTCAATAACAACATCAAACTAGACTTTGAAAAGAATGTGAGTGATGGAGACAATGGAATACATTACCATAAGAATATCATAGCTGAAGAGGATGCTTTGACAGTGAACACAAGAACCATAATTTGTCTGTCTTTAAACTGAGAGGCCGAAACAAAGTACAATGAAAGATCTGTATAACTAAACACTGTGAAAGTGTGTGCCCACAGCAAGTTCTTTAAATACAGGCTGCCATTGTTATAAAAAGGATCATCCCCTGCAATCTTGGACTCCAGCTGTGTAATCTGGAAGTGCCAGGGTTTCAGAAGTGAAAACATCCACCATGGAGAAATTAGTCGGTTAAAAGAAATAGAAGATTTTATGTTTGAAAGGCAAGTAAAAAAGTGGTGGTTTGTCTGTTTGATGTGGAAAATCAAATGCAATATATATGTACCTCTTTAAACAGCTATATTTTTTATTAAAAACATTTTCCCTATGAAGAATGACATCCACTATGTGTAAAAACAAACGTGATTTACTTTGTGATTATACTTTAAACGATTAAAGGGTACCTGTGGTTCAATCATGATAAATCTTAAGTATTCATTGTAGTTGGTCAATATAAATCCCGAGCAACATAAATAAGACAAATTTCTATTCAAAGGGATGGAATTATTCATATGGATGAAATATCTTTCACCTCAGGTCAAAAACTGCTTCTTTGCCTTATCAAGGGACTGAAATCAAGGTCCTTCTCCAAAGTTGTTACATTTTTGGAAAAAAGTAATACATCTTTTGCAAACATTATTTTAGAGATAAAGTAAATGTGGTAAAATAAAATGTAACACAACAAAAAGTTGTACAGATAAACGCTGGAGACACCTGAAAGACTTGTCTGAGCATGTTCTGGTTATTGCAATCAGACCTGCTTTGAAATGTTAAAATCTGTCTTAAAAACTTGCCTTTTACCATGCTTAAAAGGCTATGTAAATAAGATGCACTCTTTTGAACTGTTCAAAACAAAGAATAAACTGCTCCAGTCAGTCCTGCAGAAAATAGACAGCTAATCTGCATGTTCTAGCTTTAAATAAAAATACTCTTTTACCTTCTGTGACAGCCTATCAAATAGTTTGGAAACACTTAACTTTGAACAGTCTTGCGACTACAGTAACACATGTTTGAAAACAAGAGGCAGTGATTCTCCCTCAACACTTCAAAGCCTTTGGATGAATAACTGTTTACTGCAGCAGTACATGTTTTTGCACACCTCAATATAAATAGAAAAGGGCCATCACTGACTGACGGAAGAGATTATGTACTCTCTACTTCCAAGAGTCAAGTTTCAGATTTATTCAGTGGGATTTATGGAAATTTCCATCCTTTGACCTTCAAGACCATAAAATGACAGAATAATCATATACTAACAAGTGCCAAAAAAAAAAGAAAAAAAGAAACGTGTTGATGAGCAAGTCTCATCAATTATCATCAAACAGTCCTTGTTAGAAAATCAAGCGACTGGGAGCGACTGAATTTGAATTCAACCGCAAAGTGTAGGAAATAACAGAGGCTTGATGAAACACTCGATATCTCTGATTCGTACAAAACCTCTGCTTCATGTTATTATTCGGCTTCAAACTGTCTTTGAGCAACACTAGACAGAGGTTAAGAATGGGTTCTGAGTGAGCTTCGCTTACCACCCAAATGAGCAAATCCACTAGAAAATGCATGTTAATTATAGTGCAGTTAGATGAATGTAAATTATCTGGTCCAAGTTTCTGATGTTGGTTATTGGTTTATATCCATGGAAAGCTTTGTTGCAGATCAATCACTAATGTAATGGTAAGATATCCTAATGTAGGAGTGTCAAACTCATTTTCACTGGGGGCCACATCAGCAATACAGTTCCCCTTGAAGGGCTGGTTGTAAATGAAAGACTGTATAGCTCAGGGGTCCCCAACCCCTGGTTCGCAGACCAGTACCAGTCCATAGGTCACTTGGTACCGGGCCGCAAAAAAATGTACTTAATTTTTACTAATTTACTTAATTCAAAGAAAATCCAGTCATATCCATTTACTTTCTTTAGTTAAAGAAAATCTGGCAATGTTTCAAAATAATAGGTCATTCAGACTCTGATACAAACAAAAAGATGTTTTATTTTGAAATTTTAATGATTCTTCGATGCTTAGCATCTTGCTTCCAGTACGTAGTAACGGGTGGTACTGGCTGACCAGTCCTTGGAACATAAAAGGTTGGGAACCAGCGGTATAGATGTAACTACTCCATAACAGATTAATACATGTTTCTGCCATTGATTACTATTTATTCAAGCTAAAAGTATTGTTCATCGCTGTGTAATAAAAAAACTTTTAATTTCTTACAAAACCGCATTTGACCCCCAGGTCTTGAGTTTGACACATATGTCCTAATGTAATATCGCAATGTAGTGAACTGCACTCTCTGTGAGCAGTTGACTTGTGTTGACTGTAGGAACTAAGGCTCTGCATCCCGAGGTGTTGAGCATAAATTTGCCTTATAACTGATGTGTCTATGCTGAGTTTAACCACTCCATGTCCATGTGAATGGACATACAGTATATAACACTGACCTGTTGCAGAGGCTTTAAATTGTCAGATAGTTGGGGGCAGAGAAACACGTTGTCATTTTATTTCATTTCTTTTTTGTAGTCTTTTTTAAAGTTGAACTGAACAAATTATTCATTATGAGGATAAATTATTGTCATTCGCTGCTGCTGGTACTTCTGATGTTCCATTTCGTGCATTGTTTGTTTTTTGGTGTCTATTTAAAGTATTATGCCTCACAGTTTGAAATTTAATTATGTGTAAATAAAATAACAACAACAAAGCATTCTTGTTAAAATCAATGTGTCAAAAATGCAAATATGCAGTCATTTAGGCAGCAGCTAAAATATTACAGAAAGAAAGTAACAAAAGAAAAATAAATGAATGGTGCTGATGTTTATAAATTAGCCCATGTCATCTGCAGTTCAAGGCAGTAATCATTGCAGGAGATAAAATACTAAAGAAAACTATTGTGGTTTGGACCAACAAATGTATTTTTTTGGAAAAATCATAATAACCCACTCGGTGTTGCTGTGTTGCCGTTTTCAATATCCAAGTGTAATCCTCAGCTCCAGTTATAATTTGTAGATCAAAACCAACCTGACTAAGGAGAGCATTTTCTCTCAGGGAACTAACCAGAAGCCTGGTAGGCTTATAATAACGAGCAACAAATCCATATTTAAAAGAGTCTCAGATCGTGGACGTAGCTGTAGGAAAGTGAGATGAAACAGGACAAACTGATGACTTAATCATCAGAGCTTGATGTCATCAAAGCTGGCTCAACAGCAAAGTCTAGAAAACATCATTACCTGCTGGTAGGGAAGAAAACAGCCCAAACTGGGGTAGAATTTAAAATCTGCCACTGAGATTACTTTTAGGCCCTTATAAGACCCTGTGAGTAAACACTGGAGGGAAATTGAGCTATTGGAAAGCAGAGAAGGAAATGGAGGCAATAACGACAGAATTATTGGCACGGCACTGGGCTTTAAATATGCTGCTATAGGCATCTGTGACGTGCAATTCATCCCAACAGTCCTTTAAACAGTCTGTGCTGGAGACAATGTATTTTTTCGAGTATACAACACTCCTGAAGTGCAATGGTGAAGTCATTTAGGACTCTCTTCACCGCTCGTGTGTTGTCATTTAAAAAAAAAATAACGCACAGAAGCAGAGATGCTGAATCTGATTAAGAACATCGCACAGGAACAAATCAAGTATTTTTGATGTAAATTACCAAAATATCAGAAGTATCAGATAAAGGTAAAAATGGCTCAGAGAAATTCAGTTCTTAGACATACAACAGTACTAAAACTGAGCTGCAGGGTTTTTTTCCTCATTAAGATCAATATTTCTCTTTGCCCAGGAGGCTCTAATTAAAACTGAAAATATTAATGATACTAAACACTAAAGAAAATAAATGGTGAACTTTTAAACCCATTAAGTAAATACAATTGTGTTTTTAGTAAATGGTGAAATATGATTCTTAAGTTCCTGTGATATTTCCACAGGTTCAAACTAACCTGTTCAAGTTTTTGGTAAACAATATAATCTGGCACTTTCATTTGAGGTGAATTTACTAAAAAATTAACCTAGAGCTACACTTTGTTGGCTACATTTTAATCATAATAATAAAGATTTAAAAACTAAACACCAGTCCGAGATGTGCCAAGACTGCTTTGGGCAAAATAAAAAAAGTGAAATAAATCCACAACTTCCAGTTCCACTGCCATTGTGTTCATTTGAATAAGGTTGAAGAGGTTAATTGGAATTGGAATGATTGAAGAGATCACTAGCAAACTGACATAAAAAAATGACCATGGGTATGTGTCTTTATATGGTTCTCCAATGCACCTGCAAACTCAACTTGGACTCATTATCCCAACCTACAGGTTATTTTAGATATTTTGGTGAAATCTGAATTTTCTTCAGTAAAACGTTTTGAATGCTATCAAGAATATCAAATGTTTTTTTTCCAACACTTGTCAATTTTCTGTTGGATACGTGCCAATCACTTACTAAATACTTAGGCTAAGAAAATCCTGCGTGTTGATTGGTGGATGGAGAGCCTTTACTTTTAGTAATCAATAAAAAAGTGTTCAACCTTAACTGCAGCACAGTATAATCCAGAAGTAGAGCAAGAATTGTTATTGTGAACATGACTACTTCTCTACCCTTTATAACATTAGCCTGAGCAAAAGGTGTCACACTTGGGAATCCTTAACTCATTTAGGGAAGTGACAACCCTTGTTCATTCTTTTTTACCTTAACCATTTCCTTTAATGTCTTATTATCTTAGCCACACAGTGGCTTTAATTACATTACATGACACAGTGATCAAGGTAACTTTTATGCAAATAGGGAGCGCAAATGAATAAACATCTCAATGTTTGCCACTGAGGGATGGATTATTACATTAGACACCTATAAGATGTACACAAAATTAAATTTATAAGGTTACTTTGAAATCTTTCCTCAAATAATTTCTCAGCAAATCCAAACTCTGCATAAAATATGTTCATATCGGACTGAAGTACTTTGTACTAAGAGTTTGTTAGCGCTGTAAGCATCAGAGCAGCTGTCACTGTTTCACAGTATATGGGGATGTGCACCACACAGTACATTCAATGATGCAATTTACGAAACGCACAGTGGGAATAGAGTGTTATTTACATCTGAGACACATGACTCATCATTTTAAAAACATGGATTTTTATAGACATACCGTTACTATCATTACTGTCATTCTTATTTTATTCATTGTTAAAGGGCTTTATAAATAAAGTTTTGTTTGTAATGTGATTGATTTATGCTGAATTGTGATTTATGCAAAGCTATTATCTAATTAATAAGATGTGACATTTAAATAGTTTGACAGTGCTACTCAAAAGAAAATTAACATCTTAATTACCATATGCATAATTATGTGATAAGATAACCATTGTTAAATAAGATAACCATTATAATAGCCAAATAGGCCAAACTCTGTTTAACAATGCTGATATTTTTTACACAGTTTGACTATTTCATTTTTCTAACAAGTAAAACTTGCGTTTGTAGTCCATAAAAGTCTTACCACTAAATCAGGATCCTGCATGAGGCTCAATATGATCTCGTATAGCAAAGGTCGAAGGTCAGATTTGAACTTGACAGAGATCCACTGTCCTATTAGCCATATGACTCGTCGACGTATCAGCTTGTACCTGGGACGGAAAAGAAAAGTCATGAGTTGTGCAGAGAAAACTAACAGGATTTGTACGATTTGTAGGCAATCAATTCAGATAAGCTCGATATCAGTCGGTGTGATTTTATTTCCAGGCTGTGGCTTATGTCTAATAACTCAGCACATTATTAGCAGAATAGCACCAACAATCACTCTTCTTGCGGTTGACCTGTCATTTCATGTATCATCACCGTACAGAGGCGGAAGACGGCAGCATAATTTGTGCTTTAAGGGGAAAGGACCCCCCACCCCTGTGTAATTTTACTCTCCGTTATGCATTCCAAGATACTTTAAATCAACCCACACTTTTGCCATTCACATAACTGTTTGTTTAAGCATCTTATCAGGCAAGAGAGTGGCAGAAAGAGTGACACTAGAAACAGGGGCAAAATGATTGAACCGCGAACAAAAGCAACACACACACACAAAACATGACCCAAAGGAATAAAATACGATAAAAAAGACAAAGCGAAAGGAACAGAACAATTTACTGTTAGGGATGAATATTGTAAGAATGACTAAATAAACAAGTCACCAGCCTGAAGGTGCTGGATGATGAGAGACTTTTAATGATTCCACCAATAATAGATTGAATTAAAAAGCAGAAATGACCTGGGGATGAAAAAATAATAATTGCTACTAAAAACTGTGTGATCAGAATTTAAATGCACTCGACTGCCTTCACTGTGTGAATGTAGAGTTGTGTGTGTGTTTTTAACAACTCTATCAGGCAGGCAAACAGGCGTCCCTCGACACTTTGCCCTTGTTTGTGTCTGAGGCAGAAATTGTGTCTGAGGAGTGGCAGCGGTGAAAAGAGCAGATGGAGGGATGAGAGATGGGGGACGAAACTCTTGTTGACTTGTTGTTAAATATCCACAGGGAGCCAGAGACCAAAGTCTGGACAACCAGGCAGAAGATACTAAAAAGCATGACACACAATGTGCAGGTGGCAAATGACTGATCTAAGGAATGTGTTGGAGGACATTATGCAGAAAGTTTGATCTTGTGAGGACATTCAGGTCTTTTAGAGGTTAAAAGTTAGGATTGGGAAAAGTGTAAGATTAGGATCTATATAACAGATCCCACTTAACCCAATGTTTCAGACTGTAGATTATCAAAACAAAAAACAAAAAAAAAAACAAAAGTGGCCAGTCCATGGACTGCTTTACACAGGATTTTAGGTTCATAAGACCTGGTTAAGTTGCAGTTGTGCACTAATCATTAAATGACATGGTAAAACAGGTGAGAGAAACAAAGAACAGAAATTCTAAAAAAATACATATGGGACTTTTTACCCAGAAGGACACAAAATGTCAACTGGCACAAATGAAGCCTGAGCCAGGGGGAAATATGGCAATCTGCCAGGTGGGGGAGTAGATGTGCACATATTTGATTTTTAAACCATAAATCACATGTGAAAAGACGAAAACAATGGACAACAGGGACATATAGTCCCTGGAGAAGAAAAAGAGGGACTGCAGTGTTTTTAGAACTTGGTAAGATTATCTGTATAATTTTCTGGACATGTAAAATTGGAAGGGATGTTGTCTGTTTTTCTTATGACTGTAATTCAAATCTTGGCACAATGGACCGACACTGGCAAGAATATCAACAAATGCTCCAACAGGGATTAAAAAGAAGCTAACAATAAAAATACTGTGCTAAACAAATGAAAAACAGACTAAGATTAGGAATAGAATTTCTGGTGTTGGAATAGATTTGGTATTATCAACAGTGTTGCTTTCTGCAACATTTCTGCACAATCTTTATGTTCAGGAACTGATGTAAATATATATAAAAATTGAAATTTGTGATTCAGGCATCGTGAATTAAATGTAAAATTCATCAATAATATCTTTGCTAATCTTGGGTGTGGGTGTGTGTGTGTGTGTGTGTGTTTGCTTGGTTAGCTTTCCGTATTACCGGTTGCGCCTGCTCTGGACATTCCAGAAAATGTGACAGCTCTTTCAAATGTGGGCGACTGTATAGAACCAAGCTACAATAGCATACCAAATAAATCCATACGATGCTGTGTGGATTAGAACATGTGTAGAAACCACTAGGTGTTAAAACTGCTTTCTCTGGCAAAATTCCTGATGGAGAAATAATCCCTCGCAGTGTGGGATCAAACGTATTCCTGCTTTAATATCCCTCTTTAATCTACAGAGTCCCCCAGAGACTGCCAGTGCATCTAGAATCAGACAAAAACAAGCTGATTCTACATCTGGGCCAAAAAGCTTCAGTTAGAAAAAATGTGTGCAGAAAGAATTAAAAAACACACACTTTTTTGTAAAAAGCATTTTTTAAGGTTTTAGAACCCATATTATTGCAGCTGAGGTGTGTAACTGTGTTGCATTTGCACTTGTTCATTTTCTCCCTGTTCCTTTTATACCCACTTTCAGAGGATGGCGTTTTAAGTGAGTTATCACTTTGGTGTATTATCAGCCGGATATATATATCTCGACAACAATGACGGTGTGTTTTCTTCACACAATTGAATTTCCTTTCCCGACTGTTACTGCTGTTTACAAAACAAAACATAGTGTTTCCATAAAGCAGACATGAAGCCGGCGCTTCCATTCGATAAACGGTACAAGGCACGTCTGTGCTAGCCACAGCTAATGTCATGTTGCTGAAAACCCCTGGGTGACACTGATGAGCAGCGTTTGATTCCTGTCACAACAGTGCTCGAGGGGAAGGAAAAATATAATAGTTACATACAGGTACTAAAAATTCTATCAACACACATGCATTTGCACAGAATGTCCAGCACCAAAGTACAGTATGAATACAAGTACTGTTACAGCACCATAATACAGCATTTCCCAAATTATGAAGCAATATTTTTTTAGTATTTCGGCTCATCCTGTGACTTATATTTAGAAGCAACTTGTATATGAAATAAATATGAGTACAAGAGATCACCATCTACATTTGTAACAACTGATTGCTGTGAATAAACCACTAAAATGTGAATAGATTGCACCATAAAGACATCATTGAGTAATACAAATAAAATATCACCAAAAAGAAAAACAATATACTGCAAATAATAAAAAAAGGTATTCAAGCAAGAGAAAAGTCTGACTTGAACAGATGCTAATGGCGACTTTGATGACGGCCCAGAAGAAGAGGATGTGGTGCTTTATCTTGCTCCAGTGATAGCAGACTTATTTAAGAGCGACTCCAAGCATGAATAGATTCAGTGACTTCAAAAAAGATCAGAAATCTGGTGAACGCGATAGCCTTTTACGTTAACATTTTTTTAGCCCATGTTCTTTATGCTAGAACTTTATTCATCCCACAGTGGGGAAAGACTTCTTAATACTACGGTACAACGTATAGTCTGGAACGTACAAAATCTAATGATTAATAATAACCTAACAATCATTTAACAATAACTAAATAGAGACAATGGAGTGGATGCTAACCTCGTAGCATGGCCTTTTACGTTTCCCAATCTCCTGGACATTTTTTTATCAACTCTAAGTGGTTTCATAGTAGAATGAAGATGCTTTCCTGTATGTTTCCTGCAAATGTCTACAAACTAGAAACAGCAGAACTACTGGTATTAAAAAAAAACCTCTCACAGTCTACATAGCTGCTAGAAGCATTTTACCAAGAGTCAAATCTTTTAGGAGCTGCAAGAGTGGGAAAACTCCACGAATGGCCTACAGTTTTAGCAGCAAGTGTTTTAACTTCACACAGACCTGTGATGCAACACAAAAAGTGCATCCTCTTTTATACATTCTCTCTGTTTCCCCTCACTTCCTTGTCTGCTATTGTGTGGGCAGAGATAGAAGCTGTGGATGGGTTGTTAGATTAAATGTCAAAAAATGTGAATCACACAAGAGAGGTTTTGAATTACACTTAAAAAAGAAATGAAAATCACAAAAAGAAAAAGGTGTAAAAAAAAAAAGACAGGAGAACAATGTTGTCCATGATGTTTTCACAAATGAAACATAAGCAGGTCCACATCAGCAGCAAAATGAGAGGCTAACGTTTTGGTGTTGAAAGAGGCATTTTACTTTCATCATCTCGTTACACATATTACGCACACATTCTCTAGCATTAACTTTTGTGTACTTTTTGTGCACATTTTATACCTCAAGGTTTTGCAATTGCAGCTTTGTGATTATCCTATACCATGGACAAACTGCCCGTGTGAAAAAACAACGGAAACTATGGATTGTCAACCATCTGTAAGTTTTTAATCAATCACTGCACCAAGGCTAATGGCCAGTTACCTCGCATTCAAAATTGCTAATTAAGCAGATTACACTTAAAGCACACAGAGAAGAGTAACAAGAACTGGGAGAACACAAGGTAAACAGTTAAAAAAAGAGAAAGTGCCAACATATATTGACTGTATGCACTAATGCAGTGGTTCTCAAACCTTTTATACTCTACCAACAGAGAAAACCTTGATCTCTCTTAGTTCCACCATGATGACCAACATTAGAATATAGCTGCATGGGCCTTCACTATTAGCTTCCACCACACAGGAGAGAGGTTTAGAAATGTTTAGAAAGATGTTTATGTTTAAATGTTGTATTAATTGTGCATGGTATGTTTCATATTCATTCAATTGGAAATGTAAATGTGAAAATATGAATTTTCACTATGTACCACTAGAGAGCGCTCGCATACCACTGGTGGTACACGTACCACAGTTTGAGAACCACTGCTCTAATGCAACCCAAACCATTTCAAACCACTGTCAGCGTTTAAAAAAAAAAACCTTACAATAGTAAAAAAAGTTATAAAAGATAAGAAAAGCCAGAGATCCAATAAGACTGTACCTGTGATGGCTGACTTGCAGTTCTCCAAGGAGCTGATTCTTGAACCACTGGTCAAAGTCAACATTGTCAAACAGCTCATATGCAGCCAGTCCCACTGCATTGTACACTGCAGAGAGATACAGACAGAAAATCAATGAGTCGGTCACAATACTCACAATGGTGCTGGTGATACTGAACTCGCACAAAAAAAAAACCTTCCACTATGTTTAGCTTTTGAAAGGACAAGTATAATACATCTTATTCTGGATCCAGCTGCAAATATTCATGTTTTTTTATTTAACACCACACTATATCCCATGACATTAGGCACACAAAATATATTTGCTGCAAAACATGAAACAACTTCCACACACTGAATGGTGCTGAAAACCTAAGCAGCTAGTAATTGTCTTGTTTTAAATATTTATGCCCCCAACTTAGCACTTTCAAATAACGGGGTAAAAGAATGGTAATTACTGAAGCAGCGATTCCAAATAAAGAAAGCATGAAGAATGAACTAGATTTGTACCTTGTGAGCAGTTCAGTCGCTAATCATAAAATCTGCATTATTTAGATCTATGAATAGTATGCAAACTTCCAAAAGTACTTCAAAACATCATGTTGAGTGTGAGTAGATTTGGTTTAGGATTATATGCACCACTGCTACAGAACACATACAAAACTGTAAAATCCTACATAGTTGTCCACCTTTTTTTCTGCACCACAAATACTCTCTCTATTCAAAAATGTGATCTTATGTTTGTGGTGCTTTAGCCGAGAGGGAATGTCTCTGTCGTTGGTGTGGAACCCCAGGGTTCACCTCCTGGACAAGTTCAAATCCCTGTTAAGGCGGTTGGTACCTTCCAGTGGTACGGGTGGGGGGAGGGGAGGTTGTTACAGTGCAGTGTGATTTGGGTGGCGGTCATGGAGACTGTTGCCCCTGCGACCTGGTAACGAATAAGTGGATGAAAATGAATGAATGGATGGATGGATGGATGGATGGATGGATGGATCTTATGTTTGTTTGAGGATCCAGAAAGACAAAAAAATGTGCTTAAAGCAGTTGAGGTATGTTCTATATCGGTGCTGCGCTTATTATGGGCTTTTGTGAAAATGAGCACCTGCAGTGATTAATTGCACCTATAGATCTTCCACCAATTACAGCTCTCAGTCACAACCACAAATTATGTGAAAGCCCCGCCGCTGCCGCAGCACAGCTTCATCATCCACTGATGTTTGCCGTTTTATCAATACTGTCAGCAGACTGATGAGATGTCCACAGGTATCCAGCTTTAACAGAAGTCCTCTTAGCAGGTCATCCAAACTGTCTGCAATTTATTTACGTTGGCCATAAAACCAGACCCCATCTGACAAGCTGTTGTAAATACTGACAGGAGGTGGAGAGCAGGACACAAGACGGAGAAAAAACAGAAAACAATCCAACAAATAAAGCTCTTAACACTCTCCATATATTTCATTAAGGGACGAGGATAGATAATGTTACTATCAAGCAAAAACAGGTGGCACTATTGACTTACCTGCATCCTTCATTAGCAGCTGCACAGAATCATCAACATTTGTTGGACCTGAAAAGACATTTAAATAATTTCATTGCCAAGTCTGGTGCTGCAGATTATGTAGATCCATACACCTATCCAAGGGCCCCAGGATAAAAATGTTTTTAAGAGTGAAGTCCACCTGATAGGATAACTTCAAATATCCACTTAAAGATAAAACATTTTAAATGAAATATATATTAGATATAATTTATAATTAAGTTCTCAATATAATACACTCCAGCCCTGTAGGTGGCAGTGCAGCAATCTAAATTTAAATCAGCCTGTGTGTGCTACTGCATCATCAGCATCACATTTTCTCTTCCTGTAGTTATTAGTAAGACTAGCAAGATTGGTAGACTTATAAGTAAGTCAACAATGTTGGCAGTTTGGACAGGAAGGATGGTCAAAAGACCAAAAGTTACCGGGAAATCTGTCCTGTTGTAATTCGAGCGATTTAGTATTGAATACAATGTAGACAGGAGGAGACTTTGTGTTTTCATTTGAATGCACTATGGGTGTAAAACTTCTGCTCACTTTCTGTTCAGCTGTCTGTGTTAACTATGTAGAAAGTTTTTTTTGTTTATTTTGAATTTTTTTTTTCAACCTTACACAGTGCCATTTGTTAAATACAGAGCAATTTTGTCCTAAAATAGCCTTCATTTATGTGAAGAAAATAAAACTGGATGTTAGCTTTCTTTAGCAAATTACCCTAGAGTTGCTCCACCTCTGAAAAAAAATTGTCCTGGAACAATTCTCAGAGCTTTCTTATCAATGCAGCACTTCATGCTGCTGCACAGATGAGGACAAGGCGTCTGCCCTGTTCTCTGCACCTACAGTGTTTTCTTCTACTTCAACACCCTTGGCCATTTGTCAGAGGTGGGCTCATGATGAACTGCAACTGGAAGTTTGTTGTTCTACATCCAATGTCAAATTTTTACTCTATATGTTGCATAATAATTTTGCACATCTGTAGTTACAGTGTGGCTGGTGAGCGGTACTGCAGCGGATAACAAATCCCAATGAGGTCTGTATTAAAAAGCTGTCATCCAGCCTGGATGGCAGGTACAAATGAATGACGCAGGTGCTTATAAGACAGTAACATGTCTTCACTCAATAATTGTATGATTAACATTTCCATCATAGCTTGTGCAACAGCATGTTTATTATTACAACTGTTAAATAGAAACATTTAATAGGAACAGAGGATATTTATCAGTTTTCTCAAATGTAATAAATATTTTATATCTTCCTACATGTCATCACATTTGCATATCACAGTGAGACAAAGCCATAAATAAAGTCAGACTAAGCATAATGAAGGGGAGTCCAACTTGTGGCTCCGAACCTAAATGCTGCTTTTTAACCCCTGTGTAATGGCTTTTTGTTGTAGACCAACTCCATTCCCACTGTGAAATGACTAGTATTATAAGTAAATAGCAAAAATAAAAAGGTGTGTTTTTTTGTTTTACAAAGAATATGGTTAAACATATTTAACACACCACCCTAAATTTTCTGCTTGCTTGCTAGCAGCAAAGTAACACACTTGCACTGTTCTCTTAACTTAAGATCAGGTGTGCAACTTTTAGGTACAGCAACTATTGTTGACTTAAGTTCACTGTATGCTATTGTACTGTGTCATACTGAATACATAGTACTATTGTGTAGGAACTAATTTGTAGTACTATGACAGTAATTAAAATCCCATACACTGCACTAATGCAACCACATAAATGGTTGTGGATATAATTTATTGGTAAAATTATAAAAATGTACTTTTTTGGTGTTGAAGGTTGCATGGTTCCCTTGTTGTAATACAATACTATAAAAACATTTTGCTTTAATTGGGACTACACAGAAGTTGAAATTGCCCATAAGAACAAAAATGTTATACTTTTATTAATTTTCAGAGCTAAAATAATAGAAAAGAAAAAAAATAAAATTACTATGTGACAAAATTGTGTTAAGTAATAAAGATTTTTAGGCCAGAGCATTTTTCTGTGAAATACATTCAAACTATCATGACTCACCCTGAAGCTTCTGAACCATGTCCAGTAACACTGGTGTCAAGGTCTGGCTGTAGTTGTGAAAGATGTCCAGAAACAACACTTCTGTACAAGGCTACAGAGGAAAAAAACAATAATTAAATTATAGAGATCATGGTTCACTGGAGCTGTGGAAGTCATCAATACCATTTTTACACATTCTAGGTAAAGGAACATGATTTCGCTGGAAATTGTATATATTTATTAAAATGTAGAAATGTCTGTACCGGCTGTATTCAACCATATTAGACACGGTGTATGAAATGTAATAAATGCAGAGGGTGAGCAGGTTTGTTTGTACAATTTGCATAATTTACAAAATATGGATTGCAGTGACAGGTCAGAGCCCTGTAACCTTTACCTGTAGTTGTCACAGGGTAGAGGTCACATGACATTTTTTAAGACAAACCCTTCGCCAAATGAGCAATGAGATGCAGTGGTACTGACCAGTAATTATGAATGACTATTGTTGAACACGGAAAAAGGAAATGCACAGTGACATTTGACCGTTAATAAAAATCCAGAGGGAAATGGCCAGTTGAATATTGAGTTACACATGTAAAGGTGTGGATGATCTCATCATAATTTGACTACAGTGTTTTTCTTATAATTATGACTTACTGTAAATATATTTTCTTTTAAACATATATTTGCAGAGTTTTCCTCTGTTAAGTTAAAATTATTTTTTTTAAATCAAATACAAATACTTGTTTACTAAAAAAAATCTTTCAACTGATTATAGTTAACATTAACTTTGATAGAATGACATAAAAAACAGACATGAACAAAATGTAAATGCTTTGATTGTACAGGGTAAACAGCCATGTATAAGGGAGGGAAGAAATAATAGAACAAAAACCAGACACTGGAAAGGAAGCGATGTCATGACTGAAGCCGAGATAAGTCTCTGCCAGCGAGACACATTTAGTGAGATAAGCTATTAAAGCCCCAGAGTCTGCTGACTAATCGATGGGGATGTCTACGTAAATTGTGCTCTTTAGTTTCTGTAGTTTTCTGTAGTGTACAAGTGTATAAAATGATACAAAAAAATTGTGCAATTTAACCATTGTATTAATCTATAAGTTAAGTATATCTATAAGGTATGTCAAAATGTTCCAAGACAATTGTTCCATCACCTACCTTTCTGCCTCATCTGTGGACTGCATTTGGCTCTTTTTTAAGGTTATTTCAATTTAAAAACAAAAAATAAAAAGGCAATAAATCTAAACATGTCACAAAGCCTCAATAAGTCTAAAAATAAGTCACAAGTTTGGCTATATTTGACTAAAAATCCTGATCAAGTGAAAAAAAAATACCTAAAACAAATACTATATTTTGATTATGATGTTATGAATAATATCTTAACATAATTACCAAAATGGGACAAATCAGTCTTAGACCTTTCCTTGTTTTTCATGTTATTAAGATGCAATATGGCCCATATGTAACTATCATCAGTGAAAAGTGAAGACTTATGTTACCATTAAATTCTAATATCTCCAGCACAGGGATTTGGTTTTGTACCAGCTGTAGTCAGCAATGAAAAACATGAAAGAAGAAGAAAAAATGTTTTTTGCATTTTCAAATTACCCGTAAACTGTATTTCCAAGAGTCTCCACCGGTTTCTTCAACAGCTGGAAGACAAAAAGAAAAGAGTAGAAAAAAAGGTAAAAACAAAATGACAAAATTTCACAATGTAGTTAATGCTGTACAATTTATCAGAGCAGTAAAAGTAAATGGCATGAAAAATATTTTTGTCATTTCTTAATTTCTACCCCATGTGCCTTAAAACACTTCTCCAACTGTGAGCCTACATTATTGACCCATCTTCTACATGAAAAAAAAAAAAAACAGGAAGTACAATGTTCTTAAGTCTGCACCCACTGCCACAAAGTCTAAGACTGGAATATCCTCAGTGTCCTGCCTTTAAAGCTAACTGGCCTGCAAGTTAAGATAAGGCCCAACATTTGGTGTGAGACTGTGTATCCAGGGATGTGCTATTACCAAAGCTCTCTGGGTCCTCTTCCCACATCGCCAGCTCTTCCTCTGTGAGAAGGAAATAGTGAGAGACGAGCCGACGTCCAATCTCCGTCAGTGTGGGATGTGTGAAGAACGCTGTCTTGATCTCGTGAGCCTCCAGATTTTCTGGTTTGTTGTCTGAGGGAGAGAACAAGGAGGAAGTGGCAGAGAATTAGAAGGGAAGGGTATAAATACATTTCACAGTTTACAAAAATCACAGTTGTGAGAGCTGTGAGAAAACCTTAATGTCATCTTTGAGGCTCTGTATTCCTTCTACCGTCTTGTGTTTCTGTAAGGTGTAACATGCAATATTGTAATTGGAATTAATTAGGATACAGCCATTATAAACCACACTGCTATTTTACTTCCCCTTAGTAATAAAGCTTTAGCACCTAGCCACTGAAAATACATGTGAAGTGGAACACACATCATTTATCAGAGGGCACCACATAAGCTATATGCAGACCATCAATGTCTTTTACTTACAATGTTGATGATATATATATACACACATATATATATGTATATATGTATATACACATATATATGTATATATGTATATACACATATATGTATATATATATACACACATACATATACACACATATATATATGTATATATATAAAAATATATATATTTTACAAATGTAGCTATGTATGTTTCTATGATATATATATATGTATATATATATATATATATGTATATATATAAAGTATGTATAAAGTATATGTAGAGTATTCAGAGTAGGCATTAGTCAATGCTCATCCACTCGATCTAAATTAGGAACTGAAAACAGTGTTTCTTCCTATGGTAATGGAAAATGCTATGAACTGAGCACAAGTGACACATTCTCTAACATTTCAGTGAAACCAAGGTGTTAACACGACCACGGAACTTGTTTCCATTATCCATGAACTATTTATTGCTTTGGAGAAAGATCTTCAGTGAGAAACACACAAGAACAGAGTCGCTCGGAGAACAAAGACTGAGTGCTACGCTTTACAGCTAATGAAGCACTAGAGGCCTCTCGCAGCTTGAAATAAACATGAGCCTTGGTGAGACAGGCTGACGTTGATGGCATTGCTGTGCTTTTCAAAACACTCTCAGAAATCAGCTATGAAGCACTAGAGGCGGTTTCTTCTGGTTTCTCAGTCACCTAAAATTCATATTCATCTGTCACTCCTCTAACATGTCTTTTTTACCCCACATGAATTTCTCATAGTCTAACCTCCTCACGTGTCTTACCTTCGATGTTCTTGGCAAGTTTGTAGGCATCATTCTTCACAATCATCTTGATGAGATTCATGCACTGCACAATGAAGCGTTCAAAGGTTACTCCCTCCCCTGCAGGTGTGAAGACGTAGCTGACAGCGAATTCCAGTGAGCGTTGGATTAGGGGTATAAACGCACAGGGATGATATTCCAAGAAATCTAACAACTATATGAGAAAGGAGAAAAGACAGAGAGAAACCAAAGATAATTAAAACTAGTTAACTGAGTCTAAGTCACTAAAAACAATCAGTCATATTTAAAGTGTAATTTCATATTAATCAGTCAACTGACCACTTTGGTGTACAATATGATCATCTTTTCCAGTTTTTCTCTGCAAGTGCCATCGGGACCAACCTGTCGACCTAAAACAAAACACGTTGCAACACATCAAGAACAATGGAAGCAACAGGTTTATTTGTCATTGGATGAAATTAAATTTTATCATCAATAATTTGCCTAAATTGTTTGCAACAAATCCAGGATGATGAGCTGTGGATAAAAACATAAAGAACCACAAGTTATATAGATTTTGCAGGTAAAAAGGGAGAAAAATGGAAAAAGAAACACGTGCAAATCCAAGGGAATTTTACAAGGTGATTTTCTTGTCATGTACACCAGCAGTGACACTACCACCTGCTTGCGTTTTCTCTTTCTTCTGTAAGTGAATGTTCGAGGATAAGTTTTCAGGGGCGAAACAAATACTGAGTTAAAAAAATGTATTTTTATTTTTATAATTAATTACACCTTCAGGAGAGAGTGGGTTATGTGGCACCTCTTGCTAAATATTGATGGATTTTATTAGTACCAAGGATTAGCCTTCAAAAACATTCAGTCTTCAAGGTCAAATGCCTATTCCATCCTTCTTTGGACCAGGCTCATGGATCTGGTCCAACAATATATAATACAGTAATAAAAGATTAAAGAAACAACAGTGACTCACTTGCTAATGTACATTTTGGCTCTATACAAGCAGTCATGATGCCAAAAACCAATAAAAGTTCTGTTCCGTGAAATTCATGGTCAACTGTAATATGACACTGACACAATGACACGATGTGTCAAAAGGTCAAGGTCATTGGTTGTTTTTTCATACTAATGGGTTACTTTGGGGAACTATTGCTGTGACAGCAAGTGCTTTTTGAAACTGTGTGTAAACAAAAGGTATTAAATATATGAAGTAAACCATTGGTATGGCATTCTTTTGGATCCTTGCCATTTGCTGGTGTGACAGCGATCAAAGTGAACAGACAATATGTTAATTTAGTCATTGAGTCACGATCACAAAAAAATTATAGAAAAAAAGTGACAAAATATTACAGAAACAGACATTATTCCTGACATGTAAAGCAGAGCGAGAGAGGTGTCCACAAGGTTGTGACTTACAGAAACAGACGTGACCTTAGATGGAGGATAAACATCCAACAGCAGGAGCCAGACATCAAAAGGGACCAGAAACATTGTTCAAAAAACACCGGTTTATAAGGATGACCTTATCTGTCTGTGTTCAGCTGATATTTCTCTTGCCCCAACTGTGACTTGTCTTGCTGTTTCCTTTATCTATTCGTTTTGACTACCAACAGGACACTGACACTGTCTCCAATACTGGAGTATAAACAGTATAAAACCAGGGAGAGGGAGCAGCAGTTGCTGCTGATATTCAGACGACAGTTTGAGGAAACATCTGCCATCATTCTAGCTCGTGAAGCTGAGTTTTATCTCATTCTAGAGTAATTATTATGACACAGGTATACATCATCCCTGCCATTTATTTTTCATCAAATGGTATAGTCTAAATCGTTGTACCTTATTTCTGCACTGACAACAGTGTTGTGGAAAATTTGTTCCAGGTCCTTGCCTTGTCAAGACACTTTTTCATTTACATTAAAAAACATCACCTGCTCTTCTTCCCTTCATTGCCACTGTGTTTAAGTACAAGAGAAACACCATTAAAATCTCACAAAGGACTAGAACAGAATGGCCAACTCAAACATAATCCAACTAAATATTGGTAAACAAGACATATTTTATCAACAATATTCCTAAAAAAAAGAACTGACCTGATATTTGTTGAGGATTCTTTACAACTTTCATTTCACTTTTACACTTGGAGCTACAAGTCAAGGTTTAACAACAAAAGGATTTTCATACTGTCACACAGACTTAACTGTTCTCTAAAGATCAAAAGTTCCTAATTTCTCTGGTGTCATACTTTAAAGAATAGTACTGAACTTGTTTTTATTTTTACTTAAAAGTCCTTTTATGAAAGGGGATTATGACCAAAAGTATATTTGATAGTTCCTGGTCAATATCTAGTGTTTCACTGGATAATTAACTGCACCTATTAGTAGTTCTGTCCTTTGTGTGGATAACAGTTTTATTTTACTTTTTTATTGCATCTGATTTTTTTTTTGTCCTGTTTTATTGTGTATCAATGCAGACTGTAACTTCATTGTTCCTATGGGAATTATCATCTTCATAACAGGAAACTCAAGTCCTAAAAGATCTAATTTGAATCAACAACTATCACAAAAAAAAAAAACAAAGAGACAAGAAAACAGTGAACTAAATGAGTTCCATCTGTGATGTCTATTATTTAGAGCAGTTGCAGCAGATGTGTGTGTGTGTGTGTGTGTGTGTGTACGTGTGTGTGTACGTGTGTGTGTGTGTGTGTGTGTGTGCGTGTGTATGTGTGTGTTTGTGAGAGGCTAGTTGTATAGTAACCTTTCTTGCCTTTTAGGGATCTCATCTGCACACAGAGTGCTGCAGGTTGAGACATTTCAGTCCAGCTGCTATGTCAAATTATGTAAGTACAAACACAACAGGCTTTTTAAGCCATAATAATTCTAAACACTCAAGTCTCATTAAAGAAGCTTATATCACATACATTTGATGATAACTAGACAAATGCAAAGTAAAAATAGGACCCAGTCTAAATGAAGCCAGTACATTCGGTGATGCTGTTTTAAAAATGTGTTGCTCTAAATAAAAGCTCTAGGGAAATGGACAGCAGGCAGTAACACAGACAATAGTGTCACTATGCTAACATACATTGTTATAACAGCTCACAAAGTACAATAATGATAATTGGGGAAGGCAGTGAAGCAGAGATAATAGGCCAACAGATGGTCTGTGATTTAGTCAGTGGGCTACAACCTATGTCATCAATTAAAACTTACTTAACTTACTTACTTTTCATGTCAAAAATATGACAATTCCTGACTTTACATGTTAAAAATCTCAACTGAACCTAAACCTGTTCAGAAAAGATATCTTCACACTGAAGCATTATACAGTACTCCATTATTCTGCATAGAAATGTGTGTATATTTAAGGATGTTGTAATGTTTTGATTCAATTCCAATATTAAAGAAAGAAAGAGTTAAATACTTACAACATTCCAGAAATTGTTTTAGACGTTCAAAAACTGCATTCAGGAAGCCCTAAAAAAAAGGAGAAGAGAAGCTGAGAAAAGCGCCATCACTCTGACTTTTCGGCAAGTTGAACCCCCCTCTGTTTTGTTCATCAGTATTTCCCAAATGCAAATTAAAAAGAATAATAATTATAATAATAATAATAATTAACTACTTCCTGTAGTAAGCTTAAGTCGATCCAATGTGACATTGGAAACAAAACTGGATTCACCCCAAAAAAGAGCTCACAATCCAGCACAGTCAAAGTCAAAACATTTTAAGATGAGTAACCTTATATCAAATCTCCATGGTCATGTACATTTGGAGTACATTGCAGTACTCGCAGAAAACACAAATACATGTAGAGAACATGCCAACTTCTCAAAGTATAAGCACTTACAACCGTGGAGTTTAGATAATTAACCAAGATGCAATCTGTTTATTTGCACATTCCTGTTTGACCTTAAGGTCAACAGCAGTAATTAATCACTCCTTCAGCGACCAGCACAGCCATTGCTCTAGAACCAAGAATCAAGATCCAACCACAGGAGAAAAGAGGGGGAAAGAGGGGGAGGGCTGAAGAGGGAACAAGGTGTGAGGCAGGTATTTGAAAGGCTAATTGTGAGGAATTTAGAGAAGAGAGGGTGACGGGGTGAACGACATAATGAGGTTGAAAACTACTTCACATCAAGTGTGCAGGACATTAGAAATGACTAGAGCAAAGGACGTACAAGAAAAGTATGGTGGTGAGTCACTGAACGGTGAATAAAGTTTTGACATCAGAAGAAGAAGTGAGAGTCACGGCTTTAACACAGAAAAACACAAGGTTACTTTTAAAGGTGAGTTACTTAAAGGTGAACTAATGTGATGGCAAAAAAAAAGAGACATAAAAAGGTCAGTACCCATGAGGACTTTGACAAATGCTTTTTCTGATTTTAAAAAGCATTTTAGTAAATATATCCATCCATCCATTTTCATCCGCTTATCCGTTACCGGGTTGCGGGGGCAGCAGTCGCCACCCAAATCACATTGCACCGTACCGAAACCTTCCTGCGGGTGGTGAGTCCACTGGAAGGTATTAACCGCCCTAACCGGGATTCGAACTTGCCCAGGAGGTGAACCCTGGGGATCCACACCAATGACAGAGACATTGCCTCTGGGCCAAAGCGCCACTTTAGTAAATATATGTGGTATTTAAATTTAAAAAATACAAATGACAAACATAATGAACTGCACACACGTGTTATACAATGTACATGACAGTTTTTTAACTGGATGCCAGAACACTGTAACCCGTGTGATTTGTACACTTGGGCACTTGACTATGCCCACTTCTTGCCTGCTCATCTATCTTTTAGCTAATACGTGCTAGAGAAGCATCTCACAAAAACAAAGCTGCCCTGAACAGTAAATTATGACATATACTCAGAAAACTCACAACACCAAATATATGTAAAATAGTACACTGATTCTTGCAATCCCACCTGTTCCTGGTTTAATTTAAAACGAACTCTGTGCTTTACCATTCCAGAAAGATTCCAGAAAGGTTGAGCAGAAAAAGCATTTCATACATAAAATTGAAAAAATGCAGCAGACAGATCAAACAATCGCAGACTTATAAGAATTTTCAAAACAGCCACAGAGTTAATTAAAACAAAACAATGAGCGTAACATGGTCATTTAAATCCAAATTTTCCCCCAATTTTTTAAGCCTCACCTGATCCATTCACAAAAATTAACTCTCTTTCTGGTTCATTTGTTCTGGAGCATGAAACTTGGCAGTGAGACACGTACATCTTTCATGGAAAATCTCCAGCCTCCAGCTAAAATAGTCTAGACTACAAGACTCCACAGTGTGGAGCAACAGATGCAGAAGGAATAAATAGTAAACAACATGAGCTAATAATTCATTCTGCAACTGGTGAGGAGTAACACGATGATGCATCAGATGGTGAAGTGAAATCCTAATATTGTCTGGGAAGACTCTACCGTAAAATAAATCTCTACAAAGACATCTTTAAATTTTACAATATTACGAACTGGAGCAGAGATACGTCTGTTGTGGAAGGAGGTGTTTCACAGAGATATTTCTGTCCTGAATCACCGTCGGCTAAATAACCAACGGGACAAATAGTATCACTGAGCAATGACTGCAAGTAGTGAGTCTGAGATATTAACAGCTTTTACAGCCAAACATGAAACATTAACTCCACAGTGTATATCACAGACTCACAGTGCTGGAATAACAAGCCTCAGCTCAAGGATGATTGTGTTTTAATGTGAATGTTTTAACCATTAAACATTCCTTAGCCTGCCAGCAAAAAGTAGTCTCATTAGTGGGATAATAGAGTGTCACTAAGTGTCCTTGGCAAATGTATTAAAAAAAAACAATTAGGCAATAAAACAAAACATCATGGGGATGAAGAGAAATTGTGAGAACAGAAGCCAGTGAATGGCTGCTCCCTTATGTAAAAAATAAAACATAATAATGATTAAGTTTGGTCAATATCAAAATCAAAATTACTTAACCCAATTACTCATTGTCTTTGAAAAAACGTGGTACATTTATTGCACATGAAAAACAGAAAAAGGTGATTTCTAACACCTCCCTGTACAACTTATAACTGAAAGTATCATATTTAAATTTTAAAAAGTTAATAACAAATAGGAAATTTGCAATGTAGGGCACTTCCAGAATAAGGAATAAGGAGGAAAAATACTAAATAAAAGGTACAATGCATATAATGATGTAATACCAGTTGTCATGACTAATTAAACTAAGAAAGTAAATACGACCATGTTAGAAATGTAAGTCTTCTTTTGCAAATAAAAATGTGCTAGTTCTCTTCTCTTTCCGCCGTCTTTCCGCTTGCTGCCCATAAACAGTTCAGCCTTTGGAAAGTGTACAGACTATCCAACTACACAAGGCTTTATAAAATAGTTCTATCAATAATCGCTGTTTTTAATTACATTGTTTTTATGATCATCGAGAGCCCAAATCGAAATCATTACTTAAATAATTCCACAGCCTTAATACAGTATTAGACTAATCCTTTAAAGAGGCATGAGGGCAGGAGCTGGAGCCTATCTAAGCACTCGTCGGACTGCGCTACACCCTGGACACTTCACTGGTCAATCACAGTCCCACAAAGGAAGACAAAGACAAAAAGGAGACAAACAAGTGCCACTCATATTTAAATCCACAATTATTAAACACTGCCCAGTTAGCCTACTACTAAATATATATACCGACAGTGGGCAGTAGTGGCTTAGTGGTTAAGGAAGCGGACTTGAGTCCGGAAGGCCTGGTTCGAGTCCACCAGCTGCTAAGCTACCACTGTGGTGCTCTGAGCATGACACCGTCCCCACTCACTGCTCCCCTGGTCCTTAAAGCTGCCCACTGTTCACTTTGGTGATGGGTTAAAAACAGAGGTCACATTTGATGGTGTGCTGTGTCACAATGGCAAATAATTCACTTTCACAATACGATAAAGCCAGAGAACACACGTAGAGAAGGTAAGATCTCTTGCCCCTGCAAATGAATTATTTTTAATTTAAGCTTAAACAGATATCAAAATACCATCTCTCTAATGCTTTACTGTACAATCCTGTATCAACCATAGCATAAAGAAAAACCATCACTCACCATCACTTCAGCGTTCTGTTGTGGTTCTTGAAATCCATGGACAGTCAACTTGCGAAGCACTGAAAAAGTAGAAATTTAGAGTTCAGTTTTGCTCTGTAACTGTTGTGCCCCAATTTACCACCAGTGGTATCCAATAATAACAGATATCAAAGTTTAAATGCAAAATTGTTGTTTGGAAATATAAATATTAAAAATAACATTCAGCTGTAGGCTGACATAAGTGCTGAGAATATGGAGAGGTTTTTAATTTGAACCATACAACCAGGAGTCAAACACTTATATACTTATAAACTTAAAACTATGGGGTTTTTTTTTAAACGTGGCCATGTCATAAAACTCAATTTCTATACATGACTGCAGTTTAATTTTAATTTTTAAAACATATGAACTGTTTTTCTGTGAGGTTTTCTGGTTTGTGACAGTTTGTATGTTTTCTGTTATCTTCACCTTTGAGAGAGAGCAACGTCCTTTCCAGTGAATTGAGGGCTGCAGCCTCGTCTCTACCATAGATCTGCTGGAGGAAGCAGTCTGTGTAATGACTCCACAGGGAGCAGGCAAAGCTGTAGATGCCCGACGCCAGCTGCCAACAAAACACAAACAGTCACAGTCCCAATTACAATATTCTGAATCGAGGTGACCATTTATCAACAGGTGTATAAAAGCACTCTGGCGTAAGTTCAATCATAAATGCACGGCAATGCCAGACGTCGATGCAAACATCACCCTCGAAAGCAAAGACTTAAAATTAGTCGCTTTAGATGATGATGCTAATACAAAACCACTTTCATGTAATACATTCATTGAGAAAAAGAGCACACGGGAGCAGAAGGCGACCTCTGAGTCGTGTTCTAATTTAGCCCTGAATGAACTTCCTATTACAGTCAGTGCCTGAAATTTATTTAGGCCAGAAACAATTCCATTTTAAATGTGTTTTTCCAGCAGAAGGAAAACAAGGCCATTAAAGAAGGCAAAAAAAAAACTCAGTTCTATCAGCTGTATCACGTATGCGCTGACCCAGCAGCTCAGAAAATTGAGTAATAATGAGCTTTGTTTTCATCAAAAGAACACAAACAGGAAGGAGAGGAGACTCACCAAACAAATCAGTCACTATTCAAACATAACTTAACATTCAAGCCTTTACCCTTGACCTAAATTGTTTAAATAATGGAAATAACAGCCAGGAAATCGGTATCAGTAATCACAAGAAAGTGATACACTACTTGGGAGAATGTGCTGTGAGTAACAATTATGGAAGGCAGCTATAGTAATAAATGTGTTGGTAATAGATACAATTATTTATATGATGCAATTGTCCACAATGGCTTTTAGGCCATCAACATTACTTGTATGGGATTACCGCATTTTAGCATCAGAGACAAAGACGGAAGCAAGATTTACTGTAGAAATTGTGACATTACAATACAAGTTATTGTTATACACCTGAAGACAGTGGTTTTCAGAATGGGGGCTTCTAGGGGACGCTATGATATAGAATCAATTTTCTTTTATTGATATAACCATTATCCTAAACCGTACATGACGTGATAATCTGTGTAGCAAGCTAACGCAAACTGAACAGGTTTTTGCCAGTGCTGAAAACATGTCCGTTAATGAATATGAAAAAAAAAAAAAAAATCCTATAAAATATGTAAATGTTACTGAAAAGTGAGTAAAAGTAAGAGTACATAGTACATACTATGTTGTAGCTTCATCATTAGGGCAATGGCATGGAAACATTTGGGAACCTCTGCACTGAAACACTGACACATCTACACAGTTCAAGTGACTAAGTAAACATAGGAAACCTCGCTTTTTATCTTTGCTTTTAGTACCACTGTTTTCCTTATTCCAAATTTGTATTCTCTAATGCACATGTCACCCTACAACTCAGAGCTATGCAACCTACTGTGAACAATACAGCTTTTAAGTTCCTTGCATTGAGATGAAACCTGAACTAAAGGAGTAAAATTATTGGTACTCAGTACAGGAGAGCAGAGACATATAAAAATATTTGTATTCATAACATAGTGTAAAACATAGTATTGGGACAACCCTAGTAACAACGGTATATAAAATAGAAGCTGGTCATTAGATTGAAGAAAAAACTTTTTTTTTAAGAAATCCCTGCTTTGACAGGACAGCAGAGGCTCGGGCAGATTACTTAGAGGAAAGTGCAGAGTTGTCAAGTTCTCAGGTTTTGGAGAGATTCTCTTGAGCTCACCACTTTCCATTTCACAGACCCAAAACTAATCCAACATATAGAACCTTAAAGTGATGAACCACAACTGAAAACACTGAGACTATTTCTTTTCACTTCCACAGAGGACACATCTACACGTGCATGACAGCCAAATAGATATTAAATGGTTTAAATAAACCGCTAGCGGAGGCATTAAATGGAGACATCGATAAAAACTAGAGTGCATTTTCTGCTTCTGCAATATTAGCTTTGGTCTTAAAACATCTCAAGGGGGAATATTTGGAATAAACCTTAGTTTAAGAAGTTAATACTGCAGTACATTAATCATCAAACTTTAAGAAAAACTTAATATTGAGATAATATTCATATTATACTTCTGTACAAATGTACATATAGACCAACAAACATCTTGTTCTTCGTGGTATAACCAAAAGAGAGATAATCACAAAATGTGTTCCAATTTTATCACCTTAGGCAAAGGCAGCATGGCCTCCAGTGCCATGACTGATGAAACTTAAAAAAAGTGAACTTGACTTAAATCCCTGCTGTGACCCAGGTGGCACACTGCACTGAAAAGAGATTATGCAACAGCACAAGAGCTGGAAAAGTACCTTTCATGGCAAAAACTGGAGTTCCCTGACAACAAATTACATTAACTACACTAATTACACAAAAAGTAGTGACTGCAGAGGTCTGACAGCGAGTTTTGGTAAATTGCTTATACCCTGAATCTTATAGCATTTTCAATCCTACAGGTATTAATCAACAGATCATGAGCAGAGCTTTACCAATACTGACGCATTTCAACAAAAAAAACTAGGCACAGTCTACTGGCTTTGAGGGAAGTGAAAGTATCACTTAAACTGTTCCATTATTTCCATGACTCAATAAGCAAATTAATGTAAATGTTTTTATATATATTGTTATTTGTTGTCATTGGAAGACATAAGCACATTCAGCATAAAGGCACATTTTTTTCAGGTTTAGTTGAATTGCTAACAAGACTATATTGTAATAGAATCCTTGACCTACATAAATACACCACCCATGAAAGACTGAAATGTGGAAGAAAAACATGAAGTATTGGTAATTCCTCCTAAAAAATTAACCACGTTTTTATAGAGCATTTGAACTTCCCCTAAAAGGAGACAGAACTGGACTAGAGGGAGGACAACAAAGTAGGCTTTTTTTATAGCTCTAATTGTAGTAGGCCTACTATTGTATGCAGTTTGCATCTCGGCCATGAGACAATTAAAAAGGATAGAGATAAGCGTTTTAATTTATTTTCTTTGGTCCTTTTCTTTTCTCTTCTGTTACAGCTTTTTGCAGTGTTACAGGCATCATTTTTCATTTGTTTATATTCGACAAATACAATTTTGGTTCTCAGTGAAAACTCTGCTATGATGCAGTCAACATATTTTAGTGACTGTTTTAGTGAAGAGTAGATAACAGAAGAGGAGAGACTAAATGAGGACATGAAAATATCAGCAGCATTACTGCTACAGGACATTTTATATTAGTATATTAATCACAGACTTGATATTTTAATCGTTTAATATATCATCCTGGCTGAATTTAAGCCAGGAAGAGACGATATGAAACCGTCATGTTTGAAAGTCTAAAAAGTTTTCTTCTGCTTTTGGGTTAAATCAGGTAACAACAACTTTCCCCTGTTCTTGCTCAGACCCTGATTTAATAAGGTGTGACATTGTAGATGGTGGCTGAGCCTTACCACCAGAGACGGCATTCACAGGTGCAGGGTGAAATTAAATAACCCAGATTAAATCAGTGTAGACACAATGGGTGAAGCATGTAATGGGAACTAACAGTGGTGCATCACCCTTACTGTTGTCACCTCTTCACTGTGTGTACATGCATTGGCTCCAAAGAGAGCTGTGCTGCGGCAGCCGATTGGGAGACAGAGAGTGGCAGCGGGGTTGAGGAGGTGCAGGGGGAGTTGCAGACCACAGAGTGTAAAAGTCATCAGAGCAACCTAAAAAAACTGGTCTGAGTTATGCTCGTGATGTCCACTGGTCTCTGTATGTCATAATGTTTTTGTATTTTGGTCTGACTCATTGTTCGTCATGTGAAAAATGTATTTCCAAACTGTAAGTTTTGTGTTTTGCTTTCCAGCTCTTTAAACCGACAATCAAAAAAAAAAAAAAAAAATCAGCTTTCGCAGCAGGTAATAACATGTATTTGAGATGTCCTCTTTAACAATGTAAACACATTTACGTTGGCACATAACATTAAACATTACCCCTGAACTTAATACTGATCCACCTAAAAACATCAAGATTTGCTTGTGAAAGTGGTGGGGGGAAAAATACGTATATTCAAAACAGTCTACTTACATCCTGGAATAGCCGCCTGTCTTGTGCCAAACGTTTGGACGCAAGAGTTTTGGTGACGTGATAAAAGGTTAGCATTGCTCTGTGCTGCTGCAGGCCATCCTGACCCTTAACAGACTCCAACAGAATAGGGATGAGCTCCGGCCACTGCCTGGGGCAGTCCAGACGGGCCACCTTGGCGATCAGTACAGCAATTTGAGTCGCTATCTGTTAGG
>NC_024328.1:5899267-5939106 GCF_000523025.1 Cynoglossus semilaevis | reverse complement strand
GGGGGGGGGGTTACTTGAGGCAAAGCATAACCAGAGCAGAAGGTGGCTGTGTCAAGGGAACTTGGTGGGTATTTAGTCACAATAAGAATTTTCCCAAAAGCTTAACAGTACTATGGGCATTTCATGTCAAGACAGGAGCTGAGAATCATCAATGAATGTACAAACACTCCATCAAGGCTTCCTGGCTTCAGATCAAGGTCTATTAGAGTTTACACTTCATTAATATTCGCCAGAAACGTGTGAAAAGAACTTCTGAGATGCCCCTAAAGGAAGCTGTGAGATTAATTAAGAGAAAAAAAATCTCTAAATTGTAGGAAAATATGTATTATAAAAAACAGAAACTATTTCCAGTGGGTGAGACTGGATTTCTAAACTGCAATGTCATGAAATTTAAAACAAAGGACTGATGAGTTTACAAAACTCCCACTGATCAAACGAGGCCTCCACACTCCAGCTCCCACATTGACATGCACGGACATGCACAGCACCTCGCAGAGATTCGATTGGACGAAGTGAGGTTATGACTGAAGGGACATATGGTGATTAAATGGCTCTTATCGCTGGCCATATGGGTCCTATCAGTCGTGGTGGTGAAGGGCTGTCCCTTGGGGACACACAGGCTGCAGAAAGCAGGATAGATGGATGGCCACCCTTCGGTGCCACCTGCTGTGTCTCCTCAGACAGATGTATCACACTGTATGATTCCCAAATGTATCCATTTGTGGCAGCATTCTCTTGGGAGCTTTAACCTATTGGGTTTATACTAAAAACCTATTGACCAATGAGTGTGACTCCCAAATGCATCATAGATGCAGCTAATAGACCATTTGAACTAAATGAAAAAGACAGAGCTTTTTTTTTCATTTTTTAAGCTCTGGCAATTCACAGTTAACAAAAGAGTAAATTCTCCTAAATTCAGATCAACAATGCTATTTTCTGGAATTACAGGGGTCTTTGGTTTACGACTTCCCTGACCTACAGTGTTTTGTGGTTGTGTTGTCATCTCCCAAACATTTATTAAAAAAGTCTTGTTCCACCATTCATTTTAGTTGCCTGATGTTAAATATGTAACAGCATTGTCTGTCTTCTGTGCTGACAGTTGTCCTATAAGTAAATTGTTTGAAAAACTCAACAAATCATAGTACTTATAGCAGTGGTTCTTAAACTGTGGTACACGTACCACTGGTGGAGCGCTCTCAAGTGGTACACTGGGGAAATTCATATTTTCACATTAATACAACATTTAAACATAAACATCTTTCTAAACACCTCTTCTGTGTGGTGGAAGCTAATAGAGAAGGCCTACGCTACTATATTCTAATGTTGGTCATCATGGTGGAACTTATAGAGATCAATGTTTTCTCAGGTGGTACAGAGTAGAAAAAGTTTGAGAACCACTGACATATAGTATAGAAGTACATTATATTGCAATATGTTGTTTTGTTATCCCTGTATCTAGTACGTAACAGTACTGTCAGATTTTTGTCAATAATAATAATAATATGATAATAATAATAATGATAATTTAACTTCATTGATCCCCTAGTTGGGAAACTCCAGCCCCTGACAGGCACCATTCCTCTGGGAATTGAACCCAGAATTCTCTGCTCTCTTCTTCCCAGGCAGGTGTGCTAACCCCTATGCTACGGAACCAACACAACAGTAGAGATATCAATACACACCATGATAAATTTCCCTTTCAAAACAGGGACTAAGGGGTTTTGTGGTAAAAAGAGGGGAATTTGCATCTTTGTTGTCTTCTCCTTTCAAAATTAGTACAGTATTTGTTCCAACACAGTAATGTTTACTGTGCCTCAAAGATGAGAAAAGATAACATGTTGTTTCAGATCTCCTTCATGATTTTGAGCAGATTTGTTTGGTCTGGCTGAACAAAAGCTTTTGTTTTAGCAGGTGGCTGTGAGACAGAATAAAAGTATCAAAAGTAGGAAAGTACCTCTCATCACCTGCTGCTCGAAACACTTTGAGAACGGCAGTAACAAGTTTGTCAGCCACAATGTATGGCTGACGACTAAGGAGCAAAACAAGTGAAAAGAAAGGCGAAAAGAACGAATGGATTTGTTACATGTACAGTGATGAAGGATTGTGACTATAGATATGTAAGAGAGGAGAGGAAAGAAATGTTTTAGATAAGAGATAAGAATGTTTTTTAGTTATGGACAGGTTTTGGAAATTAAACAAAGAATTAAACAAAATGTTTAACTACTTTTTTAAATTGTTTTTATCACATGTTAGAACTCAAACAATAATAACTGATGGATAATTATTAGCAGCAAGTATTTGTGCCTCGTAGGGAGGACAACGATGTTGGACTTTGGGGAGAAAAAAAACTTGATTTTGACAACAATTCAACGAATTACCTGATTGACAGGCTCGTTAAAGTTTGTGATGAGACCTGCCCGCAATGATGTCTTCTCCTCTTCTGATAATGCACTGTAAAAAGAAAAGAAAAGAAACAACAACACAACTACATTTAATTAAAGCATGTACCTAAAATATGGACATCACAAAAACACAATGGCGAAAACTTTTGCACCTTTTTGCATAATTCCATGCTTGCAACAATAACAAGAACTGTAACGTAACCGTAACATAAGCAAATAATGCATAGGGACAACATGAAAATGTTTCTTGTGTTTTTTCAATGTTTTTAACTCAGGCTCTCTTTGCTGAAGACGGTCCACAAACTAATTCACCCAGTCTCACTTTGACAACAATGTGCCAGCTGCCCTGGCATTGTTGGATGCAGCTCTTATCCTAAGTGACTCATTAAGTTTTCATTTCAAATTCTACACATGCAAGCCACAAACTTTAATATGGTGATGATATGAATTTGATATCAATCTTTAGTTGTTATGGGATCAATTAAATCCCTAAGTAAAACTCAGTAGTACTCGCCCTGCCAGCAGCTTGGTTTAATCATTAAGTTTAGATAAAGCGGCCACTTTCCTCCAACTCATGTGTTGTAACAAGCAAATTATTTTTCCAGGGTTCCAGGGTTTTCAAATTATTTTAACAGGGTAAAGGATGTCTGAAATAACATAAATAAAAGATCAGAATTTATAATGTTTACTTCAAGGGTTTCCGAGCCATGGCATTGGTGAGTGTTTGATGTGTTGAATAGTGAAGAATAAATCACGCTGTAACCTTGAGCGAGCACATACGGGTGGGAAAAACAAATTACCAGGAACAGAGAGTAAGATTTACAGGTAAGATTTACAATACAATATTTTGGTAATGTTCAAAGTACGATGAGGATTTCAGAAATAGTGGGTGAAGTGCTACAATAAAGATTTACACAAGTTTAGTACAACACAAAGTTTCCCAACTAAAGCTACACAATCCCAAATATGTGTGTCAATCTCTTCAATAAACAACAATGAGGTAAACAGACAAGGACGGATAATAAATAACAAAGGTTTACGATGTGCATTCTATTATACTATATTAATGTATTTGCTATAATGATGATGTATACAGGAGGTCCACAGTTTACAGTGTCATCGACCTACGATGTTTTGTGGTTCTCCCATAAATGTATTCAGAAAGTCTTGTTCCATCACTTCAACGTATGGCGTTAAAACAAATTTCGCATGGGAACTATGTGTGACTCTATGTTTGGAATGCTTTAATGTGTACAGTAATTACAGATGAAAACTTTCCATGTAATTCCACCTACATGTTGTAGCTCAATAGAACATGAACTGTTCTGTTCCCCACAAGGCTTCAAACTCTCAGGTTAAAAGCAGGGATACAAGGCAAGGGCAAAATAGAAGAAAAATCACTGACTTAACTCTTCATAAAAGTAAAGACGCAAGAACTGACACTGGGATTTTTCTGGACTAATCAAAAGAATGAGCAACCTAACATCTTACTAATAATAGATTTATATTTGGTTAAAGCTTGTATTGCTGTGAGAATTGATCATTTTAAAATTCTAATGACAGATTATCCATACTAAAAAACATGTCATATAATCACGAACACCTGTACAGTCTGGGTCATTCAACTTTTACTTCATGAAATACTTGGTAGATTGCTGCATTTTAACATTTTACTTCAAAATAACTTTAACAGGGAAAATGATTTCTCTTTAAAACACTAGAGAAAAATTCTAAAGTGAAGGTGAAAAAGAAAAAAGAAAAAAAGAGAAACAAGCTTGTACTCACTGAGGTGCTACTCTCCTCCAGTATCTGTCGATGCCATTCTTGAAGTACAGCACAGCCAACCACCTCACATTCACATCAAGCATGTGGTTGTTGAAGATATTCTGGTAAGAAGAGGTCAGAAAGATGGATTTAAAAAAAATCTGTAAACATCAATATTGTGGGGGTCGATAAACTCCTGTGAAAGGAGAGCTTGCATACGTCTTCATGGTGTTTTTCTAACAAGTCTCTGGGTCTAAATGAAGAGCTAACTCAATTCTTCATGGTAATATCCTTTCTGTTGTTGCCACAGTCAGAACCATTTGAGGCTGTGGTGAAAGGAAGTAGTCTCTCTGCCACACAAAGGAGTCTTAAACTGAAATGATCTGAGAGCCACTGCCTATCTGAAAAACCCAGATATTTAAGAAAAAGACAATTTATGAAATACTGTGTAATTCCAATGCCAACAGCTAGTGCAAATCAAATATTTTTATTTATCTTAATTTATTATCCAACAAAGGTACATTAACATGAAAATTGAAACTTTTTTTTTTAAATACCTCAGGGGCAAAATTAAATTATCATCAATTTCATTTAGTTGCAGGCTTGATTTGGGAGATTTGGGCTGAAAGTTTTCCCAGAGCAAAGTGTTTTAATAAGCAGATTGCAAAGTACTGCTTTTAAAGACTGAATGTTCCTATTCCTAATGTCACTAGTCACAACTTCAGTTGTCAAACAAAATAAGCAAAAAAAATTAAAAAGTTCAACATAATTTGCAGCTTTATGCTTCCATGTCTTACTCACATAGGTGCTGATACGTCTGTCGTTTTCTGCTGACACTCTTATTACCACATGAATTAAATGCCGGCATCTACAGTGGAAAAAGCTTTTTAACACCACACCACATCTGCAGCGGGTGTTAAAATGAGTTTTGACTTGTGGAATACGGAAGTCAAAGCTTTCAATGTACATCATTTCCCAGTGTCACACCATTTGTTGACCCTACGTGCTTTCTAGATAGGACATGCCGAGTCGCTCTCATGGATGGCATCCTGAAAAAGACGCCCCCTCCCATCAACAAAGTGTTCCCACTATTACTCTTCAGATATCTGGCTGAGAAGTGTGACAGAATTCTCAAAGTCATCCTGCCGTTTGCTGCAGTGGCAGAAGGTCCATAAAGAGCAGTGAAATAATATCAGAGATTGGATTCTTGGCTCTAACAGTTCCATGCTTGGGGGGGGGGGGGGGGGGGAAAAATTTTAAATGAAAGAGGGATTATAGTTTTCTTTTAATATCAGTGTCCCTGAAGACCCTCCATTGTGTATGAATAGAATAAAATACCAATAGCAATACCTTAGCGAGACTGTTTACCTGACTGTAAGACTGTAGCCTCCCAGTTAATGTTTATGATATGCATCAGTG
This sequence comes from Cynoglossus semilaevis, assembly GCF_000523025.1. Classification (NCBI taxonomy): domain Eukaryota; kingdom Metazoa; phylum Chordata; class Actinopteri; order Pleuronectiformes; family Cynoglossidae; genus Cynoglossus; species Cynoglossus semilaevis. The sequence goes on along the minus strand of NC_024328.1, from coordinate 5,933,521 downwards.
CAACTGCTGTTTAGCTGGCCAAGCAGAAATGTGATTTATTGATGCTGTCCTCCCTGTGCTGTCACTGTAGGGAAGCACAGAGACATAATTCTCTTGTGCTGAATTTAAAAAAAGGAAAAAAAAAATAAGTGCATCATGGGAGATAATAACGGGCTGTGGACCAGAACAACATTGCCAGGTTCACAGAATGAAGTGTAAACACAGTTTGTCAACATTTTCAAAAACACGACACTCAGCAATAAAACAACACTTGACAAGAATCAAGCCAGGACTGTGGCAGGAATTAAAGTAATTACCATCAAATTAATTAACTTTTTGGCATGGTTGTTCCTCTAGAACCCTGAAGGAACTAAACATGTGTGCGTTTTGAATTCCATTCATCATTAACTGAAGAATTCACATGCTCATCTGAGACTGTCACAAAAAAAAAATCATTGTGCCTACTGTATTGCAGTATATCTTAATATATTGTATTGCTGTTAAAAAGGGTTTTGTTTTCACCTCCTGTAAACCAATAATGACTTTTGGGAGTTTCAATTAAAACTATTCCTTCTTCTACTGTTTTCTTTGGCTCAAACTTAACCCAAACCAACATGAAATGCATATGAGACAATGGCAGTTTTTGTTTTGATACAAACAGAGTGGGCAGTGTTGAACAAATGAGCCCCTTGCTGAAGAGAAATCAATACCATAACAGCAACAACCAACTTAATGCGATATGCACCACACTGTTATTTGTCCTCACCAGAAGGACGGAGTAGAAGCCTGGCTGAGTCTCCCACTGTCTGAGCTGCTCTTCTGCAGGTTTAAGCACAGCTGTGTCCTGGCTGGTAGCTTGGGTTAAGGCTTGCAGCACCACTGAACTGGCACTATCCATATCCATGTCTGGATATATCTGCAAAAACACAAGTGAAGCAGAAAAGGGGAGCGGGGTTAGTTGGGGGAAGGGGGTCAAGGAAAAACAAAAATGTGTCTGCCTATTGAAAACCTATTGAAAACCTATTGAAAACATCAATATGTACAATAGACAAGTCACAAGAGGCCAAAGAAGTTCATATTTATAGCAAAGTATGGTATGCTTCTGACAGATTCTGAGTGACCTTTGACCTAAGCAGACTTTTTTGGGAGGTGTTTGTACCAGCTTATAAAACAGCTATTTCTCATAGTCAGCTCTGAGCGCAATGGCGTTCATTTAACAGCATATCCTTCTTTGACTGTCAAGACATTAAAAGGAAATTAATGTGTATATTTCATATGTACACATAATTTTTATTTTCTCAGGCGAATGAAGGACTGAAGAGCTGAAGTCTAAAATCCCAAGAGTATTGGTTAAAAAAAAATCATTTGCAGTAATGCTGTAAACATTGAGCAAGACTGCCCTCTACAGTCCAGAACATATATTTTACACCATTTCTTTTTCATATTTCTAAGATGTTAGCACACAGCCATTTGTGAACAAACTCGTCAAGTAAACTAGGAATGTAATAATTTTAAAAAACAGGGTAATAGAATATGTATTTTTTTCAGTAATATTAAGTAAAATTAAGTAGCATAGTTGGCATATAATTGAGACAAATGTACAAACATTTAGAAAGGTTCCTAAGGTTTCAATATCTTAAAAAAAAGGAAACAGCCAGAAAACAAGAAAATTAGTAAAAACATGTGTTTGTTATTATATTACTGAATGGATATAATCATTAGTAAAGAAGAAAGAAACAAGGTAGTCTCCAGTCAACACAGAAAGGCTCAGGTAACACTATACTTTAACTATGAAAGATCTTTGTCTTAGAGCCAACTCACCATCTCAGAGACAAACAGGTATGTATTTTCATACATCACAGTGGTTTCCTGTTTCTATGTGAATAGATTAATAATACATCTCTAGAGTGTTGTGTATGTACATGTAAAAGTAATTAATAATTAACAAAAGCCCTATTTAAATAATTCTATCTTTCAAGTGTCGTTATCATCAGCAAGGAAACAGAGGTAAATGTTTTTATGCAGCTCCTCTGTTCACTAATAACTGCAGACATTTGACATTGGTATTTTGGAAAATCTTGTGATTTTTGCTGTGATGCACTGCCATCACTACGTCACATGTTCAATGTTCAAACAAAACTTAAGCAAATGTGTTACTTTATGAAAACATTTCACACCACAATTACTGCTGGCTTGTTTGGTTTGTTTTACAAACCTGTAAAAGCCTTAACTTTCGTTGCGACAAGTTAAAACTAAAAGTACTAATTTTGATACATTGTGATTAGAGAGAAAAGACAAATATATAACCTTTGTGGCTTTGGAAAAATACACATTTTTAATGAAATTTAACATTTGAAATGAAACATTTAAGCGTTGTCCATAAATTTAATAGGTGGGATTTCGGGTCATACTGCCTAACCTTTAAAAGGAGGTTTTTAAATGTCACTACACTGTTTATATCAAATACATGAGTGTTATGTCAATACCAAAGGTCTAGGGTTACAGCTTCCTGAGCAAATATGGAAACCATGTATCGGGAAATGTCAGAACGTGCTCCCACTCTGACGTCAGTCCACTCATGTTTATACTAACACATGTCACTGTCAAGGCTGCAGACAATTCACACCGGTTATACTGTGCACAACATTAAGCCAATATGTTGAGGGAAATATTAACACGGACTGAATTGTCAAGTAAAGGTATTGACAAAATAACCTGACACGTGTGCATGTAAGTTGCGCTAACGCCAAGAACGACCTGTGTTGAAATTGTTTCTCACAACACGAAACAATCATATTTTGACGAAAAAACATGAATCAGATTTATTTCTATTATTTTAAGGGATGCATGACCAAAATAAACCTAGGGTGAGGCTGCAACGGCGACATACGCAGCAGATTTTATTTGGATGTGAGTTTTGATAGCGTTGGAGGGTTATCTATGTGATTTGACAGTCGTCGGCTGTCAATTAAATGCATCAACTGCACATTAAGGGAAGACACGGTTTTCTAAAAACCTTTTAAAAATGCACATATAGCACAAAAGCTAAGTTTTCGCTAACTAGCAGGCTAAACATATCCAAAGCTAAACCAGGGGCCGACAACGTCTGATATATTAAATATAACATTTACTATGTGAACCGGGTAATATTGAATATACGGGTAGACTTACCCAGGAATGTGGCAACGGGAAATTGAGTATATTCCTGTTACAACCTTTGTTTAAGCTCCGTCAGTGATAAATGTAATGGGAAATGTTGGAAACACGCTTGTGAGAATGGCGCGAGCAAGACAGGAGTCGCATAGTGATGACGTATGAACTCGGGGTCGCCGGGTATTCTATCAGATTTGCATTCCCTGTTAGGTTTGTATGCTTTGTGTACTCAGTTTTCGCCTGATTGGAAGTAGTTCTGCTTCTCAGTTAAGTGTGTAGCTAGCCCAACATGGATCATTCACTTTTTAACTGTGTTAGAAACCCTTTGATTTATTTTGTTCTGATTTGTTTTTCCGTCACAATCTTCTTGAGAAGTGCATTATTCATTGGACAATTTCAAAAGAATTTGGCTAGATAGGAACATCTGTAAACTTATTTTGGAAGAAGAGCGTGTTAAAATAATGTTAAAGTGAGTGTTGAAGAATAAATTAAAATGAAACTGCTGATGTTTTACGTTGCTAGATGTAAAATAACGATCACATTCTTTCTGCTTTATTGAAAATGTTTATTTCTGAAAACCTTGTGTGATTATCTTCTCATTAATGACGATAATAATAGTTGTATACTATAATGCAAAATTTTGTATTCTGTCTTTTTTTAATTCATGTTCTTGAGTATTTTGGGAGGTTCGCTCATAATGTATGTGTGTGTTAAGACATCCGAACTGTTGTGTTTACCAGTGGCCCTCAATATACTAGGCACAAATATTTTAAAACAGAATTAGTAAAAAAACGAATTGATTTTTAAATTGTCTACATTTTAGAAAGCAATGAAGACTGCATTAACACCACACTATGGTAAAATAGTAGTTGTAAACTCATACCTCTGTTTCTAGTGTGCTACAAACCCTAAAGAATGTGGAAAAGCCCATAAAGAATGTGCAATAACACCTTTAAAACCAGAACCAGACTAATGACTGTCATTGAATAAATTATGTAATTTGTTCAATTAATGAGTCACAAATTAATTGCAGGTGGTTTAAATAATGTTTAAAAATTGTCACTAAACAACTTGTGCTCATCGATTAGAAATAAAAAAGGCATTTTGCAGATACAATCAAACGATACATACTGGATTATTATCATTAACATCACACACTTGTACCATTCTACCTAATCATAAAAGAATATGAATTATGGCCCACAAGATGGCGCTTTACTGCACAACTACTTCAGGCTCTAGACATAAATTACATTACATTACAATACATTTAGCAGACGCTTTTATCCAAAGCGACTTACAATTTTTGTCAGTCAACCAATCAAGCTACAGTGAACATACAAAATACATAAATAAAAGGGCCAAATGGAGGGCCAAAGGAAGCTCATAATTTCACTGGGGACACTTCATTATCGGTTTGATGTAGAATGCTGGGCAAAAATAATTTACATAAGATGGAACATTTGAAATATGTCGCCATTTAGTGGCGTTATCTCAAATTATAGTGGATTTGTTGGAACCCAGGAAATTAACATCAACCTTTACCATGCCCTGTACCAGTGTTTGGCGGATCGTATCTGGCCCACGGGACATAGTTTGCCCATGTCTGATATTAAATTTTGGTGATGAACATAGACCAAATACTCCTGTGACGTTCTAGTGATTAATTTCCGAGGATATAGAGGCTCATTTAAAGCACTGCTTATTATAGCGTTACCCAAACCGGCACCGGTGTTGATTGACTTCCATTAAAGCTTGTGAATAAAATGCAATTAAAAAAATAAATTAGAATGACTAATTTGCAGTATCCGGGAGCTGAGCCACACGATAATATAAAGAGGTATTTTCAGCTACATCGCTCTAAAAGGTCGTTCAAATTGTTTCTATGCGAAACCGCTCTGGACAATGGAGAGCATTTGGAGATAAATCACCAGCGAACGTGCAGCCTATGCTGTGTGAAATGAGTGGAGAGCCGCCGTAGGGCGCGGGGCGAACGACTGTTGAATATCCGATTTGAAATTGATGTCTGTGCGGTACACAACGCCGGCTTTCTCCGTGGCAGCACTTTGTTTTTCTAAAGCCATCTTACGCCACATCGCAGATATTCTCCATCGGTCTCATCTCTGGGACACTCATTCACCATAGTTGATCATTTGCTGCCAGGTTAAGTGTTTTATCCAGAACCTACGGTCTTCGTGCGTGTGAATACTTCCTGCTGCAAGCAGAGAAAGGAGAAGGCGCCGCTCAGTGCTCACCAAGCGGCTAATGGCGGAGGAGATGGTCAGTGTCTTAGAGGAAAACGAAGCGGAGAGCAAAGAAAGAGTGGAGCAGCCAGAGAAAAAGAGCTGCCGTCAGAGGAGGCTGCTTCATGTGGAACCAAAGCCCGAAGGCGGGCTGCACTCAGCAGGCAAGTTCCTGCTCAGTAGAGAGTCAGACAAGCCGAGTCGCCAGCCTGGCTCACTTTTGTTTTACGGTAACCTCGACGCCATATTGGCCATAATAAGACAAAATCGTAAACAAGCACAAATGAATGAATGGGGGGCGTAGTTTTTACGTTTCTCGGATTATCCAGCGTTAGTCTCTATTCAAAGATTGGGTCGTAGAACAGCGTCACAGTTTATGATGTCGTTATCGTTGGTGAAAAAACAATTGAAATATAAATTAAGTGATTAATTACAATTGTTTTCATTACATTGAAATTTAGTAAAAATGACAAATGGGAAAAGAATTAAAGAAATTAATTGAAAGCGTTATCATCTTTCTAATCGTTTGACATATCAGTGAACAGTCATTCAACGTGTGTGACCAGTCAGCAATGTACAATGATAACCGTAATGTTAACAATTAAACGTAATAATATTTGTAATTATTGCCAGTAAATTGTAAATGATTAAACGTGTGATTGAAAACCATTACATCAAAGTGAAAGGAGGTAAATCAGTTAACAAGGACCAGTTAGCCTTAAATAATACTTTTGATCCATTAGATAAATTGTTAGGTTTTACGAAAAGAAAACCTGACCAGTGAGACTGATTGACATCAATATTGCCATATTTCATAAATTCACAATTAACTGCATTACACTGTGTATATTGTGTATGACATTAATCCATCCTAGGAACACAGGAGAAGCTAGACCAAATTCCAGTTTACCAATCCATTAGAGGGCCACAGTCATATTCACTTTAAATTTTCAATCAAAAGGTTTGGTATACAGATGTAAATCTCCTGGCAATGATTTATTTCATTGTTTTTGCCGTGCACTGCAATTTAACAATTGTAATTTCCGTTTATGCCACTAGATGGCGGCATACACAACATACACCTTTTTTACACACATTTTCATTTGTGCACAAATGAATCGAGTATAGTATTAGTATTAGTATTATTAGTATACTAGTATATTTATAATACATATAATTCTTTAGGTCGGGTTTCATTAAATATGGAATTATCTGGAAGGCAGTGTCATATACTTGCACATGTTTCTGAGTACCAGTAGGTAAAAAACAGTGACAATTATGCTCAGGGCAAGAGAGCTACTCTTGCCCTGAGCAAAATTGTCACTGTTTCTTTTTTAGACATAAACGACAGCATTACAGTATAGTATCACAATGTGTTCTTGTGTTTTCTACTGTGGATTCCTCCCACATTCAAAAACCCCTCCACTCTCTCCTGCAGATTCCGAGCAGCCATTGGTGATTAAAGAAGAGGACTGTTGTTCTGTTGTGTTCAAAGAGCAGTTGGAGTACACCCACATCAAAGAAGAAGAAGAGGAGTTCTGCATCCAGAAAGAGGGGGCTGATAGCACTGCTATAATGCTGAAGATTAAGAAAGAAGAGAGTCAAGATTCAAAACACCTTTCCAAGAGTCACACTCAGGAGAGCTGGGAAAACTGTGGGAGATCGGAACAAGCAAGGGACTCCTACAGAAACATTGAGGCTGAGGGTCATACTGAAAAATCTTCTGAGGCCGAAGACAGTGATGATGAGCAGGAGACGGCCAGTAAATCCCTATACTTGACAAATGACACTGTGACAACTGACAAACCTAGCCGTTCTGACTGTGATAAAACATTATTCAATGGGGACTGCTTAAAGGCAGAAGAAAAGCAGAGCTCAAAAGAGGAAAACGCTGACATCATTGCTGTGATTGTAAAGGTGGAAGAAGACGAGGAAAGACCTGAGTCCACCCACTTTCTTCAGACTCCAACTGTAGATGTTAAGGATAACTATAGAAAATCTAAAATAGCTAGTTGTGCTAGCCAGAATGAACGAACACATCGAACACATACTGAAGGTGATACATTTTCTGAGACAGAAAATAGTGACAATGATCTTAAGCAGAGTAGCAACCTAGAAAACCTTAAGATTTTAAAAAATAAAAATTCCACTGAAACAAAATATGACACTAGTTATGAAGTCAGCTGTTCCCGGTTTGGTAAAACCTCGAAGGAACATGAGAATAATAATACGGAAGAAAAATCATGTAGTTGCATGGACTGTGGTCAAAGATTTATCAAACATGGTTATATAAAATTACTTGAATCAAATTATTCTGAAGAAAAGCAAGAGTATTGTACAAGAATAATAAAAAAGAGAACTCGAAAAAGAAATGGGACAAATTCTTTAGGAAGGAAATCATTCAGTTGTTCTGAGTGTGGTAAAAACTTTACCCAGAAGAGCAGTCTGAGGACGCATAAGAAAATTCATACAGGAGAAAAACCATTTAGCTGTTCAGAGTGTGGTAGAAGATTTATCAGAAAGAGTGATCTGAAGAGACACGGAACAACTCACCCCGGGGAGAAGCCGTTTTGTTGCAATGTGTGCGGAAAGCGATTTACCCTCAAAAGTGATCTAAAAAGACATGGATCAAGTCATCCAGGAGACAAACCTTTCAGTTGTTCTGAGTGCGGCAAAGGATTTACTCTGATGAGCAGTTTGAGGTCACATGAAAGAATTCATACAGGAGAGAAACCATTTAGTTGCTCTGTGTGTGGGAAAGGATTTACATTAAAAAGTGATTTAAAACGGCATGAAATTATTCACACTGGAGAGAAACCATTTAGTTGTTCTGAGTGTGGCAAAAAATTTACTCAGAAAAGCAGTCTGAAGACACATGAAAAAATTCATAGTGGGGAGAACCCATTTGGTTGTTCTGAGTGTGGTAAGAGGTTTATTGAAAAGAGCTACCTCAGGAGGCATGAGAAAACACATGCAAGAGCAAAGGCATTCATTTCTGACTAAAGTGAAACCAAAGAATGCCAGCGTCTTGACAGACAGTTCATATCCTGTTCATGTTTCTGATGTTTTTTGGAGAACAGAAGGTCAGAACTATAAAAAGAAATTTGAAAGAATGCCTGAAGAATCTCTTTTAAAATGTCGGTGCCAGTGCTTGTGTTAGAGCTGACTTTCTGATATTTTATTTTACAGTAGGTACTTTATCTCAGAACAGTACAGAGAACGTCAGAAGGAGCTACATTGTGTATTTGTAAATTTAAAAAAGGCATATGACAAAGTGCCAAAGGAGGAATTGTGGTTTTGTGTGAGGAAGTCAGGAGTGGCAGAGAAGTATGTTAGTTTGGTGCAGGACATGTATGAGAATAGTACAACAGTAGTGAGGTGTGCTGTTGGGAGGACAGAAGACTTCAAAGTGGAGGTGGGACTACATCAAGGATCGGCCCTGAGCCCCTTCTTGTTTGCTTTGGTGATGGACAGATTGACAGATGAGGTCAGACAGGAGACATGTGCAGAGGAGGGACAGTGGATACATTGGTAGAAGAATGTTAGAGATGGAGCTACCAGCTAGGAGACAAAGATGAAGGCCAAAGAGGAGATATATTGATGCAGTGAGGGAGGACATGCAGATAGTTGGAATCAGAGTAGAAGATGCAGAGAACAGGGAGAGATGGAAATCAATGATTCGCTGTGGCAACCCCTGAAAAAAAAGGGACAAAGCTAAAAGAAAAAAAAAAGAAGACTTTAGCTCAGAACCGTAGGTACATGGTTCCTATTTCCAAGCAAGGGACTTGGAAGAGAAAATCTAGGGAATCTTTCAATAACTCGGTGTTAGCTTAATTATTCGCACTATTTTCTTCATCTCAGTGCATATTTTGACTGCATAGCAGTCTCTTAAGTAGTGCTGCTTATAAATGGCATTCAAGGTCACACGTGTGTGACCAGTTGACAGGAAAAACTGTGGCAGTAATATTATATTAATCTGACATCAGAGTCCATTGTTACTACAACAGGTGGCAAGTTCACATTGTTCTATGTACAATTTTTAAGTTGTATCACACTGTTCAGCCAACAAATTATCTGCTAAAAAAGTTAGAAACTGTTAACATTTGTATTTGTTTAATGGTTGTTTCTCTCTAAAATTTAGAGAGTCAGAGTTGCAGCTCAAATATATTCACTTGCATTTTAATACTACAAAGCTGCTTTAATCAAGATTTTTTCAGCTGAATGGGAAATAAGTATGTACTATTTTGTAATACATAGCAAGTTTTAATACATTATCCCATTAAAGTTTTATCATGACACAAACCTCACAAAACATGTTTCACAATGCTGTTTTGTCCTTGAAATATGACTGGATAGGCCAAATCTTAGAGTATTGAATATCGTAGTCTCCGTTGTTGACATTTTTCCCAAAGTAAAAAAAAAAAAAAAAAAAAATTTGTAACAGCTGAAATTAGTTATTGAGAAGTTATGACTCCCCCTTAGTAAAAATGAATAAACTGAGCAAAACGTGGATGTGCTTCCATTTGTTATCTTTATCGAGGTTGGATTTTATGGTTTTCCAGCACAATCTGTGGAAGATGCTCCCAACCCTGGGAATTGCAGAAAGGTGGCGTAAAACAGCTGCAAAACTACAAAACAGAGCAATATGATAATGCAGGGGTCGGCCATCCGGAGCTCCAACAGCATGTGGCTCTTTCACCCGTCTGCTGCTGCTCCCTAACTGTAATTTTAAATAATAAAAAAATGTGGTGCTGTCGTAAAATTAAAATAAAAAAACGTATTTTGTTTTTGTCTCTCAAAATACACATCACAGCTGCCGAAAAGTGACACTTGTCACAATTTATCCACTTGTCAACCACATGGAACGCGACATTTAATGGGTATTAAAAATATTTTCTAGCCCTGATGAGAAAAACAGAATAGAATGTATGTTTGTCGATATTGAAACACGATGTATAAATGACTTGATTTTGTCAGGCATAGCAAAAGGCAACTATCTATCCGCCACTAAAATGCTTATCTATCTGTGGTTTGGAGTAATTTCAAAGTGTTGCCCTCGGAAAGCAATAATTACATTTACGATTTGTTAATAGTACAGAAACCGTTACTTTAGCGACGAGAAAACTGTCGTTCATCAATAAATAAAGAGGCAATGACTTGTGAAAGGTTATTGTCCATTAATACACGTATTTTCTTTTATCGGTCTACCGAAATTGTACTTTTTCTTCCCTACTTCCTTTTACCGAAAATATACTTCTTCTCTACTTCCTTTAACTAACCCTGAATTTATAAACAGACCCATCTGCTGGTCACATTTGGTAACACAATTAAACATTACATCTCAGCACAGAACCAAAACGTCTTCCTTCGCTTCTTAAATTTGAATCTCTCTTATCGGCAGCAGCTACACGCAGGGCCAAGATTATAATTTCAATGAGCCTCATTAATGGGTTCTTGTGTCATTTATCAATTACTTGTTGCTTTTCAAACTGAGTAAGATAAAGCATGCATGTGCATTTTAAAATTCGGAATATAGTAAAGACATCATTTGTAGTAAGGACTTTAAACCAATAAAATGCTATATAAATACATCCACACACAAAAACAAGTAGATGGTAATACTGGTGGAGGGAATGATGGGAACGTGAAGAACAATGAAGTATGTCTTTTTTTATTTCTTGTTTTTATTCTTCATTCAGACTGATCCCATAAGCCCCATCTTTGACACGAGGAATGTGTGCAAGCTTGTTTTGGGGGGTGGCAACAGGTCAATCTTGTTTGTACCTGCTCCCCAACCTGTATCTGGGGACTGTTGAATTACCATTTCAATAATTCCTCTTGAGCCCAGAAGCAGCAGCCACATGTCAAAGCTTAGGCTCTGTCTGCTTTTTAGGTCTTCTTCAGTGTTGTGTGTGAAGGTTAAAAACCTCTTTTATGTGACCTGGTATGGTCAGGTCATTAGCAATCGCATGGGGGTTGGGCCACACAGTGGGGGTGCCATGCTATGGGAGAATACAGAGGACATTAGTATGGCTTGGACAAGGATCAGGACACTCACTAATTACTTTGGTGAATCATTGGGGCTGCGTTTGAGCAGATGTGTGTCTAAGAGAGCAAGAATAAAACATCTGCTTTTCTTAATTATTACGTTTTTAAAGGATCTGAACTTTTGTTTGCCTTTAATTTATTAAGTAGTACTTAGAATGGGATTTTTTTTTATGACTCTGTTTATCACAAAATGTGTCTGATTGAAGTTTCTTCACACACATTCCTGAATAAGGGAGGTGAAATTAGGTGGAAAGCACAAAATAAAGTGTCAATGTGTAGTTAATGTTCTGACATAAATGTGAAGAGAAAGTAAATATGTCAATATGTCAACACTTTCAGAAAAAAGTGCAAATTATCTACTCTAAAATTCAGTACATTAAATGACTGCCCCTTAAATATAAGTCGCAGCATGTGTTTTAGTTTGTAAATGTCATGTTTAAGCCTGGAATTTTTAAAAATATAACAATATTATTATAAATGTAGATTATTTAACTGGAAACATTATTAAAAATTTGTAAAAACGTTTGGTCATATTCATCAAGACTTTCTCCTTGTAACTAAGGCAGCTGTGTAACCCAAGCGCTGTCCTCAGTTTTCCCTCACTCAGTGCTTCAATTAGTTACTGTCTGTTTGTTTTGTCAGCTTGAACCTGTGTTTATACTAAGACGTGCACTTTACTCATTTTGTAAAAGTACCAAAAGAATGTGATGGGGAGCGAGAAAAGGATTGGTGGTTGGTTACATGGTATTGTCATGCGGCACAAAAATAGGTCTATCAGTTACACTCAGATAACCCCTGGCTGTCATTGGACCACAAACCAAGCTGTGACCTGGGGGGGTTGAACTCTGGCGGTCATGTGACTAGGCAGTAATGTGGCCACTGGTGTTGTGGGGCTTTGCTTGTGGTCAGAGAAGAATAATCTGCCGAAGAGGCTTGTAGGCAGTGAAGGAGAAGCAGCCATGAGCAAGTGGGCCTGGTGGCCTTTCCTTAACACAATTAAAGCTTGAATTGAGCCGAGGTATTCTGGAAGAAGCATGAAATGGATACATGGGAAGGTAAGAAGAAAAAAAAGAATGAATGAAGCTATTCCTTTGTTTCCATCTGTTGTTTTCAGCATATTGATATGTACAGTAAAAATACAGTTGTAGATCAGGTGCTGGTTTTTTTTAGTAAGCCATGAAATGAACAATGGGCTTGATCTACTGAGACTAGGAGTCATTATCTATTTATTGTCTTTTGAGAATTATTGTAGTCCTTACTGTTTAATTTCAGTGTATCTGTATAAAACCATTAGAATGACCACAAAAGAGTATATTAGTGAACGCTCAGTGGCTAATTTACAGTAGCTTTTATTGCAAAGCTTAACTATAAATGTAAAGCAAATAAATCTTACACATCACTGTTTTTATCTAATATTTTATTTCTGGTTTTAGTCCCAGATATTCTGCTGTCTAGATTGTATTAGCTAAAGGTTTTAGGTTTTATTTTACATGTTGGTCCTGTGGAGTGTGACCAGCTAATGTTATAATTAAAGTAATAATTTTGCAGCAGCCTTTTGTAACGGACACCTCCAGCTTTGTTGCTTTTTCCATATGTGGTAGTTTATATCTGTATGTGATTGTGACTTTTGAGACTGTGCCTGAATTTCTTGCGTATTGGTGCAGGCCATCAAAATTTATGTGATGCTTCAGGCTCTTTTTGTTGAAAGTTTCTGTTTCTTTCTTTTGATGCAACACTTTAACCTTTTTTTTCTTTTTTGAATATTAATGGGCACTTTACAGATGTAGTTGATGTTTCCTTGACCTGAGTTGGCAGTGTGCTCCCCGAAACTGCTTTTAGCTCATCTCGCTTTTCACTTGAATGAATTATCCCAAGTGCTACTGTAAAATAACCTTTCCTGCCATTTTTAATTCTAAATTCCACCGGGGACACCCACTCTCTCTCTCTCTCTCTCTCTCGCTCTCCCTCTCTCCCCCTCCTTCCACGGACATTGCAAGAATTTGGAATGTGATCCTTTCTCACTCTAAAGATATATTCCACATGTCTAAGCCAAAGAGAATCACTCAAACGGTTCTCTGGACTGTTCTGTCATTTATGTGTGCTCTGTGATAACACGTGTTTATCTCACTCTGTTCCTCAATCAGTAGCAGTGATCCTATTTTCTAGTTGTATCCAGTCTAGGGACAGAAAAAATATTTATTTGCTTTCCACCGTGGCATCTCCTCACGTAGCTCAGTGTGCTATGTTCGAATTCAATTGTTATAACTGGATTATTTTAGTGTCTAACAGAAAACCATAGCAACCATAGGCAAGGGCTTGTCCCTTGGATGTAGAGAAAGAGGGCAGAAGCTGTGTAAAAATCAATAAGAACAGTGGGGGAAGTCAAGGGTTTATGCTATTATCTAATCCCTGCCTATTAATATCTAAAACAAGAACGTTTACACCAGTGCACATGGCCTCTCTCTCTTTCACACAGGGCGAAAAACATTGGTCTAGTTTGTTTTGTTAAAGGAATTGCCAAGTCAACCATGTTGCTGATCTCTTATATTCAAGGCTGTGTTATTTTAAATGGCCATCACACCCCTCCCCCGGCACAGTCGTCCACATACTCAAACACAATGCACCATGGGACTTATCTGATGCCTTGCAAATGTACTTTCTGCCTTTACACTAAGAGTAGCTTTTTCCTAAAGACTTGACTAGGAATGTTACATTTGGGATCGAAGTAATAATAATATTAAAAAATACAAATTTTATTTCAAGGTTAATATCTGAGTGACTCTTCAGCTTGTCTAGATCACTGACATACAGTACCTTAAATTTATCATTAAGTTATGGTAATTTATGCATCACTATATTTGTAAATGTTTTCCGTTAGGGTTGTCACCATATTTTACTATTGTATTTGTGTTTGTTTTTATTGATTATTTATTATTTTTAATCGAGTTACTAATGTGATCTGAAAAAGAACGGGATTACAGAAAAAACGAAGAAAAAAAAGATCTGCCAAGCAAGTAAAGTATGTGATCAGACGATAGTGAAAACCAAAATAACAACAAACCATGTTAACACTGTTTGTGATCAAATATTAATAAAATTATATTACAATGTAACACAGGAACATTATATATATATGTATATTAGTGTTAAATACTGAAATGGCAGGGACTGCATTTACTTTTATACTATTTTCTCAAAAATGTAGAAAAATCAATTGTCTTTTCTTAAGCTTCCAAAACTGGAAATTCCTTAAAATGTGGTTGTGTATTAATCAAAGAAACAGCCAAATTTAACAGTTAATATTTAAAAAAGTAAGGAACGTATATGCATAATAATACAGAATTAATCAACTATTTATTGGCTGATAAAGAACCTTTAAATGTACATTAAAATACAAGGAAGTGTCTTCCTTCTAAAGGAAGACTTTATAATTGATCATATATTTGTTAAGTATTTCTAGTGTTTTATGTTGTACATGATTATGTATGTTGCAACAATTAAAATGTAAGCAGATTTAATGAAGAACTTACAGTAATTTGAATAAAATGTAATTTGTTTTTTTGGATACTAACGCTGACTCACTGAAGTAATACATGTCTCCCCCCACATTATTTGAGTAAGTAGTACTGCCAGTGGTAGCACTACATTAATATGTAGCCTTTTTTGTGGGGCTTTACTCAATGCTAATGATTTAAGCCCTAAACCAGGGCGTATATTATCAAGACAGCAACAGGTCACCTTTGTCTCAGGGATCTGCAACTGCCTGCGCTTAACTCTGAGATTAGCATCACAGTGCATGCTTCTTGCTGGGAATGCATGGGTCTGAAACCCATAGGGTCTTCCCCCTTTAAATGCTTTGTGCTTACCAGCTATAGTAAAAGGGGGAGGGGGAGGAAACTTCCTACTCTTCATCACCCCCACGTAGAACAGATAAGTTTCAGAGAGTAAATGATATTAGGAGGAGAGATAGCAAGTGAGTAAAGAGAGGGGGTGGTCAGGGTTGGGGGATGGGTGACAGAGAGGCTAGGTTCCAGCAGTGGAAAAGTACAGCACATTGCTGCATCCCCCACTCTCTGTTTCAGCCTGGTGTAAGTGTAAAGGACAACTGGAACAGAAAGCCTGTTTCACTAGCCCCACCAACAGTACGGCCAGTGTGCTCCGTAGGTCTCGTCATTTGGTCAATTGAACACATTTTTGTGAGACTAAATCTGGAAATTGTCAGTACATGCAACCAAATTTAATTTATAAGCAATACAAAAAAAAAAAACAAAAACAAAAAAAAAAAAACAGAACAGAACACTACAAATCACCCACAATTCCCTGCCCAAGGTTTGACCCAAAGTAATTTAAGAAGTGTTAGCATAGCACCATGGCCACCATCTTGGTGAGGAGCTGCATGAGCCCCAATTGTCTTATTCCAATAACACCACAAAAACTCAGGTTAGTATGATTACTGCATTGTATGATATGTTGAAAGAGGAGAAGGACCTTTAAGGGCAATTGCACAAAATTTAGCAACTTTAGGGATGCTAGTTCACATTCTCAGCACCTACCAACTGAAGTACCAAGAAGGTGAATTCAGACTCACAAATGCCTATTGTCATTAATTGGGGAATACTTTAGGTTCATAAATCAGCTCCTTTCCTATATGTGTGATGTAGTGAGAATAACAGTCCAGTTACAAAGTCAAGTCCAGCTATGATCGCAGCTCCATTTGTATGTGTGACTTCAGCATTTTATATATTTCTTTATTTTTAAAAATGAGTACAGCTTCTAATGGTTGCACTTCCTGGTTCATGTTAAAGGAATGAAACTTAGGCTGACCCCAAGAAACAATGCAGCCTTTAATGGGTTTGCGGGGGGTGGATGTGTTCAAGTGTGTGTGTGTGTTGAAGGGGCATGACAGTTTCCTTTAAGCAAGACAAGGAAAGAAAGAAAGAGAGGGTGGAGTTCAAGATAATGCACTGCTATCTTTTCCATCCCATCTGTAAAGCTCATCTCTTATGCAACAATGTGGTTTTTTTCTGCAATACATAAAGAAAAGAAACAGAATTGCTTCAACCCACATTCAGCTACAGAAATATTTTTTAAACAAAGCACCCAAGCACATGGATGTAACAGCTGCATCTGAATAAGGCTAATATATATTGTGTATACTACTATGATACCATACACAGAGACAGACCAGTGTGTGCTTATACAGACAAGAACCTTCGTCAACACAGTGGTTCTCTGCTGGCACACCCCTTTAGTCACACATTTGTAACTGTTTTTACACACCTTAAACTAGCAATTAATCACTGTGCAGGTGTACAGGTTCATTTTTTATCTCAGCTGCATTAATGCGTCCAATTAATTTAATTAATTTGTCCAACTGCCAAAGTGAACTGAAATCCATAAACATCCAGGGCGTGTTTTGTCTCGGCTCCTCCTGTCCCTGTTAGTTGTCCCTACCTGTTCCACTGCTGTGTGCTATTGCACTCTAAAAAAAACCCAAAAAACTCTTATATGTATGTATTATGTACATACTTCCAAACTGTATTTGTCTACTGCGGCTGTTATCTCACTGGATAAATATATTTTAATAGTATAGTTTTAAAGTATTTATCTGATATAAATAACTGATTTAAATCTTAGCTTTAGCCTAGCATGTGAAAAATACAGCCTTTCACCTTCTCTCTTGTTCCGCTGTTTTTTCAAAAATATTGTGTTATGTTACTCGTCCGACTCCTTTATTGAGAAAAGCATTTGTAGTACGTGCAGATTATTTGTCGATATGGCAGCTAGGCTGAGTGAACTGCAGAGCTGGCTTTGCTCTTTGGAACCTAAAATGTGAACTAACTGTAGATTCAAAATCCTAAAGCTGGTGTGAAGGCGATTGATGAGCTCACATCGACTTACCTCTGCAGCTATTGTTATAGTGGCATTCACAGTCATTTTGATAAAATCCTGTTGTGATAAAAGGCACTGTTATTGTATTTTATTGGATTGATAGATAGATAAGCCCCGAATAATAAAATTGTACAGATAAGCAGCATAAAATAAATATGTATTTATAAGCATTGTTGATTGATTGACTGTCAAGTCAGAGGACATGACACTGAAATGTGTCACTGTGTGAAACAATCTGCTGGCCATGCACTTGAAAGACCAGGGTGATAGGTTTGACAAATAAGTGAAGGCAACTTATGGCCTTTGTGTGTTTTCTGTGGTAAAGGATGTCGAGGCCTTTGACATGCAGCAGCCGTCACAGTGCATTGTTAGATTGTCGTCTCGAATGAGCACATGGTTTAACAAATGGTACAATGAGAAGACTTTGATCTATCATGGTGGGTCAGAGCTGTTGAAAAAGACAATGTCAATATCATACATGAGGGTTTTTCCCCCCACTGTATACCAACATATACTACAGTACATATGCATACTGCATTGGTGCTTTAAGCCTGGTATCCCATCTTTACACAATGTGTCTTGTTTCACCCAAATGAACCAAGTACAAATTATTAAAATTTCCCGGAGTGTAACATTAAGTTATGGAAGACTTACACTACTTTTAGTTCCCCTCTTCTCTCTCCCTTTGTCTCCACCCCCCCCAGCCACACCTCTAAACACTAAGCTACAGTATGTTATTAATGCTAACAAAGTTATTTGGTTGTGTTTCTTGTTTTAATGTGTCAGATGAACAGCATAAGAATGCCGCACCGCAGTTGAAACAAAAGTTCGAGCGATTCACACCAGCGTCAGAGAGTGCAGGGATGAAGCGTCACTGCCCCCGCCTCCCAAAATAAAAATACTGCAGAACTCACATTTCTGTGCCATGAGGTTCTGAAAACTCCTGACACTAGTTTTTGTATCTTTCTCTTGAGGTGTGACTCTAATGTGTGAGGGGGTATACAGAGTGAGGAAGTGAGAGAGAGTGAGTCTGTGAGGGCCTTTTCCAGGTTTCCTGGTTTTACGCTAACACAGTGGGAACATCATATTTTGGGCCTAAAAACATCAGAAGAATCTGATTTACACCTGGGAGCTATAATGAAGGTCAAAAGGTTCCCAAAAACACAACACAAACCAAAGAAAGTGAATGTAACAATCCAATGTATGGAGTACAAAAACCAAATGTAAATAAAATCATCTTCCACGTATAGCACTGCGCGGCGTTGCATTCGTTCCTTTGCAACATTTGTTTTTACCACTGTAAATGATGGAACAAGACTTTCTCAATAAATGTATGAGTAAGTCTTGAAAGTCTTGTTGGGGGATGGTGACGCGACAACGAAAGGCCATAAACCGAGTTCCACAGCGAAGGTTTTCTACCAGTTGTATTGATAAATGTTCAATAGGAGGAAGTGTGTTGTTCAAACATAATTTAATTTAATTTTCATTCATTTTATTTATTTTTTAATATGCATTAAATAAGAACCACTGTAATGGTATCAACACTTTAGTTTCAAACAGGCCAACCATTTGGCTGAGTTTAAGTGCCACTGCTCAGCTGTGCTGCTGTTTTGCCACAGGCACACTTCACCCCTCATCTCCCTTTTTCTGTTTTTCTGGTTTTCCGTTGTTACAACCAAACAGACACAGATGGATAGCTGAGAGGAAGAGGAACAACATAACTGTTTAAACACATGAAAAATCGTGCTCAAGAAAACGAGATAAGATAAAAACAGAGCAACAGTCAGCTGTAGACCCCCTACCCAGAGGTGGAGTTCCTTTATATTCGTGTAACTTGTCATTTTGTTTCCAAACTGTATAGATTATGCTAAGACCTTGATATAACAAAATGATCCCAGTGAAATTTATTGTTTTGATATATTCAATAACTGGGTTTAAAACAAATACAATGTAACTGCTTTATGTTTACCCTACTGTCACACCCACCAAGTCAACTGCAACTCTTCCTTGAGGACTTCAAGGAAAGAGTAGACAGAAACACAACCAGAGACCACTGTAAGAGATTTGATTTGGATAAACTTCACTTTAAACACTTTAGTTAAATTCCATTGTCAGCAGCTTTAAAGCACTTTAGCCTCAGTAAGCTAACCATTAACAATTCAGTATATCCATTCAAGTGTAACCCCTACAGTACAGGAGGAGTAGAGTTCCTCCTGTACACAGGCTTTCACTCTGGTAGAGCTGACATGCAGATTCACTTCCCTGGTCTCGTTTTAGTCTCTGATCACAGCCAGGGAATATAGCATAGCATCTCTGCTAAATCAATACGTGACAAGACATGTCTTTTTTCATGTACTTCTGCTCTGGTGTCTTTCTTGCAAAAATCCACCCTTGTTACGTGACCGATCCTCCAAATATATTTGTATAATTGCTATTCAATTCAATTAACATATCAATATCTGATGTGTATAGTTATGATTTGGCAAATATAAATTCCATTATTAATTTATTTTTAAAATGCTTACCTAGTGTAATGTTACTTCTTCCAACAGCTATGTGGGAGTGTCCTGAAGTATTAAAGTATTTTGGTGAAACACAAACACAAATACATTTGCGTTTTTCTGTTTAAAAATAGTTAAACTGATGAGGCAAATGATGTAAATGTGGATGACATACAGTATATCCACAATGCACATGCAGATAACATAAATGTTGGCTTGCAGATGTTGTTAGGTTAAAAAAAGTGTGTGTGTGTGTGTGTGTGTGTGTGTGTGTATAGAATGATGCATTGTTCAGTGTATCTTCATGTGACCATAAAGGTAAAAAATATAGATAAAAAAACATAAACAAATTGAACATCAGACCTAAGTTGAACTTGAACATATATGTAAATATACTCTATGTCCCTTGAATCAAACTCATGGACTGTGGGCCAAATTTGGGCCTGCAATGTCATTTTATGTCGTCACTGGTGCTAAAGATGATTATGGCTGTCTTCTCTTTGTCTACTCTAATATAGAGTCTGTATCACAGTTTTCTGGATTGGTTAAATGCAGTGGTCGGTGTGTGCATATGCAGTTCTAATCAAACGTATGTTTTTACTATTAACTACATCTCTGATCTTCTTCACATCCTGGTAAGTTTAAAATTAACATTTAATCCCATAATGTCTAAGAAGAGAGAATTTAGAATAAAGGAAGAAAGGAGGTACAATATAAGTCAAGAAAGAAACAGCAAACTGCAGTTGAAGCAGGGAATGTTCACTAAAGCTACAGCCAAAAACGAACTGGCAGGTAAACCTAGCAGTATTGTATTTTGTTCAGCAAATAGTAATCCACTGTGTTTTTAATTTTAAAATGGGACAAATTTGACACACCTAAGCTCTGCAATGGATTGCTTTGTTTGTTCTTGTGTTTTGTCTACAGTTGATCGGGTCTGTATGGTATAAAATATTTGCTTTTTCTGTGCTTAATGTTGATTTACTCTCCTTTTTGCCTTTGTGCAGATGATACAGCTGACCAGCGTACCTGCCTTATCTGTGGAGATCGAGCCACAGGACTGCACTATGGCATCATTTCATGCGAGGGCTGCAAGGGCTTCTTCAAACGCAGCATCTGTAACAAACGTGTGTACCGCTGCAGCCGTGACAAAAACTGTGAAATGTCACGCAAGCAGAGAAACCGCTGCCAGTATTGCCGCTTGCTCAAGTGTCTGCAAATGGGGATGAACCGCAAAGGTAACGTGTGCACTTGACATTGAGACTAAGTCTATTTCATTGAAAACAACCACACCTCAGAGCTCACTTCAAATGTTGAAGCATATAGAAAGTTAAATACTGAGTACATTCAAAAGTACTATGCTATTGTTTTGTTGCATACCGCGATGTTGGTGTCTTTAATGCCTTGAATCCTTTTAGCACAAGACATAGTCACAAAGTGAAAGGAATCAGTCAAATTATCTGAGTTATTTTTTTTTAATCTAGGACAGTTATTTAGACTATTTGGCTGACTTAATACTTAATAGATAATTACCAGTTAGTTAGTAGTAATGTACACGGAAGTAAGCCATGATCTTAAACTTGTGTGGGCTGCCCCCTAGTGGACGTAAGATGTAAAAACTGGTCCTACAGCCATATGTTTTCAATGTGACGTCGACCCGGCTTCTACCACTGTGTTCGTTTAACAAGCACTCATTTCAAAGCAAAGTTTATATTGTTTTTTTGTTTTGTTTTAAATTTATCTCAGGTTTTATGTTGTGATAATAATCGCATTTTGCATGTGTACTGAATGCTATACTTGAATTCTGTAGCAATTAGAGAGGATGGCATGCCAGGAGGGAGGAACAAAAGCATTGGGCCTGTGCAGGTAAGCCACGTACTTAATACCCACTACTCACCCACTTCACTCATATTATGTTGACTATGGCAATATCTATCTATCTATCTATCTATCTATCTATATGTGTATATATATATATATATATATATATATATACATATATATAATATATTACTGACATGAAATGAGCATGAGTAGTAGTGATCCTAATATTTAAACAGTACTACTGTGTACTGCTGCTTACTATTATTTTCCTATTCGCTGTTTCATTTAATATATGGTCATGAAAATAAATAAACCAAGGCCAAACATGGCTCCAGCCCTACTTAAGAGACAAACACAATAACAAATCAGCTTCCCTTCCCCTTAGACGCTGTCAGGCATATTTCCTTTTGGACAATTTATCACTTCGGATGGATTTCATCTGGCACTGCCACCCAAACTGCTGGTGCATTATTACTGACTCTGCAGACACATAAAAATATTTAGTTTTTTTTCCAAACACTCAGCATTTTGTAATATTTGATTAAAATGCACTGCTTATTTTAATTTAATTTAAATAGATGTTTGTTTTTTAAAGTAAATAATCTCTATATCTGTTTGCAGGCAGTACAGACATTTATGAATGAAAACGCATTCATTTACTGAAATACAGCAGTGTTTTTATGTATATATGTGTTTAACAAAGTCACACAGACATGTCTAAGGTTACATATATGCTGTTTTCTTTACAACCTTATCAGAGCTCTTTTCTTCCTTTCAGTAATGTGAAGTGTTTAAGCAACATTTAAAATTCATCAAGGGGACCGGTTTTGTTCTGCAGGCCATATGTTTGGTCCTAATTTACATTTCCATTATTTTTTTGTCTTTGGCACTCTCCAGGAAAAAGGAAATCTGTGTGTGAGAGATTGCCTGTTTCTAACATTACACTTAGTATTGGAGTATATTTAAATCGTAGCTCTAAAGATGTACCACGCATTATTCATGTAGCTTTTCCTCTTCGTCATTTTAAGATCACAGAAGAGGAGATTGAACGGATCATGTCAGGGCAAGAGTTTAAGGAAGAAGCTCCAGACCACACCTGGGGCAACAACGGAGACAGTGACCACAGCTCCCCTAGCAATGGAGTCTTAGAGGGCAACCAACCATCACCTGCTTCCACTCTGTCATCCAAGTGAGTTGTTCATCTTATCCATTTTATTCCAAAAGCCCCTGTGACTGAAATAGTGAAAAAAAAATCCATCTAAAATGCCCTATCATGCAGCTCTCAGTGGCAAGGAACAGGAACACAAAGAACTATCTAGCTATTTCTGTTATTGAGAACAGCACATTGTTTATTTGCTCCCATCAAGGACAAGTGTTGTCTCAAATTTTGTATTTATTTTAGTCCTATTCTGTGTGACTGGGTAATCTCAGCTGCCATACAGAGAGCTCGGCAGTTATTCAGAGACCAACAGCTATATATTTCATCGCTACTATAATTTTTTTAAGCTTTTTAACAACTGAAGGTCAAAAGTATACGTTTATGTAAAAGTATGTGCTTTTCACACACACGATCAAGAAGTTGGATTTAATTTGATTCGTGCAATCGAGATTTTTTTTGACATTTAAATGAAAATTAAAATGAAATTATAATCTCTTTCAAAAAAAGGTACATCCATGGTTGTAGCACCGACTGTGGCCGCTGTGTGGTGATGTAACACTAAAACTAATGCGACTCAATTTAACAATCCAGTGTCAAGCTCTGCCTGAGCAGCTCCTCATCACACAGAATATGAAAGCAGCAGAGTTAAACGAGATGGTTAAGATGGTTAATCTGTTCACAAACTAAACGGATTAATACCAAAGCCAAAACGTAACCGTACATCACGTGGCAAAATAGCACAATTCCTCGAAATGTCCAACTGCAATGTTTAACCTTTGACCTCTGTATGTGTACACAGCCGCTCTGTGGAAATGAATGGCTACACAGCAGCACTAAGGGACCAGTACATCAATACCTCCATGTCAACACACTACCAGTTGTTACCTCACCTATTCAGCTATGCTACCCAGTCTTCCCTACTTGCCCCGCAACCCCGTGGCCTCTATCCCCAGTCCCACCCTCTGGTGATGCAACTGGTGGCTGCTGAAGACCTGGCCCCACTGGCTACACCTATGCTCATCGAGGACGAGTAAGAAAATATAAAACCTTCAATCAATATGTTTTTTTTTTCCAGCATGGTTCGTACGATGTGATTTAGGTCAAATCTGTGTAATATGAAGTCATATTATTGTATTATTATAGCTACCAGCAGGCTAACAAACAGATATAGCTGTTTAACAAAACCTTATCCATCAGTGTAAGAAAGAAATTGTCACAAGAAAGGTCTGAAATTGGGCAAACACAGTACTGCAGGGAGTCTGAAACATACTGGAAATCAGGCTTCTTCATGTAGACAGATAATTATAACTGCAGGACACCCCCTCTATACATATTCACCATTGGATGAGTTTATCTGTTACTGATACGGAAATCCGTTCAGTTGAGAACTATTGCTTCTGTATCTTAAAAAAAAAAATCATCAAGCTTCTTAAATGAAAATCCAACATGCAATTTCTTTTTTTGTTGTTGTTTTGCACTTCAGTTACAAGGTGACGCAGGTGGAGCTATTTGCCCTGCTGTGTCGCCTGGCAGATGAGCTGCTCTTCCGCCAGATCTCTTGGATCAAAAAGCTCCCATTCTTTTGTGAGCTCTCCATAGAGGACTACACCTGCCTCCTCAGCTCCACCTGGCAAGAGCTCATTTTACTGTCCTGCCTAACTATCTACAGTGCCCAGGTCTTTGGCGACCTGGCTGACATCACTGCCAAGTACACACCATCTGATGATGAGTTGCATGGGTAAGTGGCAACAAGGGCAATTATAGCAGTTATTGCCTTTTCATGATGACCCAGAACAACCCAGAAAATTAGAAAATGTATGTAGGAATGAAGTGCTATTATTGCAGTGGGCATGGTAGGTGTGTTTATTTTAATGCAGGATATTTAACATAATCTACAGTGTATCATTCCAGAATAATTTCCACTGTTCCAAATTTTGCATCAACAGGATAAATGTTGGGGGTTAGGTCTAAATCTAATCAGTCTGTTAAATCTATAAAACACAGATGCAGTGATCATGTACTGGTCAGATACAATATGTTTAGTATCTGGAGGTAACATAACATTGGAGGTGGATATATATATATATATATATATACACACTGTGCACAATGGGGAAGATGTGAATGTTTTGATAGATCTAGACAGACAAGTATTCTTTAAATGTAAAATAATAAAGATTTTTCGAATTTTAGATTCCATATCTTATGAAGTTATGCGTTCTAAGAATTATTGCATACTTCAAAGACTGGAGGATTTTTTTTGTTGGTCAATGCTGAACAGAGTTTTAAGCACTGCATGGCATGTGGTATCCAGGATACCATGTCTCCTGAATTTCTATTCTTTGTAAATCGGAGCAGGTGCACCCCACCGCATTGCACTGTCTTTACACTTACAATATTGTCAAGTTTGTCTATTTAAAATTGTCAATTGTATGCTTGTGTATGAAAACTGTCATAACTAAAAAAAGAGAAATTATGTTTTTGGTAAGCGCAATATAACTAAAGGTGGATGTCACAAACAACTCAGAATGTGTTCAATTAGCCAAACCTTTAGTTTGTTCCTAAAAAAAATATTATCTCTCAATTGTTAAATAATGGGCCATACCCGTTTTAGACATATGAAGACATATATCTGAAATTAAGGAACGTAAAGTGAACTCCTTGTCACACAACCAAATGTGACCTCTGCTTTTAACCCATCACCAAAGTGAACAGTGGTCAGCTTTAAGGGGAGCAGTGAGTGGGGATGGTGTCATGCTCAGAGCACCTCAGTGGTAACTTGGCAGCTGCTGGACTCAAACCTGAAACCACTAAGCTACCACTGCCCCTCGTTAATAAATAAATTTGATAAATCGTGTTATGTTATATATAAAAAAGGAATGATTAAGGGATTGACTTTGAATTTAAAGACTTCAAGTGAACAGATATAAGCATAGCAACACAAGGGCTTATAGACTCTTCCTTAGTTTCAGTGAGGATGGGATGGACGTCATGGAGAGGTTGATATATTTGTTTCGCAAGTTTCACCAACTGAAGATCAGTAATGAAGAATATGCCTGTATGAAAGCCATCAACTTCCTTAACCAAGGTAACTAGCGCCAGAAACTCCATTATTACGCATCCATGTTATTCCATGTTCCCCACATGACTCCCTGCTACTACACATGTCAATACAGATATCAGAGGCTCCAACTCCACCCAGCTAGAGCAGCTGAACAAGCGCTACTGGTATGTGTGTCAGGACTACACTGAGTATAAGTACCCACACCAGCCCAAACGCTTCCCCGAGATCATGATGTGTTTGCCTGAGATCCGCTGCATTGCAGGTAAGGCATCTTTGATCCAACGATTCTTACCAATATGGCATAATTATCAGTCGACCGACATTATCGCATATCCATAACAAATGTCTTTTTCTGAGATTCATAACATAAGAGGCTTGAATTTTGTCTATGTGTTGTTTTACTTTCACTGATTGTGTTAGCCCTGACAACCTACAACTTTTGGCAGTGCACAGTTAGTTTTGCAGTGACAACGAGCCTACTCTGCACTCCAAACAAATGTGTTGAACCCGGTAAAGCTTTGTCCATGTCACTTTGTCCACAGGAAAGCTTGTGAATATACCTCTGGAGCAGCTCCCTCTACTGTTTAAAGCAGTCTTGCACTCCTGCAAATCCAGCCTGACCAGCTACAGGACTGGTCCCCTGCCCTGTGTGGCCGCCTCTACTGGAAACTAGACGACCCAAATCCCGACTAGAGTTAAGGGTTTGGTCTACCCTCTTGTGAATGTGATGAGCAGTTTGTGTTTTTGTAACTTTTTCTTTATATATTTATTACATGACAGAGCTGAATGTATGCTAATTTACACTGTGCACATGCACATGTACAAAACAAATGCTCATAGATGCATTGGTCTTTGGAGTTTACAACTGTGTATCCAATTTGCTCGATGTGTAAGTGTTGCCATTATTGGAACTAAACCTAAAAAAAGTTTACTTTATTCAGGTGGGGCAGACAGACCACACGTCTTGTGAGTGTTGTGAGACTACCTCAGGAAAATGTTATGATCCTATGTATTTTCAGGTACTTTTTTTAGCTATAATGAAGAGTGGCCCAGTCTAAAACCCTAGTTTCTGTGGATGCCTCAATCAAAGACTGAATAATTCAAGAGCTACTTGAATTGATGACTAAAACAGTGTTTGTCCCATTGAAATGCAATGTTAGTTAACAACAATGAGCTTTCATCTGCATAGACTCTGAGTCACTGCGCAAATGGAAGGTGGTCGTGTCAGTTTAACATTCCACAGGTTAAGGTGACAGAGGTGGGATCAGTGGGATTTATGTCATTTTAAAAGGAACATACGGGTATTTTTTACAATCATAGCCTGGGAATGTGTTAGGCTTTATTGCTGTGAAAGGTAATGGTAGCTAGTGTTGCCGTTGCGTTAAGTGTTTTGTTTTTAATGTTTTTGTTTTGTTTTTGTTTTAAAAAAAAAGTCTTATGCAATGCTTTTTAACGCCCATTGATGGGTAGGGAGCTGATACCTTTTTATAGAAATTCTTATCAATAAAGGATCAGGATAAGAATTGAATCTCTGTTGGAGGGAGAACCCTCTGCTAACAGATAAACGTTTTTGGCGGATTTCATTCTAAATGCTCCTAAACCTGCACATATTCTTATGCACACGTGGTATATGCACACAGAACATTCATCATTCCCTTTTTGTTTTTCCTTTTGTCTCTTTTCACATTGTCACTTGGGCTCTCTTGCAGTTGCTGCAGTTAAGCCCGTGTTAGCACAATGCTGTTGACTAGTTAAAGTGCTATTCCGTGTGAAGTGAACCTTTACGATTGACTCTATCAATTTAAAACAAAAATGTTTAAACTCTCACGTCGTGATGAGGAAGTGAGACTACATTCTTTGGGACACAGATGCTCACCACCTTTTATACATGTGTGCAAGGAACAACTGTGGCTGTCCAATGCATATGTAGCTAGATTGTGGTCATTTGTCCAGCGTCAAACCAATTTTGTTGAAGGAATCACAGGAGGTTACTCAGATTCAGGACTTGCTATAGCCAATCAAACATTTGCACAGACCCAAGATCAGTCGTAGTTTAGCAGAAACCTACAGGATGGCCCCGAGACTGGTTTAGGTTCAGTCCTCGGTAGTAAAGTATGTGATTCAAAATTAATGAATATATGACACATCCTTCAAGTCAACCAAAAGTCTTAGCGGATTATGAATTATATTATGATTATGAATATGATTAATCTATATTTTATGCAATTCAGGTGAAGTTTAGATAATATCCATGACTACTACTTAGGGCTTTCATTCCTACTGTGAAAAATGCACATTGAATAGATTTTTTTTTAACCATTTATAGTGTATCCTTAGTTCTTTGAGGTTTTAGCCAATAAAATGCAACAAGTCTCTTTTAGCACACAATGGTGAGGTACAATGGCACTGACCTTTGACCTTGCCACTCCCCATGCAGTGTGTTCCTCTTATCAGGTCCCTGCTGATCTGGAACAAAACATGGTTTTGGGAGTGTTGTGTGTTGCATTCAGGCACCCCTCGGTGACTATGCTGATGTGCGTAGTATTAGTAGACATAGACAACAGGACATTGTAGGTCCCCTTTAGACAGAGTGTTTTTTTTTCTTTGTTAGTCTCCCTGATGACCCCCAATCCCTTTATCTAATGATCATTGATGTGGTGTTAAGGCAAGACATGGGAGTGGAGTTTTTAGACCTTGGATTGATTATAGAGGGGAGTAATTAAGAAATGGCTTTTTCTTTTTCAAACCACACTGCGTTTTCCATTATTGTTACCCACCTGTCTGTGTGCAGCTTAGACTTAGTCATATTTCTGTATACAAATAGGTACAATTGGGTGTGTTTGACATTAATTATGTTATCTGTGCTGTGTGAGAGAACTTCAATACTTTATTTCGGGGGAGAGTGTGGGTGTTACACATTTGTTTTGATTAAAGGGGGAGGCCTAAAAGGGTGAACAGGTTGGGTGTGGCAGTTGCCCTCACCCACACCTTGGCTGAAGAAAGATCATTTGCATGACATACAGCCACAAAGAAAGAATGTATGACTGAAGCCTTATTGCTATAAGTCCAATGCAGTGTTCCTTGTTTGTTTTTATTTTGACTATTTTCATCTTTTCATTTGTATACACATTTTTGTAATTTGATTGTTTTGAATGTTATGGGTTTCTGATTTAATTTTCATTTTTAAATGTTATTGATTTCATTTAGTTGTTGTTATGGCTTCTAATTTCTTGTACTCAAGTCCACAAAGGATAGCAAACCAAAGTATTACTCAGGACATTAACATTTGTATTTTTTGTTTGATTTTTGTTTTTTACAAGATAATTTCATAGTGCCTAATACTGAAAAATACTAAATACTGAAAATAAACAATTCTTTATCAATGTTTATAACCATTGTTCTCAGGGCTAATGTAGAGAATATGATGTTCTGCATAAAGGTATTCAAACATCTGTGATTGAAAGGCCACAAAAACACCCCCGCCCCCCCCAAGAATCACTGTAATAGAAAATGTAATTCATGTATTACTTCCCAAAGACTAAAATGACCAAATCTTTAAATTATGTTGTGTTTGTACAGAGGCACAAATGAGTTAACATAACATATTTTCCTAATAATCAGTAATTTTATTTATAGAATTACCACATTGGGTGAATAATGCAGTAGTATGTGTCTGCCTATTTACCATCTCTGGGTGTACTTTATACCTTGTACAAATCAAATCAAAACAAGAAAAAAAACTAACTTGAATCTACATACTCAAGTTTTTGTGAAGCAAAAATATGGCAGAAATGTTACATCATGGTACAAAAATCTTGTTATGATGCCCAAAGCTTGTCATTACACAATTTTTATTAGAAAAACCCAGGATATGGTGGAATGTCAGGAGCATGTGTGCAAAACAACCTTTTTATTTTACTAATGTTAACATTCCTAGACATTCTGAGAAGTGATGAAGTGATGGTCTAAAATATGTTCAGCATAACCATCAACAAAATCACTTTACTTCAGAGCAACTCTAGGAATGTGATGGACATCACAGGCTGCTGAGATCTGACGGTAGAAGAGGATCTAAAATGAGATTTTTTTTCATTCAAAATAGCAGCATGGAAAAATCAGATATCAGCAACCACGCTGTCACTGGTCTTAGAAAATGTAATATTTAAATACTTTTTAATTATTTTTTTAATTCTGTCTGTTTTTTATTTCTGATTTATTTTAGTTGTTTAGATTTTTTATTAGACAAGGGAAGTCATTTACAATTTTCAACTGAAACTACCTCTATATTTGTCAAGTACTTTTAAATCAGTTTTTTTCTCTTATTTATTGGTTTCATTGCACCAATGTTCTGTTATTTTGTGTTTTTTATTTGTGCAGTGATCTGTTTGTTTTCCAAACCAGGTACTGTTTTCTATTTCTCCCCGATTGTTCAATATAATATAAACAGTTTTACTCTCTGACTCACATTACATGCTGCCAGCAACAGCTTTGACTTTGTGTAGAATCTGGCTGACCAAAAACTCTGTTGTAGGGATTTTCCTTTCGATTTTCTTTGTTTGATAAAAATTTAAACTGCCCTTTAACATTTTCAAAATAGTAAATGTCATCCTTTAATCAAGCATTGCTGACCCCAGAATTGTAAAATGGCACTATCATTTAAAGTGCCAGCTTCATGATTGAGCATTACTGTGAAACATTCTTACTTCACGTATGAAGGGCTTTTATTTTGACATACAGACAGTTGAAGTTGTTTTTACATTTTTGTATTTTTTTCAT
The DNA here is from genome assembly GCF_000523025.1 of Cynoglossus semilaevis. NCBI lineage: Eukaryota > Metazoa > Chordata > Actinopteri > Pleuronectiformes > Cynoglossidae > Cynoglossus > Cynoglossus semilaevis. The sequence continues at coordinate 5,902,885 of NC_024328.1, read as the reverse complement.
TCTTTGTAACCCCTTGATTTGCTCCCCATAAATGTAAGTGTGAATTTAGTTGAAGGATTGTTTTAATTATTATTCTGCTCTGTGATGGTTGTGCATCACCAGACTTTCAAGGAAACTCTGATAGGAATGAAACCATCATATCTTTTCTCAGACAATACAGGTTGTAATTTTTGTTTGCTAAACAGAGAACGTGACGGTGGTCAAACTGATATCTCCTGTTTTAGATCTCCTGGCTATCTGTGTTTGCACAACTTTAATGCAGTGGCACGAGACCAGTTGATTTTTTTTTGTATTATTATTATCTGCATCATTTCTTTTTAAATTCCTTCAATTTAGGATAAATAACAAATTACACTGATTTCATTCCAGGGGACATGAAGGATAGTACAGATGGGACAAAGTTGGAAATAAAATTACAATCACACTATTTATGTCTGCAAACGTCAACATGCAGTACAGTACACAACAGTTTAAAAGAAACATAGTAAACAGTCATTTATGGTAACATATTAACATTTTTATCAACAGAAATATACCAACTATATTATTTTGAATGTATATTTTAAGTGTTATAGCCATTTCATAAAACATTTTCTAACTTCAAATAGTTAACCATTTAAATTTGTTGATTTTGGTTCCTTTAGTAGTGGCCATTTCGAGCTTCTTGCGTCCATTCCACATAAAATTACACACAAAAAAGGAGGGAGCTCCAGAAAATCAATGTTAAACATAAATCTGCACCACTGTTAAAAAGGTTTAATGTTATATGATGAAATTAAATATTGGACAATGATCTTAAGATATAATTTGCACTATCTGCAGATGTGGTCAGTGAAGTACAACCTCATAGGAGGAATTCACTCAATATTTCAATGAAAATAGGAATTAAACTAAGTTGCCCTCTACAATAACCTGTGATCAGACAATGCAAAGTTTCTTGCAGTTTTTTTCGCCCAGCAAATAAGTCCTTTCTCTGCCCTTGTAACATTTACTACCTGTGAAGAATTTGATCCGTTGGTGTTTAAAGGCATGTTTAGAATATTTTAGAACTTGAAACCAAATAAATGTGAACATATAAAAAGATCATCTGGTTGTTTTTGACTCATACTGATGTATTCGATTAAAAATGATAAAATGCACTGGCTGTTAACATAGTTCACTCAATCATTTGCAGGAAATAGAATGTTACTTTTGGTCTGCCTCCTGACTTAACAAGATCACTCCCTAAATATAGTTAAAATCTTTCTTTCTTTTTCCAGGTTCATACAAGCGAATACATCTTTACCCTTGAACTTTTTTTGTTTAACACAACCATTTCATAGGCTATAAAAGCTTTATCAAAATAAAGATTCTTTCAGTTGAATGAGTTTTCAAATCCGTTTTTCTCCCACATGCACTACTAACATCTGCTTTAAGTGACACTTCCTACATCCTGACTCCAATTAACTTATGATCATATGATTATCTGAATGCTTTCTGTACCCTTTATTATTCTCTATAAATCAGCGAACTACTAAAGTGTGTACAAGAGGTACCAGCATTACAGGGATTTTGTAGTGCCATTCCATATTTACAGTATTTACACTGTGAAGTTACTATGTGTACTGTGTACAACTATCTATAGCTACATCTATACACACGATGGTGGTTTAATAGGGTCACCAACAGAGTGTTTTTCATTGAAACTCTTAATTTCCTTTCTATTTACTGGCTGATACTGAGCTCATTAGGAGCATATTGGAGTGTATAAGAGCTGAATGTTGCACAAAGACACTGGACACTGTCCCTGACCTAATATTCAGGACATGCAAATGTTTTTAACACAGCAGTCTAATCATTGGAATAAACAAAGGTGTTTCTTCTGAATGTTTTAACCACAAGTCATTTCATCTACTGCAAGTCAAAGTAACTAAAGACAGCTTTATTGAGGAAGGTCAGAACCTCAGCATCACTTTATCATCCTGTATTCTAAAGGCCTACAATCAATTTTGGAATATATTTGGGGGCCAAATTGAACCCCTAACGGGTAGGTTTTGGCACACGGGTCATTACGAAATAAAGTTTTGCATGGTTGCAGACTCTTTCTCTAGTTCTGTATAGAAGATGGGATGCTAGGTTCAGTCCCAGTCATTTAAATATAAATACAGCTCTCTCTCAATGCTATAGAACATATGTTTCAAACTCAAAGCTAGGGGGCTACTGTTTTATCATGGTTCAGATGGGAAGAGAAATGGAGTAGGGGCGATCTTAAAGGAAGAATATGTAAGAAATGTGATGGAGGTGAAACGAGAGTCAGACAGGTTGATGTGTGTGAAGGTAGAAATAGAAGGAGTGATGATAAATGTTGTTAGTGGTTGTGCCCCACAGGTGGGCTGTGAGTTAGAAGAAAATGAGAAGTTCTGGAATTAGCTGGATTGGATGATAGAGGGTATCCCCTGGGGAAAGAGAGAGTGGTGATTGGAGCAGAATTAAATGGTCATGTAGGGGAAGGGAACAGAGGAGATGAGGAAGTGATAGGTAGGTTTGGTGTTAGGGAGAGAAACTTGGAAGGACAGGCAGTGGTAGATTTTGCAAAGAGAATGGAAATGGCTGTGGTAAACACATATTTCCAAAAGAAAAAGGAACATAGGGTGACTTACAAGAGTGGAGGCAGGTCCACACAGATAGTGTAGTGTAGCCAAACAACATCGCATGGTAGTGTGTAAAATGACGATGGAGGTGACAAAAAGGAAGAGAGGGAAGACAGAGCAGAAGATCAAGTGGTGGAAACTAAGGAAAGAGACCTGTTGTGAAGACTTCAGGAAGGAAGTAGGGGCAGTTCTGGGTAGTATTGAGGAATTCCCAGATGGTTGGGAGATTACAGCTGCAGTGATTAGGGAGACAGGTAGGAAGGTGCTAGGTATGTCCTCTGGGCAGAGAAAGGAGGACAAAGAGACCTGGTGGTGGAATGAGGAGATCCAGGAGAGTGTGCAGAGAAAGAGATTAGAGAAGAAGAGATGGGACAGTGACAGAACAGAAGTGAACAGACTGGAGTACAAAGAGAGGACAAGGGAGGTGAAGAGGGAAGTGGCCAAGGCCAAACAAAAGGCATATGAGGAGTTGTACGAGAGTCTGGACACAAAGGAAGGAGAAAAAAAGTTGTATAGATTGGCAAGACAGAGAAATCAAGCTGAGAAGGATGTGCAGCAGATGAGGTTGATTAAGGACAGAGAGGGGAATGTGATCACAAGTGAGGAAAGTGTGCTGAGAAGATGGAAGGAATACTTTGAGGAGTTGTTGAATGAGGAAAATGAAAGGGAAAGTAGAAACGAGGAACCAGAAACTAATATGAAGAAGGTAGATCAGGTTAGAAAGGATGAAATAAGAAAAGCCCTGAAGAGGATGAAGAGTGGAAAGTCAGTTGATCCTGATGACATGCCAGTGGAAGTATGGAAGTGTTTAGGAGAAGTGGCAGTAAATTTCCTGACTGGTTTGTTTAACAGAATTTTAGAGACTGGCAAGATGCCTGTTGAGTGGAGAAGTGTCCTGGTGCCAATTTATAAGAAGGGTGATGTACAGAGTTGTAACAACTACAGAGGGATAAAGTTGATGAGCCATACAATGAAGATTTGGGAAAGA
>NC_024328.1:5888377-5898951 GCF_000523025.1 Cynoglossus semilaevis | reverse complement strand
GGAGGGACAGTGGATACATTGGTAGAAGAATGTTAGAGATGGAGCTACCAGGTAGGAGACAAAGAGGAAGGCCAAAGAGGAGATATATGGATGCAGTGAGGGAGGACATGCAGATAGTTGGAGTCAGAGTAGAAGATACAGAGAACAGGGAGAGATGGAAATCAATGTTTAGCTGTGGCAACCCCTGAAAAAAGGGACAAAGCCAAAAGAAAAAGAAGAAGAAGAAACATGTACCGGTACTAGTCTGTTATGGAGTAATTACATCTATACCAGTGGCCACCATCCATTTTGGTTCCAAGGACTGGTCAGCCAGTACCACGCAGTACTACAGACTGGTACCAAGGTGCTGAGCATTAGTGATGTGCGGATCGATCCTGAAATATCGATACTTCCGATTCTGGATCTTTATGGTCTGAAATCGATTCTGAAATCAAAATATCGATTACGCATTCTGAGCTGAGGTGTATCCTAAACAGAAACATGGTGAAAAGTATCCAAATTATTGAGATGTTGTCTAAGTGACGCTCGGTTGGTGGGACTACTTCTTCTTCCGCCTGGGTGTGTGCGTCAGGCGTAAGCACAGGGTGCTCTACTCCGTGCTCTCACTCAGTCACTATTGATGAGAATTTCGGCTCTTTTTTAGAGAACCGGTTCTTTTGGCTCGGTTCACTGAAAAAATCTGACTCTTTCGTATCCCAAATGGCTCCTCAGATTATTTATTTTATTTTATTTTTTATTTTTGTTTTACAAATAACATGTTTTGGTGAATAATGAATTAGAAATGTAAAAATTAAAGACTAACAAATGCCTATTCAATGAATGGCTTAATTTATTCATTCATCTTTAGTTAACCTCTGTAAAAATATATTATGAATACAAAAACAGAGACCCATCGGAACAGGTTAGGTTAATTGAATAAAAATAAAAGCAGCACTCAGGTAAAATACTCAGGTAAAATACTAGTAGTACTATTATAATATAATTCTACTACTACCATAAACTGTTTACAGTAAAAATACACAAGATCAAGATAAAAATATCCATCTGAATTTCATGTGAAATACACTTTTTTTAATTTAAAAGACAAATGATAAAATATCGGTATCGATATCGGTATCGGCGATACCAGCCCAAATGTTACTACCGGTATCGGATCGGAAAAGAAATTGGTGGTATCGAACATCACTACTGAGCATTGAAGGATCGTTACATTTTCAAAATAAAACATCTACTAGACTCTATTCTGGTTGTATCAGAGCCTGAATGACCTATTATTTTAAAATATTGCAAGAATAACTTTAAATAAAGAAAGTGAATGGATATGACAGGGTTTTCTTTGAATGAATCAAATAAGTGACACCCCTGCTATAGAATATTACAATCTTCTGCAGTATTTCTATGAAAACTAGGATTGCAAAACAACATGGCATGAATGACATCATCAATCTCACATTGGCTGACTTTTAAAGTGAGTTTAATGATTACTTGATAGTATTGCATTATTATCTGAAGTTTCACTCTGGAACCTCTTCATGGAACACCACAAATACCCCCTTTACGCACACAGTGACATACTGGCTGGAGATACAAGAAGCAATACTTTATCTCCTCAAGGTTGATCAGGCTGCTTTCAACCATGTGCCCCCCGACCTCCTTGCACACACGCACGCACACACACAGACCACCACCACCACCACCATCTTCCTGCCTATGATAACACATCAGATGTCATCCAGTCAAGGTTCTGGACCCTGCTGCTAACATCAACATGGATATGTTGGGGCATGATATACGTGGCAGACAGGATCCAAGGCCCGTTGGAGTTTTTGATCTTACCGTTGTGTATAATATTTGATTTCTCTTGCAGTTTCTCTTCAAATTTTTTTAGCCAGAAGATTTTCCTGGTTAGAAAAAGTGCATATATTAAGTAAATGCTCTGCAGCAATATCAACAAGTCTGGCATTAAATTGATGAATTTTGCGACACCAAAATGATTGATTTTAGGCTGTGTATTGTTATAGTGGACTATCTTGAGTAGAGAAGAATCTTAAACATGGTAATAAGTGGGGTTGTATGAGGTAGTAATATCACACACAGACAGCAGTCAGCAGCAACCCATATTTTAGCCACCTACAAAGAGGCAACCCTAAAAAAACATCAGTTTAAATGTATACGCTATTTTAGGAATTTGTGCTCCGTTTTAACCTTCTGTTAGATGGACTTTTCACACAGAAAAACAAAGTTACACTGATCGTTGTTCTCACTCTCCAGGAAACCAAGGTGCGTTGACATAAACGTGAGTTGATGGTCTCTGTGCCTTGGTACTTTCATGGCGTACACGGTTGCAGTGACTTTCTTGTTCTTTGCAAACTATTTTCACAACAGTCAGCCCTCGTGAATGTCTGGATTCACTGACTGCGCAAGGTGGCGATCGTCTTCATGTTTACAGGGTTACAAGATGACAAGTGTGACGTGGCTATAGTGCAGCCACAGGTCTGCTGTCATTTAGGCATATGTACGTGCCTGGAGATGGTATGATTTCTTGAGTACAGTGGTTCTCAATTATGTTCTGTCATGCCCCTTCTACAGGACAGAATTTTTTCCATGCCCTCTGTAGTTGAAATACTTTTGAGAGCCTGATAATATGCATTTTATTTTATTATCTGTAGAAACCACTGTATAAGTTGAAAATTTCACCCAAAATCCTTTTTTCAAAAAATTCTCAATATGCTCTAATTGGACAAGACAACATGCAGAAAAGAAAAAAAAATTTGATGTCATCATTCATTCAGTCCTTTGAAGTGACTAAGGTGCACATTTCTTACAGTTCTACAGAAAATTTGAATTAATGTGTCACATTAAGCCAAAACAGAGAGAATAAGAATGGTAAATGTTGAATAAAACAAAGAATATTTCCACCCTCACTATCAGTTTCTAGAACACAATTTATGTACAGGAAGTAAAAGTAAAAGTTCATTGTTTGCCTGGTCGGTGCAAAGTAGCAAACTGCGTGTGGAGTACCTCTATCTTAAAGCTGTACTAAAGTTGGGAAAACTCAACTTGTGTTTGCCTCTGTGTGGAGGATTTATCTTCATTGATTTGGCTTTAATAAAAAAATTTTCCTTCGGTTTACCAAGTAATAAATGGAGATTGATTAACATGTCGTAAGTCGGATGTCCATGTCCCCAACCCAAAGGACAAGTTGCTGCAAATGCAGGATGATGAATAAAAAAAACTTAAGTTAATAAAATTACAGTTAACTGTCTGAATCAAATGTTCATTGTGTGTTGGTGTGGAGTAGAAACTTCAGCTGGGACAGGAGTCAAGGCTGGAACTGACTGTGCAGCTGTGCGAGCACACTCCCACTTCTTTCTCTTACTCCTGCTGCCAGGTGTTACAGCAGAATCTGAAAGCCACAGTGTTCCTATGAGCATGGCTTAGCCAGGTGTGGTGCTTCTACGTTGGCCTTTGTAGATTTTGTTCCCCTTAACCTTGACGCGCTGTGAAGCTGATAAAAAAAGACAACGTCTCTGCCATTTGTTAGCCATTCCCAGATGACACAGTTCTGTCTGGGGGTAAAACCATTGTCATCAATTCTCTGGTGCCTTTGTAACTATGAAATGAAAGGAGGAGCACAGCAAAGCTCCCTATATTTTTACACTTCTCTAGTAGTAATATTAAAACAATGAATTAATCTGATTATGACCCTGCTTAATTTAATTCTTAGTCTGGTTGTGATTGTAGGAGATGGAAATTATTCATACACTAAGGTGAACGAGTAGCAAGAATAATATCTAATTCCAATGCAACCAACACAGTTTTTGAATTTTATTATTGGACATTGTTCTCAAAATAATGAGATGGCATGTTATTATTATGAGACAGAATCATAATAATGAGACTACAAGTAACACTATAACAGTGCACATTAATGAGCAACGCAATGTAAAAAGGTAAATATGTCAGAATTAGACATCCGTAGTTGCTGGCGGGTCAAATACAAACAACAAAAACAACATCACATTAACATGTTTTAGAGTATCACACAACTTAATGATGAGTAATTCTGAGTTAGTTAAGTATAATGTTTGGGTTTGTTACTCTTTAGAAAAAAGTCAAAACCCAAGAGTACGTCTCATGTACGTTACTTAGGAGAACTGTGCAGACTTCTTCTCTAATATGCATTTAGGGCTGGACTGCATGCTTTTCCTTCTGGACTAGAGTACAGCTAGATACTCCAGCCATCGCTTCCAAAGTGAATCAGCAAATATTTGTAGTTCTGTAAAGATCCTCAATCCTCACAGATGTCTTGTGGGAACAAACATAAATACACTTACCGTATTCTGTGTTAACAGCATGGCAGAGGTGAGTAAATGATGAAGTTGTTGGCTTGTCACCCTAGTTTCAACAACTCTGGAACAGGTCCATTCCAGAACTCCGTTCTTGCCAGAGACCTGTTGCTGTTGCCCTTACACTCTCTGCATTGAACATTCCCACTTACTTTGGCTAGACTACTTGCCCACAACCCAACACTTGAAGCAGGTTAGATAAGCTTTCCTCTCAGCCAAAGGTTTGTTCCTGAATCAATGGGTGATTACCAGTACTGCACTTAATTTACGTCTGTCTTTTCTGGGCATATAATGCTTGTGCATGTGCAGCCTTTATCACGTGCTGGCTTTAGAGGCACATATCTTTATTCACATTATCCATATTTGTGTAACTGTATCCTTCATAGCAAAAGAAAGCTGTTTGTTTCTGATAAAGAGCACCTTTTTCTTTATCTGACCTGTTAGACGTTTGTCTTTTCACTTTGTGCCCTTGAACGGTCGTAGAGCTGATTTCTAGTTCATCATAAGGCTAAACAGTTTCTTCAATAAACATCCGGAGTCTCAGACACATTTTAGATCGTTAACTGAGAAAGTGCTGTGGTCCTGCAATTATTGGTCGATTATTTATTACAGATGACAGCCACATGGACATGTATGTAGTAGTCACTGCTTTGAAACCAATACATGCAGTCAGCGCTTGCCTCAGCACTAATGTACAATGAAAATCCCATAAACAGACATTTTATAACAGGTATTATAAGTGCTCAGGTGTTTCAAGTTCTATTTTTTCCAATGAACCGCAACAGTGACATTTTTTCTGTACGACTTTGTTGTTTGACAAGAAATTCTGGAGAGCTAGGAGAGTTGGGATCAACAAGTGGTCACCAGAGGTTACACAGAGGGGTATGCATATTTGGCCTCAGTATCCTATAAATCACCCTGTGTAAGGACAGTTCTTTGGCACCTCTGGGCAATTCAGGGTTCTGTAGCTCATTTTTAAAACGAGTGAGGTTCAAAACAGCCTGAACCTTTGGGTAGGTAGAGGGGGCACGGGATCACTTTTTAATTACAATTAATGTTTAAGGATGTGGGCAGATAAGACTGATCTATAGAAAAACAAAGCAGGGAAAAGATATACAGAAGAAGGTAGAAATGTTGGAGATACATAGCAGCAGGCTGTGCTTACCTTTCTTCAAAGTCACTTTTATACAAAACGGTGGAGATCCGTTCTCCACTGGTTCTGGAGAAAAGCCAAGGAAAGTTGGGCACAGTTAATCCACACTCATGCTTACACATTTTGAAACAAAGAAAAGGGAGACAATAGAGAAAATCCAACAAATCTGACCAGGCTGGTCAGAGCAGAGAGGAATGGGGAGATCCTACACTTGCTGTGACTATGGCCACAGAGGAAGGTAATCATCCACAAAGTTACACATGAAATAATGCCTTCTGAATATGTTGACATACACTGTAAAAAAATTGCTGTTTTTACAGTAAAGTACCACCAGCCGTGGTTGCCTAAAAAGTGCCGTAAAATTACAATAAAACAGTTTCTTCATTTACGGTAAAAATGTTTGTATTTCAGTATTTTACTGTAAAAAGTTCTATTGTGTGAAAAATACATTGTTTTAATTTAAAATTGACATGGGAATATTTTTATTTTGACAGTACAATGCCAGCAGCAGTGGTTAATTTACGGCTTTTTACAGTTAAAAAGTGTGCTTGATTCCTTTCTGTACAATTAACGGTATAAATTGTAGGCTACAAATTTATTCTGTAAAAGATACCATAGATTCTTACAAATATTAAGGTCCAAACAGAAATTTCCCTAAAAATTACAGTAAATGCGTGATACTGGAAATGTAAGATGTGCATTTTTAATCGTTATGTAGTGCAGCCCTACTTTTTTTCTGTAAACTTCATACACAGCACATTAATTAATATTGTTAAATTAGTTAATGTTCCAAAAATCACAAAAAAACATTCACTGTAGTACTTTTCAATACAAACTCTTTATTTGAAGTCCAAACTTTTCCAACTTTGCCAGCACAATAAACTGCAGTAAAAATGTAAAAACACTCTTACAAACTGTAACAGTGTGAAAAAGCCAGCGATTATTTTCTTCTTTTTACACTCAACTTTGGTGCCTCTGTAGATGAGAACAAACTCCATGAGAGAGAGAGAAAGAGTTAGAACAAAATTAGTTTTAAAATGATTGCAGTGAGCAAAATGAGTGGACAGATTTAATAGGTACACACCTTTAATAACAAAATATCTGCAGTGTATATCATATCAAATGTACCTTTTATCACATCATCCCTCAACATCACTGGTAGGTCCACTCATTGTTGGCAAGGTCTGAGATCAGTGTCAAGACTCTGGGACTGACCAATAACACTTTTTTACTCTTCTTCCAGGATTTATTGAAAAGAAACACCTTTAAAAAAGAAAGAAAGGAAAAGACCGAGTGTTTACTCAGTATTACTGCATGCAGGGTATGCTAGGAACTATTTGTAATTCTAATAATGATAAATAATTCAATTTTTACCGTTGGAGGAACTCAAGTGTGGACTGTAGTTTTACCAGGTAGTGTATGTTGAAGCAGTAGTAACTGCCAAACATCAGGCAGATGTGAAGAAAGTGATGTGGTTGTTGACAACTTCTCAGTCAAAGCTCAATATAAATGTCTCAGCACCAATGCAGGAGGACCCTAGGAATAAAAAAAATAATAAAAAAATTAAATTAAATGACAACAGAAAGTCAATGGTACTCACTGGCGTTCACAAAGTGAGACTGTGCATTTTAATGGCATTAAAGTCACGTCCTGATCAATTGTCGATGTACTGTTATGGTGGCGATAGAAATGCGATTTTAAAGCTGCATAACTCGAAAGCACTTGCTTACAATTTGTTGCTACACAGTTGAAAAAACGTCAGGGTTCATTGCGGTGGAGTTTGCAATGCAAAGTATATGCTTTTACAGATTTGACGTTTTCTCCACATGTTATATGTTATAAGAATATATTTCAATGTACAAATCAATCAACACGTCGAGCAGTATAGTTAGCTAGTCAGAGGCTTCAACATGCCAGCGTTAGCGCGATAAAACGCGAGCCACATTTTCCTTAAGCCTACATGATACAGTCCTTTCCTATGCTGTTATAACAGTTCAGCTAGTCGTAAGACTGTCGGGATGTTGACTTAACGTCAGCTGTCTGCAATGTAGCCCTCTCGATTAAACGAATAATTGCAGTTTAGTCAGAGTTTTATAAATATACTTACCGAGGCAACTGCAGAAAACTCTTTGGAAATCCGTTAATGGTCGAGGTGGTCAGATGGAGTGCGCTGATTGGTCTGTTTGGAATTCAGGCGCGTTACCATCAAATGCACTATCGATGGAGATGGTGCTTTTGAAAACCTCTGAACAAAGAAGCTGCCAATGTCTTGCTCTGTCGCCCGACTCTCTCTAACATATGAGGTTAAACATTTGAAAGGTAAATTGTTAATGTAACTCATGTATAGTGAAATAGACCGGTTCTCTGTAATGTTAACTCCTGTGATTCCAGACTGTCAGTGGACGCACGTATATAGGTAGGTCTGTGATTGGGTGCGAGTGAGTCTGTGTGTATGTGACGGAGTGAGGAGCCAGTGGAAGGAAAGAAGAGCATGTAGAGAAGTCATTGTTGTTATGTGGCGTAGTTACAGCCGACAGTAACTGTTAAGGTTTTTCAATAAAAGACCTGTCTGAGACGAACGCCTCGTCGTCATTGTAACGCTCGACCAGACGTTATAATAAGTATTTATATTTTAAAAAAAGTCTTTATTAACATACATATATTATCATATCTAAAAAAAATATGTTGTAGTTGTCATAAGTATTAAAGTATTTGTCTGTATTTAACACCAAAGTACATCAATTTGACAGGTACAAAGTATATTTTGAAATAAATGCAAGAATCACATCTAAATATGTCATGATTCTGTTGTCAGCACACCAGTGTGTATATTTAACTGTGAAACTGCATTATTTTTGCAAAAAGAATGCAAAAATTACAGTATTGAATTGTAAAAAAATGTATGACCCACAACAGTAAATATATTTAACTGTGAAAAACTGTTTTTTGTGGGAAATAAATGCAAAAATCACGGTACTGAATGTTAATAAATATTACAGCAAGGCAATGTATTTTTTCAAGACAAAAATTGTTAAAAGTACTGTATTTTCCTGATTTACTAATTTAATTTAACTTAACCACAGCCTACTGATTTTCACACACATCAAAAGCATTTTGAAAACGTACACTAGTGCAGCTAACAAAAGGTTTTTCTTTCCCGGTTTTGGTTCTTGCACTACTAATTCTCTTAGTAAAAGCTCCTGGTTTTCTGTATAATTCCTTCCTGTGTTTTCCTATTGGCCTCTTGTGTGAAATGGTCAAAGATATGTCACAGGTCAGACCTGTACCTAATAAATCTGATTCAGAATTTTAAAGTGTCTCATATTCTTGGTCTTAATATCAGCTGGAGTGAAGGCCAAGGCCACACATTCACAAGACCTTGGTGATATGGTTAACTCTCATCCTTTATGTTGGTGACGTTGTTTAGCTTTTGTTTTCCAGACAACACTTCAAACAATTCATTCATTTTACTCTACACCATTTATTTCATAGTTTCTTTATTTTTGTTGACTTTACATTGTTTAAATTGAGTGCACGTTTGTAGTGAGTTAAACGTTTGTATTCCTTTAACCTTTTATGGTTTGAGTTACATAACCCAAAAGATTTATAAAAAGACAGGGCCCAAATAGGCATTAGCCCCATAAGATGCCAATCATGTCTCATGTCTTGACACTCATTTCAGCCAACAACACTCATCCTTTCTATACACCTTACAAAGAGTTCCATGTCACCTGAAAACTCAATTCCATGAAGCCACAGACTGGGAGTAACACTAAACACTAAAACCAACAAACAAATTGTAAAAGGCATGTCTCAATGATCAGTGAACTGAACATGCGCTCTGTTTGATGAATTAAATGATATTAAAAACTTTAAAGATTTAAAAGCTTTTTACTTACCGAACTTGACATTAGCCAGCATTCTGTGAAGAATGGCCTGCAGCTGTGTTTGGCTTCTACCACTTGCATGAGTTTGCCTTAAGTGGTAAATGTGTGGTAATAGAATTTGGAGAGCAACTGGAGTGCAGTGTTCCATAACTTCATACCACAACTTGAGAGTCATACCACAAAACATGTATTAAAGAAGTAAAACTAGTATGAATTTAGTTAAATACAGTATTTGATATCTAGTCAGGTAATTGTTGGCATTTACAGTGAATTTGGCTTCCAATATTGCCTTTTATTATTAATTTTTATTGGATAATGAAATGAAATATTATACCAATAGGTCTATTTGCATTAATTCAAAATTGAAACTGCATGGAAACACAACATTATTACTGCAGAATTAAAACAAAACAAAAAGACAACTGCAATTATTATATGTTAGGCTTTGTCTGTGTCTGAAAGCTACAAAGCTTCAACAGCCATTAACCTTGGCTGACCCTGGGAAAAAAATCATACTTCTGATCACTTCTGCCTCAACACCAGGTTGTAAATTAGGGAACATGTGAACTGTATGTACATACATATGGTCTGTGGAATCAGTTTTAATCAAGCAGCTAAAAAAACAAACATTTGAGCTTCTTGGAACTTCTTCTTTTGAACTTCTTGATACTATTTCTCAAATAGAGAAGTTTGTGAATAGCCATCTGATAACCTTTATTTTGTGAAGCTTCATAGGATAAAACCTTTATCATGACCAATGCCCTTAAAGTTGAGTCTGTTACTTCTTGAGTATCTTTCAATGGCAACTAGTCCTTCATCCATAATGAACACTTCTCGACAAATATTTTGGTGTTGATAAGATTTAGATTAATTTGCCAATTGTAGTGGAGACATATATTCTTTTCATACAAAAGCCACACCGTACTATAGAAAGGAAAGTGAACTCCTTGTCATTGTGACACAGCACACCACTTCACACAACCAAATGTGACCTCTGCTTTTAACCCATCACCAAAGTGAACAGCCACCACTGCCTTCTGGGCCATACCTAGTAATTGAAATTGAATTGGTAATTTTCAATCATCAACAAGAGTGAGTGATTTATGTTATTTAGAATCTAAATAACCCAAATCGATTCCAGCTTGACTCAGCCAACCATAGGAGACGATTTTTTATCAAAGTGAA
>NC_024328.1:5881788-5888334 GCF_000523025.1 Cynoglossus semilaevis | reverse complement strand
ATATATATTGTCTGTCTCCAGAACCAAAAATGTGTTATATGTTATGTCACGAATTCTTGATGTTGTAATGCTGCCTTGAGGACAGCCAGAGTCAAGTGGACAGGAGCCCTGTCTCAGCCACAACTCTTGCTGACCTATAGTAAACTCTCACCATAACTCCTTACACCAAGTCCACAGCTGTAAAAAATTATTGAAAAACACAAAATTAAAAGCACAGTTATGGCTTAAAATCATCACAAACAAACCTAACTTCATGGCTGTTACAGTTGTGTACTAGAAAATACTTGTTACTAGGGATGAACAGTTTGTCAGGTCTGTCTGTCTGTCTCTCCTCCCTCCTGTCTATTTCTCTGGGGTTAATTAGTTTCACCTGCTTCCCGGGTGTAAATACCTCTCTCCCTCACTCAGTCTTTGTGGGGTCATGGTGTGTTGTGTTGTTTGTTTGTTTGCTTGGGATTTCTCTACTGCTTGTGTATGTTGTTCCCATGTCCCCGTCTTCCTGCATTACTGCTTATTGCTTGCTCTGTGTTTCTGTTCTGCAGTTCTGTTTGCACTGTGCTTCACCCCGTGTCTCCTTTGTTCCTGCCTTGCCCGTGTTCCTTCGATTTTCTTTGGATTAATAGCCTTTATTATGTTGAACTGTTAAATAGTCTTTCTGCAAATAATCTTGAGCACTGCACTTGGGTTCTAACTGCTTCCTGACTCATCCAAAACTTGACACAATTATATCAAACAAACATAATATGTTGTTCTTAATATGTCAATAACAATAGTGTCAATATCATTTACACTGTGCTCTTATCGAAATGATTGCTTATTGTGTACCGAATAGCAATAAATCATAGATAAGGTTTTCATTATTACTTCAATGTAATCAAATAAAATGTAATGAAATCAGACAGAATACATGTTGTGGAGATAGATAGTAAAGTAGATGGAGAGTAAGCTAACTACACTAAGAACAAAGAACAGCATTGTCTGTTCTGGTTTTGTAAGGCCACTATCTGTTCTGCAAAGGCAATTTAGATCTATGTGTTACAGTCTTTAGTCTCACAAACATTCAAATATAGCATCTGCCTCTACTTTACACCTGATGTGGAATCATGGGTACAGTGCTATTTAATGTGATCCTTCCACGAAAATCTGTCCATCATTATGGTCATATCATCATTATTATTCAAGTGTTTTATTTTTTATTAAATATACAATTTTATTGTATATTTTTCTGGTTGTACTTGTTGCAATATTCTTTTAATTTTAATTTTAATTTTAATTTTAATTTTAATTTTAATTTTAATTTTAATTTTAATTTTAATTTTAATTTTAATTTTAATTTTAATTTTAATTTTAATTTTAATTTTAATTTTAATTTTAATTTTAATTTTAATTTTAATTTTAATTTTAATTTTAATTTTAATTTTAATTTTAATTTTAATTTTAATTTTGTAAGAAAGAAAGAGTGAGAATGAGAGTGAGACAGAGAAAGATGCCACTAAATCGAATGGTAAAAAAAAAAAAAAAAAAAAGATTTTACTGCGCATATGCCTATTGAAAGAAATTGTACCCAGGATGTGTGATTAAAAAAAAGTCTGATGTGTGACGGATTTGACTAATGACTATTTATCTGAACCCTTCTGTCTTTATGGTGATAATCATGTATTTAGTCATTTCACATTTTCGAACTAGATAATAAAATGAACAATTAGTTTAAATTATTATACATATACATTTGTTGAGCTACCTTTCACCTGGAGAGTTTGCCCTCACATTATCTCTTTTTTTGATAATCAATAAGGATCCTGCCAGTTCAGCAGAAAATGGCAGTGAAGAAAAATAAATACTGATAAATGAAGTCAAAACACGAGTCAGTCCCAAATCTCTCCTCTTTATTTTTTCTACAAATATATCAGGGAGATAGAGACAGGATTTGTCTCATACTGGGGTGTTGCTGAAATGACGTCACAGCACCCATGCAAAACAAAAAAGTGGCAAAGAAAACACAAGAGATAGTCCATATTTTCTAGCCTCAGTGACAGAGGACCTGACTCCAGTCCCCCTCCCTTTCTGCTCTGAGATGGATGGATACTGGGTAATTGAGAAACCTTGCCCGTGGCTCTGAGAGGTCAGGGGTGAAATAACTAAATAGACAGGATCTATCTCCCCGTGTCTGCTCTCTGCTGAGCAAACACTCCAAAAACTATGAATTGCTTACTCCAGCTTTGGCAAGAATATTTTTCACTAAGTTTACTAAACTTCACATTTAAGGCCCGTGTTAATGTTTCTCCTTTAGTTTAGGTCTAAACTTTAGGATTGAGATGATTATTATGAAATTAGTTTTAAGATTTGAAATTAATTGTTCTAATTTTATAAATACAACAACAACCATAATAACAACAATAATAATAATACATATGTGATAGTAAAGCCTTTTGACTCCTGAATCTATTTTAGCTTCATGTGCTGTTTTTCTTGCCCAATAATGTGCTTTATGTCACTGTATTTGCACTGCCATCACCCATCTATCCAACCATCCATCCATCCAACCATCCATTCATCCATCCATCCATCCATCCATCATCCATTCATCCATCCATTCAACCATCCATTCATTCATCCATTCATCCATTCATCCATTCATCCATTCATCCATTCATCCATTCATCCATTCATCCATTCATCCATTCATCCATTCATCCATTCATCCATTCATCCATTCATCCATTCATCCATTCATCCATTCATCCATCCATCCATTCATCCATTCATCCATCCATCTAACCATCTATCCATCCATCCATCCATCTATCCCCTAAACTGAGAATCCAGATCTTGGATGTTTAATTCCAGCCTGTACCTTGACTGTTCTGAGTACAACATCTACCTCCTACTGCTGTCTAAATTATTTTTAATATTGCCTAGGGCGTTCCCAATTCCATTTCTCTGTACATTTTTTTTTTTTTAATTTTCATAGTACACGGATGCTGCGTCCCATACTGATACATCTTTGGTTTGGGTTTTAATAAAATTGCAGTGTGTGCACCATAGCTCAACCCAAACTACAGTGTCCTCACTTCCAAGCAGGAGAATGCTTACAGAGAGCTTTATTTTCTTCTAATTGAAACAAGACTATTTTCAATGAATTTGAAACCAGTATTTCTTTGTTAATCAGAAAGTCTTCAAACTAACTGTCGTCACATCAGACAAAATAACACAGCTGAGAATAAGCAGAGAAATATAAAAAATACATAAAAATAAAGGTAAATAAATTTGAAATTTGCATCAGACCCAATATTGATTCAATAATACTGTTGTTGCTGAGTGAATATTTCTTTTTGACCCCCCGACCCCTCAGCCCTAACCCTAATCCTAACCCTCTGCCTCCTGCCACCCCATTACAAACTATCTGTCTCTTGTATTAGAAACATTTTCATTAATGGCAAACATGTGGCATTAAAATTCAGCTGAGCTTCAGAAAGACTAAACGGTTCAAGGACAGTTGATCTAGAAGGTCTTTCACAGGGCCCGGACAATGAAGTAGAGAATCCTTCACTTATCTTCACGGCGGACTCTTAACCTGTCTCAACATCAACGTAACAGGGATACAAACATGGATGTGAGTTTGAATTTCTGTTTCCGGTCTCTACTGAATGACCCTCAGGATTATTTCTGTTTCTACACAATGACCATGTAGGAGTCACAGAAGCCACTCTTTGCTTCCTGTCTTTGCTAACAATAGCCAGGGCAACATATCTTAATGCTGAGCAAGCAAATTGCCCCCACCATACTCACTTAATGTGACTTCCAATATTAGATGAACATATAGGCTGAGAATGCATATTTTAAGTGCAGATATATATAGCACCGTACAGTAAAAAAAAAAAAGTTTTCTTGCAAGAATGGAAATAACCTGCACAATAGAATGGTCTGATTAGACAAAGTGAGTGTTCAGATATGAAGCATCCTCCAATTTTCCCAAGAAAAATTCTGAAGGAAAACAAAATAAAGGCGTGGAATTGAAAAAGGTCAAATGAAAAAAAAAAAAACAACTAAAACATCAGTTAAACATCTCACCAGCGTAACCATTTCCAATGAAAATGGAGTGATAGAAACAGCACATAAAATGACATCATGTTCCATTCACTAATGCGGCAGTAATTTAGCCAAGCATGCAGCCTTTTATCCTTCCTCTGTGGGGACACCCAATTTACATTTTATCTTTAGTTGGAATTGCAAAAAATATTTTCTTTTAAATATCCTTTTAATCTGTGACTTTTAACCATGTTTAAACATGCCTGCTGTTACTATTACGTGGTTTGATTAGAAATATAATAAGTGAAAATATAATTTCTAACTGTACTTGTACCTCCTGTCCAATGGTATGTTTATATTTGGTCATTGATGTAACATCATTCACTTTAGAGCTTTTATGTTTTATGTTATAATGGTTTACATTAGCATTTAAATACACAGTGAGAACCAGAGAAACTTAGTGGAAAGAAAGGCAGCCGGCCTAAAAACTATTCTAAATTACTCTGTGGAGTACCACATCACTTAATGAAGGGAAGAGTTATTTTACAGTCCAATTTTTGTATAATAATAATAATAATAATAATAGCAACAACAATAATAATGATAATAATAATATTAATAGAACATATAATAATTTAAATAAGGGGATATTTTCATCATTATTATTGTAACAAAGAATCTAATCTAATATTAATATAACATCTTGCACGCTTCTCAGCAGAGTAATATGTGTGTTTTTTGTGGGTTGTCTTATAAACGAATGATGAATTAAGGAACAATTAACAGCACACGTTTTTTTCGGAGTTCGAAGCCCCTTTAATGTCATTTTGACATTTTTGTTTTCTCTAAATAGTCACAATACGATAAACATGGCCAATGTGTGCGTGGATAATTTGAAGTATGCATGTGAGCGTGGAAAATGTGAAACTCGCTCGTCAGCCTGGGCTTTTTTGTCAGCAAGTGCAGAGGCTGCATTCAAGGACCGTACGTCACGTGTCGCCGCCTCCACCAATGGCAGCATGCCAGTCTAAATTTCCGAGATAAGAGATGTTGGGTAAAGAAGAAACGCGAGGGTATTAAAGGACTTTCACTGCAAACTCCTCAGCCCCGGCAGAGTCGCGTATGTCTGGTGTCTTGACAAATAAATTCTCCGTCTTCTCAACGCCAGGGTTGAAATAACTGCAACTTATTTCTGTTTCAGCACACACCCGCCAGTGAGCGCACGCAGCCATTCAGATGTTGGGAGACAAACCTCGCGGTAAGTCTTAACATTCTGTCGAATACTCTAACCTGAAGAAAGTTCCAGATAATCTGTGAATGCAGCGGTTTAATCTTGCAGCGGAAGTGTTCATATGCTGTCATATTCAGTATTCCCACTGCGCTACTCCTGCAGAATTGATTTTCCCAATTTCTGGTTAACATAGGAAATAAAATCAACAAACAGTACCAGCAAAATCAGTTATTTAATAATATATCTCCATAAAGTAACATTATTATTATTATTATCATCATTATTATTCTTGTTGTCCCCGGTTACACTTTTTTCCACACATTTAATTCGCCGAGCCGCGCCCGTGTCCTCTCGCTCTTCTCTTGCTCAAAGTCAGTCAGGAATCTCACCATCAATTTTTTTTTCTTTAATGATTTTTCTTTCTGATCCAACCAAATTCATATTAAAAACACATTTTTTCTAAAAACGAATATATTTTAACCAGAATTAAACCCGTGTGTGTGTGTGCGTGTGTGTGTGTGTGTGTGTGTGCCCCAATTTAAAGGTGTTATCTTGAACGTGATGGAATACACGTATGACGAAGACCTGGAAGAGCTGTGTCCTGTGTGTGGAGACAAAGTGTCTGGGTATCATTATGGTTTACTAACCTGCGAGAGCTGCAAGGTGAGAACATCAGCACGTTTTTCACAACACACACGCGTACACACACCCACTGTGTGGAATAATTTATGTGAATAAATGCCAAGTCTAAAAATACAAAAATAAAATGCTATCACGTGGTAACGTCATTACTGTAAGCGTTACATTTTATTTTTATTCTTATTCGTATTCTTAGGGCTTCTTCAAGAGAACGGTGCAGAACAACAAGAGATACACGTGTGCGGAGAACCAAGAGTGTAAAATAGACAAGACACAGAGAAAGAGGTGTCCTTTCTGTCGATTCCAGAAATGTCTGAATGTCGGGATGCGGTTGGAAGGTAGCGATTTCTGTTTGTTTCATTCGCTTCAAGTTGAACTCAATATAAACTTTTTTTTTTTATTATTTTGTTGTAGAAAAAACAAGTCACCCCTGCAGAGCCACGATCATAACATTAAAACAGACATTTAACAATAAAGTAATCCCTCAAAATTGTATTCCGTTAAGTATTCCGTTAATAATATAATAATAATAATATAATAAAATTTGCACTGATGACCTTAAGCTACTTCACTGCACTTGCTGTATTAACAGCGATGAGATGCGTTATTAGTTTTCATTTATATTTTTAATAGTATCATTTGTAATC
>NC_024328.1:5874365-5881703 GCF_000523025.1 Cynoglossus semilaevis | reverse complement strand
GTTTGTAAGCAAAAGTTACCAAAACCATGTTTTCACGAAGGCCTATATTTCCCTTTTTCTGCCGTTGTGTCAGCGGTGCGAGCGGATCGCATGCGTGGAGGGAGAAACAAATTTGGCCCCATGTACAAGCGAGACAGGGCCTTGAAGCAGCAGAAGAAAGCGCTAATACGATCAAATGGCTTCAAGCTGGAGAACGGCGTTCCACCGCAGTCGGTTTCCCCGCTGCAGGTCGACTACGGTTTAATCAACACCATTCACTCCCTCCCCACGATCTCTAAAGGTGCGCCGCCTCCCATTCCAATCTCAGACTACGAGGCCAACCTCTGCGGAGCCACTGCTGTAGGGATGACCATGCAGCCCCACTTGGCCCTCTCATCTCAGTACCAGCCCACGGCCTTCGCCAGCAGAGCCATCAAAGCCGAGTGCCCTGATCACACGAGCTCACCCGAGTCTCTTATAGGATACTCGTACCCAGACGTTTACCCTGCCACTGCCTCACCGCAGCTGCCCGGTCTGCCACCACTTGTACTGGAGCTGCTTGGCTGCGACCAGGACGAACTGATGGTGCAGAATAAGATCATTGCTCACCTCCAACAAGAGCAGGGCTGCAGCCGTGGCCGACATGACAAGAGCAGCACATTTAGCCAGATGTGTCGAATGGCAGACCAGACTCTCTTCTCCATAGTGGAGTGGGCCCGGAGCTGCGCCTTCTTCAAAGAGCTTAAAGTGAGTACCATCTAATAACTTGATATTATGTTAATCAGTGGTACGTGGAGTGAGTACACCGTGGCTGCAGTGGAACTCTGTGGTTTCTGCTGTCGTGTTTGTTTTTAGGTTGACTATTAGTCTTAGTCAACCTAGATCAGGGCTGTCAAACTTATGTCAAGTTACCTGTCAGTAACAATAATATTGTTTTTCCCTTTGTTTTCACGCAAAAAAGTAACAAAATAATCCGATACATTTTCATATTTAGTGAAATATAATTTAAAAATATTTTCTGAACACGAAGTGTTTGTGTTTTTTTATTTTATTTCCAAAACTCACCAAGCAGGCCGCTTTTGTCCCAGGGGTCGTATCTTTGACACCCCTGGCCTAGATGACCTATAAAATCTATCGTAAACCCACACACACAAAATCATTTAAAATTTAGAATTAAAAAGATTTTTAGCCCCGCCCTTGCATTTGTCATCAAATTTAAAATAATTAAAATTGTATTCAAATAATAATATAGGTATACCAATCATTACTATTTTCATTTTTATTTTTTCCTTCTTCTGGTCGGATAATGTAGCACGGATGTAGCCTCTCCGCCTGTGACAGAAAAGGTAAAATGCCTGGTGTTTACTCAATACAGGTCATCTAAAAAATTGAGTCTACCGATTGAATCGTCCTAAGCTTTAACTTTTATTAAATGCAAGCTTCTGTCTGGGTCTGAAGGAAAGAGTAATGGAAATACCGCAGCGGCAGATGAGCTCCGTCCGTCTGTCCTCGCCAGTCTCACGCAATTCCTTTTTTCATTCATTAATGAATCTATTCAGTCATTCTTAAAAATAAATGATCTCAAATGAATTGAAAGCCGACGAATAGTGAATTTTGTCATGTTCAGCAGCACTAACAGAGTAAAGAGGGGATAATAAAGTAATACACTTCTATTAAATAGGAAATTAAAGTGCATGCTGCTGTTTTTCTGGGGTTTTTTCTACCCTTCTTTGCTGTTTATATTATTTCATTACTTACGTCTACGCCTATATATTCCGCTAAACATTTTAAAAGCGAGTTAAGAAGATAATAGACCATATTATCATACCAGATTCTATTTATAATGTTTATTAACGCTTTAAATGGGCATTTTCCCCTGATACTACATTAAATGTTATTCGATATAATATATTTATAATTACCTATATCTACTATATTTCAATATAAGAGAAGAGACATTGCCAGAAACTAGCCAAATATTTTAAACAAAATGTAAATAATCTTTTGACGTTTAGCTGTATGGATTTATGTCCTAAGGCCATGAGATGTTTTAGGCATTTTCTGTTTAAATAACATTTAAGTACAATTGATTTGAAACAAACGTTTCCAAAACAACACTCAGTTATTGTTGGCTGATATCACGTTTTATACTTTTATACTGCTGATATCACGTTTTATACTGTATATGTATTATTATCTAATTGTGTATCATCTATACATTTCAGTACTGATTAAACAAAATACCAAAATAATATTTATTTGTAACCAAACTGGTATATTGTATAAAACAAAAAACAAACAAAAACAAAAATAAATTACCACCTTGAAAGACAAAAAAAGAATAAAACGCTCCGGGAACAATCGTTTTAAAATTAGCTGAAACACTGAATGGCTTATTTATAAGCAGTGCTGATAAAACACAGGCTATGCTAACTATCCAGCTAGCTTTATACAAAAAAAATCACAAACAAAACACATTATACGTACACGTCATAACATTTTTCATATTCTCCACAGTGAAACGTCACAGTCCTCTTTTGTCTTGGTTTCACTTTCCTTGTTACAGTACTTAACGTTCAGTGGTATAGTTTTTGACATTTTAGTTCTCAAACAAATTCTACTCTGTAAGCTGTAAGTGTTTTATTCAAAGAAGCAGACCTTATGCTATGTTAAAACCAATGCATTCTGGGAGAAGCAACAATCCTTATTGCAAACACTTAACTGGAAGGTATTTTTTATACTGGTAAGGTTTTGTTTGTTAAAAATATAAATGAAAATGTTCAAAACAATTCTGCCAATTTTATTTTTTATTGTGCAAAAAAATAATGATGTGTGTTAGCTCAAAACTGCATATGTCAGCATCAAGGTTTGGGAGCTCCATGTAGTCAGAAAACAATTATATTTAGCCTGGGAAATAAGATGTTGCATCTATTAGATCTGGGCTTCTGACCATTAAACAAACAAACAATCAAACAATCGAAATCAACCCACAAGTTATTCTCATTGTTTCCCTGCTGCTGCTAACTCCATCTCTAGCTTCCACTTTTATCACATGTCATTTGAACTTCACCTCTCTAACTTTGTCTTAAACCACTTCAAGTTGTCAAGTTGTCTCTCTGACAGTATATTCAGAGTCGGGCCATTTGTCATCTGGTGCATTCTTGTCACATCTGGTACAAATCCTGGCAGCCTTAGTATTACCACCTTCACCTCAGCCCTGAGCCTTTTCATAGCAATATCTACTTGTACTGCAACATGTCAGCTCCAATTTGCCTTCACCCTCTTCTTCACCTCTGTCTCTCATGATACTGATACGTATTTATCTATATATTTATTTTATATTTTATGTATTTATATATTTTATGTATTGTATGTACTGATATTATATAAGATGATAGAATGTACTCTGTCCATTGACTCAAATTACTCAAAGTATTCACCTCTATTACCTGGCCTTTTTTCAACCTTACTTTTCCAACTCTACCTTTCCAATGGTACACACAGGTATTCTGACCCCCCTTCCTCCCCACTCTCCTCTCCAGTACTAAGCTCCACCTTTTAATCGCTTTTAATCACATATCTGATCTTCAGTCCGTACCTTACAACACCTTAACGTTGTGAACTATCCCACTTTCTATTCTCACTGTCATGTGTCTCGCATACTTTTTTGGTTGCCATTTGCTATCGCAAAAAGCTGGCTATGATTTCACAGCCATCACATTTGAAATGATTAACACAGAACAGCTAATATATTTAGCAATTTTCCACGCTTTGACTTTACTGTGGTGGATGACTGAAAGCAGCTCTTTCTCTCTCTATCTATGTCTCTCTCTCACACACACACACACACACACACACACACACACACACACATAGGCGTACACGTGTACATACACAGTGAATGTTGTAATAGTGGGATTCTGGGAACGCTGTGATAAAGGAAAGGATTTAGGAAGTAAGAGGTCTCTGTGACCTTCTTTGCTTCCTCTTCAGGAGGCGTTGTAAACTCAACTGAGGTTGTAGAAATATATCCTCAAAGCTTTCACAGGAACACACTGGTTGACTGTGACGGGGGCAATAATACATTCTCTCATTTGTAGTCACATTGTCTGTGTAAGTTTATAAAACATGTATCACGTTTGTTGATGTGTATGTCCAGTCAAGTTACGTCGGGTAGTGCGTTCTTCGATAGTGTGAAAAACACACACTATCTCTATAATGGCTCTGACAGTTTTGACATGACAGGACATAATTCTGGATTAGCTCAAAGCTAATAATGTCGTAATTGAACAACCTGACAGCCGTGGTCCTTAGCTCGTGATGTGATATGAAGTGATACCTGCGTTGACTACAATCTGTCTTTATTGTTTAGTGCGCAGCATAATATTTGTTAAGATGTATGGAATACACAGACATGTTGAATGTCAAACAACATCCTGGTCTGCACACATCTTTTACACATTCCTTTTTCAATCATCATCATCATCAAGAGAAAACATGCACAAGTGACGAGGCCCACGGTGAATTTGAGTTTCACACCCCTGACCTAATGGAACCATGCATAAAGTAAATAATACAGGACCGAACACTGGGAAAACCTCCTTTTGATTGCATAGTTAGTGAATTTTGAAAAATAAAACAGTAAACATGTGAAGATACCTGAAGTGTAATGAAAGTCATCTGAGAAATGTTTTCTTATGAATTTTCTCTTGTTTATCTGGAGGTTGGAGATCAAATGAAACTTCTCCATAACTGCTGGTCAGAACTTCTGGTGTTGGATCACATTTTTAGACAAGTGCTGCATGCCAAGGAAGACAGCATTCTGCTGGTAACCGGCCAGGAGGTAAGAACTCCCTCAGATAACTCCCTCAAAACAAAATGCAATGTTTTATAATACATTTTTTGTCACTGTTTTGAATGGCATTTGAACCAAGAGATTTATCCTATGGTACCTTTTGTTTTTAGCTCCAACTACGACCCTTCTATTGCCATTTTACTGTTCTACTGGTTTTCTCCATCACTACTGTCAAAAGTAAAAACCCAAAATGCCTCTTTCTGAGGTTGTTCTGTATTAAATTGGAACATGTTAGTTTTTATATTTATACAGGCTATTTTATTGCCAAACCTGGTGAGCTTGCTCAAACCCACAGAGCCACTGCTCCATATAGTCTATGCCATATATATTAACATAGAAATGATTCATAACATATGGTCAAGACACGCTACAAAACAGTCCAAATTTACAACAATCTTTTAACTGTACTTCATTAAAGCATATCTTGATATCAAATTCATTTGTAATAAACAGTGAAAACAGTAATCTATTTTTTAAAACTTTTTTTGCGGCAGTTGATTGATTTTTTTTAATGAAAGAGGAACATCTGTAATAGCTGTGTTTTCTATCCATCAGTTACTACCAGTCATTCAGCCAGGTAGTGAGTGTGCAGATCTGTGGGGCTAAATATTAGCTGACGTTGGGGCAAAAAAAGAACAACCTCTTCTTTATGTTTGTAGATCAAGCTGCCATTGATCCTAGATGAAGTTGATGCAACCTTGTCCAGTCTGGTTCAAAAAGGACAAAATTTGGCCATGAGGTTGCACACACTTCAAGTGGACCGCAGGGAAATTGCCTGCCTGAAGTTCATCGTCCTCTTCAACCCCAGTAAGTAATTTTCAAAAGCATTTTCAAAGCAGAACCATGATGAAAAAAAAAAAGAAAAAAACAAAACAAAACATCAACCTTGCGGCAAATGTGTAATTATTGTCAAATGGTTAAGTAAAGTGCTGTATTTCTGCTTTTATATATATATTTTTTTTATATTCTTAGCACTAAATACCTACCTAATGTCTGATCTAATCTAATCTAATCTAATCTAATCTAATCTAATCTAATCTAATCTAATCTAATCTAATCTAATCTAATCTAATCTAATCTAATCTAATCTAATCTAATCTAATCTAATCTAATCTAATCTAATCTAATCTAATCTAATCTAATCTAATCTAATCTAATCTAATCTAATCTAATCTAATCTAATCTAATCTAATATAATCTAAATAATTTCACTGGTGCTTCTCTGTGAGTTAAATTTTTCATTTTTCATTTTTCAGTTCCCTGTTGCTTAGATGAAAATGTTTTCTATTCTTGCTGTGATTGCCAAATTTTTTGTTGCTACGAATCAGTTGAGTTTTTTCAAACTCTCTATTAAAAATAACAATGTTCTGGTTGACCGTAGCAGCAGATTGCAATGCAAGCAGAATCTATTCTTGTCACTGCTGCCTCGTACTGGGACATATACTGTCTGTCTGACTGTATCTGAATAGCAATGTTAACATTTAATACTATAATGTCACTTTGTTCTTTGAACTGACATCTCCAATACATTTACTCAATTAAATGTCAAACAACGACAAAAGGCCTCGCTAACAAAGACTCCGTACCACTCAATTGTTCACTAAGGGTGTTTATAAGAAACGTAATGGATGGCCCAATCGGTTGAGCAGAGGGGACAACATCTATAATTCTGGCTTGTGCAGATGGTGAGAGTATAGATGTGGTTTTCCCAGATTCCCAGTTAGTACTTGATTTTAGTGCTAGCAAAGTAGGGAACAAAGACCTATTGAATGATGAGAGCACTTATCACTGGCAGAAAATATTGGCAGCCTTTGCCAGCAGCCCCATTGCTTATGCTCTCGTTTCCCCACTCTTTTCCCTCATCTTCAATGTCAGGTTTGTTGAGGGGTAATTTAATTGCCCTTAGCAATTTGAAAAGATGAATCAAAACACTGACTCAAAACATTTAATTACCTCCTGAAAGGATTCTCAGAGATGGGCTCATCTGATGCTGAATGCCGGTCAACCCAGGGCTTGGGTATTGTTTCATACATACACACAAACATTTATAAGCACCCACGCTCTCTCCACAGAATGCAAAGTAAAGACACAGTTTAGAGTCAATAGAAAAAGAGTTAGAACATGAAAGAAGGCAACTGTGGAACTGATTTGTACCTTTTGTCTGAAATGACTGGCCTGGGTTATAATTTCTATAGGTTCCCTGTCCACAGAAACATGCTCGGCATTTCTGCGTGGCTGTCATTTCATTCAGACTAGAGGAAAGATTTGTGTCAGTCTAACGTTTCGTTTCAGCCAAGAAAATTACTTGCATGGAGGTCATGTCTAAAATCTGCTTTTGCCAGTGTGCGATGGGTTGTGCCGAGTGTGTACTGCTGGATCTCCTCTCATAATCTCCTCAGAAATCCTCAAGCACCTGGATTTGTTTACTTTCTTTCACTGCAACAATATGTATGTGCAGCTCAAGGCTAAATGAAGCGTGGGGATGCAGACCCAAGTGTAAATGA
>NC_024328.1:5866589-5874280 GCF_000523025.1 Cynoglossus semilaevis | reverse complement strand
ATATATAATTTTTTTAGTAATAATATAGTAGCAGTAATATTTAGCATATTTCTGTTATATTTTTCCAAAATAATAATTCTATCATTTGGATTACTTAAAACATTAAAGTTATTATACATACTATATATATATAGTTTGTTTTTGTTTTTTTGACTAATCCAAATGATAAAATTATTTATTTAGAAAAAAGAGTGTGTGAAATTTAGTGATTCTTTTCTATCTTGGGTTTTTTTTTTTTTTTTTTGTATAACGCATCTAGACTTTATTTTAAAACTTTGGTGATAGCCATGTTCTCATCAACATCTGCCACCTGCCATGACAGACATATGCATGTTGCGCATTAAGATGGTATTTTAAGCTTAAGGTAGTCTGGTGAAAAGAACACTTTTTTTTGCCAATGACAGATGTGTCAAAATTATATTTAAAAAATAACAATGTTGACTGGATGGAGGAATTACTGGATACACAGTCCACAGCCATTTGATTGTTGTCAAAAATTAATTATCACGGCTAATGTATTCATTTGGTAATAAATAAATATTACACACATACAGTTTTATAACAAATGTCTCTGGCTTTATGCTATATCTATTAACAACATCCCTTTTGTCATCTTATTCTTTTTGTTTACAGATGTAAAGATGCTGGAGAACCAGGCCTTTGTGGAGGGGGTCCAGGAGCAGGTGAATGGAGCTCTTCTGGAGTATACCTTGACAACCTACCCTCAGTTCCAAGAAAAGTTCAGCCAATTGTTGGTTCCTTTGACAGAGGTGCGCTCCCTCAGCATGCAGGCCGAGGACTACCTGTGCTACATGAACCTGAGTGGTGAGGTGCCCTGTAACAATCTGCTCATTGAAATGCTGCACGCCAAACGGGCATGTGTGTGAGGGACATGCGGGGCAATGTCACTCTCCCATTGTCATTCCATGCCTATTTTTGTGTGGCTGATTCGGTCAGCCACAGTGTGATAGAGGTGGGAAAACAAAATGGTTGTAGTGGGAGTATTTTTCTAACCCAGAGTGTATTGCAATCATTAAGCTCCACATTTACTAGTACGCTAGGGATACTCGGGATTTTGGACGTCAATGTAATGTTACATCATAGACAACATGTTGATTTCCTTTTTTATATCTAGTTTCAGTTTTTCTTTTTCTCAGAAATCTAAAAGTTCTACAGATGGCGTTGTTGTTAGAAACACATTTACCTTTTACAAAACAGTGACTTTCCTGAACTTAATGGTTGTCTTCAGAGTGAAGGTCTTAAGAACAGAAGAGTACTAGTTAGATTTGGCAGAATGCAATTTAATTTTATGGCTTAATTCTCCAAGAGTCTCAGTAATATAACGTGATGTGTGATCAGTGTCAGTCACTATTGTATGTTTGTTGTCTAAATAGATTTGAGTCTTATTGGTAATCAAAGTCAGAGGTCCTCAACCACTGGGCCACAGACCGGCACCAGGCCACTGGTTATTTAGTATTTCACTACAAGGAGAAAAAAAAAGTATTTGTCTTTCATTGATTGATTTAATCTGTTTTAGTTAATTAATCTCAGCTAATTACGTATGCCTTTTGATGCATGCCAATAAAGGTCTTTGGAGAGATTCTTCAAAACAGGGGAAAATCCTTCACAGGTGAATTTATGTTACAAATTTGCTATGCATAATATTTGGTATTCAAATTTATGGTAAAATTTTACTTTAATGCACTTTATATTTGTGTTAATATCAGCCGGTTTATTTTATTTAGTCCAATTCATTTAAGTCCTATCTTGATGATCAGTCTGTGGTCTTTCATTAAGTCAGGCTGTGTGGTCAAAAGGTTGGAGACCTTTGATCAAAGTGACCTTCTGATTCTGCCTTTGTCTTTGATTTAGATTTCTAAAGATTAGTCTCTGTCTTAATATATTGTAACTATGGTTTCTTTTTTGGACATGTGTCAGTACGTGCAAAGTTGTTAAAGTGGCAGACAGACAATTATTGAAAGAAACATAATGGATTAGCCTGCAGTCTTAAGAAGAAGCTCCAAACATGGCTGCTCTTATAATTGCATCCTTTATGAAAAATGTCCACTTCAATGTCACGTTACTGCACCAATGTTGTCAAAGCCTCAGTGGACATCAGTGAAATATCAAACTGAAGATTTATTTTAGAACAGAAGAGATAACGCAACATTTCCTCTAATTTGCAAACAAGGTGAATCAACAAAACAATACCTTTTAAAAAAACCACTCCGCTGATAATTTCACCATTCTCTGTTGGTTTTTATCCACAGTCTTGTCAAAAAGGTTTGACCCAAAATACTTTTTCCTGCTTCAAAAGAGATGTTCTTTTTATTTTTATACTCGTCTATAGACACATTCAGATCAGAGCAGAGTGTTTCTAAAGCAGTACGTTTGGACATTATTCTGACATTTTAGGAACTGGTAGAAGATGGTTTTAACCAGACAAAGCTTCACTCTGAAAATGAAAATTTAAATGGTGCAAAAAAAAAAAAAAAATCATCGGCAATTTGAGTTGACACAATGAAGCCTCTCAGCTTCATCCCAGTCTCTCTATAGTGAAAAGTCAAAATCTAGTCCTAACAAGTAATATTTGCTCACACTGCCACAAACATGGAAATGCTGCAGTGTTACTACTACATAATAATAATAATAACAAGGTTTTTCATGTTTTTTTTCACTGTAATCTGGATGATAACCGTCTTGTGTAGGTTTTTTCACCTGTGGTGTTTCACTAATATGCCATGGCATTTTTAGCAGAGTGACAGATAAAACAGGCTGATTTATAAAACGGGGGAGGTGACAAAGGAGGGAGAAAAGGGGGAAAAAGGTTAGAAAATATGTAAATAGAGGGGACTAAGAGCAGAAATCCATTGATGTGATTAGAAGTAGATTAATCAACAGTATCAAATATGTTTAGTGATGTTACTGATGAATAATTATAATGACAATACTTATGAGAACTATATCAGTGTCTGCATCAAGTCCTGCAATTACATCGACTGTAACTGCAGGACTTGATGAGTGTAAACAGTGAGAGAGAAAAAGCACCGACTGATGAAGAGCCATTATTATGATGACGATGTAGTTTCATGTCTGTCAGTCAATACAGACAGAGGGAGAACAAGGGTTGATCGCACAGTGGGAGTTTCCCCAGGAGCCTATTCGTTGAACTCTCCACTTTGTTTGGACAATGTTTAAAGAGAGAAATATTGAATGAAAATTAAATGAAATTACAATTAGAAAACATTGCATTGAACTTGATTCCAACAGTCTTGGTGAGTAGGGATTGAATTGACTAAATTACTTTGACGTTGCTTTTTCTTTCTCTCTAACTGTGTTTACATTACATAACATCATTTACAGCTGCAAACTAATTTTACTTTTTTTGAGATGTTGCATCTTTTGTTGTTTTATTGTCCTTCTTGTTCTACTTCTCCTTCCTTTGATTCTTCTTCATAGTCTCTGTCTGACACTCCTTCCTAATGAGGAGCCTGAGTGCACTTGCCCTGTTCCTATTGTATTTAATCACTTACCTATACAAAATAATATATAACTTTCTTCTGTTGTGTGCTGCTTCTCTCACCATAACAAATTAAAGCACTCATCTAAGGCTAGCCTTGACCTCAGCTCTGAAATCATACGCTTTCTTTATGATTTATACATTTGGTTTAACGGCGAATAACATCTCATGGCCATACTGCACCAACTGCCCAAATCCTTACAAACATCAAAGATTGAATTTTGTCAAGACATAATTGTTTTGGTGACAGCAAATGCTAACGAGCTCTAATAACTTTTTTTGACGGCTAGAAGATTCCAAAGAGTCCAGCTTAAAATGGAGCCTTTTAAATCCCAAGATTTCCCATGCTGTAAACGTGTTTACACAACCAATCTTAAGGCCCCATATGAGTCTGCATCACAGTATTTAGAAGTCAGTGTTAGCACTACAATAAAATGTACTATTGGTGTGCTTTGGTCCCACCTTGGTGAAACATTTATGACCTCTGTTCTTGTTTTTTTTTTTGTTTTTTGTTTTTTTACACAGACTACCATCCATTCCATCTACCTAAAATTGTTGTCTGTCTTTGACATACATGTGCATTTCTAGGTCACAGGGCTGCGTACTGTGTATTTATGTTGTGAAATGAATATCTAAAGTCAAGAAACATTTCAAACCCCAACTAAGATTTTTTATTAGGGGGTTAAAGGTCAAAATGCTACTGTGGTGAATTGTTTTTCCTTGAGCTAACAGTCTGTTTAAACTTAGTTGTGATGTGCAAAAGAAGCAGCCAAACTTCTTATTTCTTTATCTATATTTTGTTGTTTTAGCATTAAACCAATAAAACTCAGTGGAAAAGAAATCCCTGTGTGTGTTGTGTGTCTCATTGCATGACATATAAAGCTGATTCCTACCCAGTGAATTGAATTTAGAAGAAATTTAAAAACATAAGATTCACTGCATACAGATAACAGTTTGTGTTGTATTATTCCGGCTCATTTATTTCTTATGTTAAATTTGACAATTTTTTTTGAGATTTTTCTTCTTCTTCTTTCATCTTTGCCATTTGTGACAAAAGACAAAAGTATAAGGGACATCTCAATTTGATTGATTAATGGCAGAAAAATGAGTGCATTAAAAAAAACATCAAGCAGCGAATGCTTTTATTTTTACAGTCCACAATACATGTGTAAAAATAAATCCATACTGTGGAGAGTAAAAATATAATTAGGACATAACGTAAAAAAAAAAAAGAAAAAAAAAAAGGAAATGTTCATATGACCCACCGAAGAAATTCAAGTCCCTGCTACCACCTCACCGCAAAACACTGGGCAGTGAGCACTGACACCAGTACTAACATGCATGATTGTAACGATGCCAAACAAAGATGTCAACCTACACTTCACGATGGGTGACAACAGATATCAGAAACAATACGAGGATTAAAAGAAAAGGTGCTAGCATCATCAAAAAAGTTATGAGCATGTTTTCACGTATATGTCTTTTCATGCATTCAGACCAAAATACCAAAATCTGTTTGAATTGAAAAACAGTGAGCCAAACATTCACATGTGATTTAAATGTATCCAAGTCCCTAATTAATTAGACTTTGTTTTTAATCAAGTACACCCAGTGGAATGAAGTCTATAATTCACTAACAATGGTCACAATTATACAGAACACTTTGCAACTTTGTAACATTACTGACAGGATATTATATCATTGGCTTAGTACTGTATTGACAAATATGAAACATTGCATTTCTTGAGAATAGTTTTTCTTTTCAGCTTCTGTGCTGCTGCTTATTCAAACAGCTCCAGAAAACTTTAGTTGATGTATTCATTCATTCAAAATGTATCATATTGGTTATTTGTAACCTCCCTGCATTCAGTTTGACAGTGTATTAGAGCCCAAATGTTATGAGAAAACATTTTGAATTTTGCATTTTGTATCTTTCACAATGCAAAAATTAAATCATAGAACACTGATGAAAAGCCAAAAGTGAAATACTTTTGAGTTATATGTAAGGATGAGGGACAGATTATTTTTTTCTCATTAGTTATTAGGTAAACCAATAGAGTTACTTAGGAAGGATCCACTGAAAGGTTAGGTCACAGAAAATGAAAAGGAAGAACCTTTTTGAGTAGATGAATATGAACGGAGGCTGTGTCTCCAGCTACAGATGCCACTATTTCACATGTTCTTTCCCTTTGAAATCAATGAAAGACATTTTTATCTTAATACCGCGTTTACAGGAGTAAATGGAAGCACGCGTTACTTAAAGAGTTTTTTTTTTCTTTAATTGATCCTTGAGATCTGGTTAAAATATGCAATACAGTTTATTGGAAACAATTTGTGTTGCACAATATCATTTCACACAGTACACAAATGTCAAAAGAGGACAAAAGAGGAAAAAAATGACAGAGTAAAACAGGGCTTCAACATGACTCACCTACGTAAAGTGTAACAGACTAATTTTAGAGATAAAAGGTTTGACATGGGCTTGACTATCATAAGTGTGGTCTGGCCCAGGAACCTGTGTAAAGCTTGCAAAGAGCACAAGACACTCTTTAAGTCACACTTTATTTCATCAAACTGCTGCAGTAAACAACAACTAACTGTGAGACTAACTCAAGCCACATTAGATACTGAGATAAGTAAACCTTACCCGTGTCGGTTTGTAAAATTATTTACTTATAGTAAATATGTCTGGTGCTTTTTCTCATCATTGGGGAGCGGGTTTGTGTTTTATCAAAACATTTTTTAATTTTTTTACGTTACTAGTCTATGC
Source organism: Cynoglossus semilaevis (assembly GCF_000523025.1). Lineage (NCBI taxonomy): Eukaryota > Metazoa > Chordata > Actinopteri > Pleuronectiformes > Cynoglossidae > Cynoglossus > Cynoglossus semilaevis. Next base: position 5,867,990 of record NC_024328.1, on the reverse strand, counting down.
AAAGAATTTAGTGATTTAACACAAAATGTGTGTTGATTTTGTGACTTCTGCATTGTTGTTCTTACTACTACCTAACATAACACATACATACTCACCAAGTAAGGTAGAAGCAGATTTTCCTGTATGTCCCAGGAGTGAAATATTTGACTTGAAATATTAGAACAACATCTATATACTGTATTTTTGAGCAGAAAGGCCGAGGAATGCTAAGAAAAAGCAGCACAGTTTTTTTTAAACTTTATTGTACAAAACTATGACAAAAAAAAAAAAAAAAACAGATCTGATGTGGCTGTTGGAGGCCATGTCTGATAGTAAACATTCAAACATTGTGTTGGCCAGTGCATACATGTGCATATATTGTACCTAATATAAAGCCTCACCCAAAAAAGATCTCCTGCTTTGTAAAAACATACATTTGGCAGAAATGGCAGAAAGTATTTATTATCATAGAAAAAACTGACAGGCTGGGATTAATGACAGACTATTCTTTTTTTATTTCAATGTGTCCTATGCCGCTGTGTTCCAACTCCTTTCTGTAGTGTTTGTAATAACGTCCTCAGATTCTTCTTTGGACGTCCATGTCCATTTGTCTCATCCGTCTAACTTGGGCATTAATATCCACCTTAGCAGGCTGTAGTAAAAATAAAACGCATTAGGTCAGCCTGGGTTTAATCTGGTCTAAGATATATTTGCATCACAACATATCGATGGATGTGTCTGTATTAGGAAGGGACCAAGTAGAGAAGAAGAATGGAATGAAAGGCAGAAAGAGAGAGAGAGCAGGTGTTGAAGTGCTTAATGGACCACGGCTCTAGGAAGCTTTGTGCATTCATGATTAAGAAAAAAAGTCCTGCTTTTGTATCGACAGTTAGCAACAGTTAACAGGGAATTCTTGGTTCGGAGGGTGAAACATTTATCCCCCACTGCTAAGGCCAAGTAATTTAAAATCAGTGACCTAAACATATGGAACTATGTGTGCCATCTGTGGTGTCTGTCCACACATTCACATTGACAAAAGACCTTGGGACCACTCATTTAGCCTAATGCTGCACTTTGCAAAAGGAAACAATGGAAAAAAAAAAGAAGCTTTTAGTGCATCTTCTTATATCAGCTCTGTACATAATTAATGAGTGAAAATATTGTTGTTTCTTCTGAAAAGATATTGATTCCAGAATAATTTTCTTTTGCAGACAGGTGCAATTTTTGGAAACATGCCTTGGTGTTGCCTGTTATCTAATAAAAACAAGAATTACTGAGCTGGGGCTGATGCACAATCCAATCTTCTCACTGCTTTTTCTGTCTTTGTGTGTATGAAGGGTAGATAGATAGATAGATAGATAGATAGATAGATAGATAGATAGATAGATAGATAGATAGATAGATAGATAGATAGATAGATAG
>NC_024328.1:5860958-5863002 GCF_000523025.1 Cynoglossus semilaevis | reverse complement strand
AGATAGACAGATAGACAGATAGACAGATAGATAGATAGATAGATAGATAGATAGATAGATAGATAGATAGATAGATAGATAGATAGATAGATAGATAGATAGATAGATGGATAGATGGATGGATGGCTGATGGATGGATGAATAGGTTTTATTAATCCCTCAGGAGTTTTTTTGGCGGAATTAAGGAAGATCCCTTACCTGATGGTTTGAATGCAGTTAGCTGCACTGACTGTAAAAATCAGAAGAACATTTAGTCAATTTCAGTGCACATAAAGTTAATTGGTCATCAAGCATAACTCATGCATTCCTTACTTGGTTTTCTGATGCAGGTTTAAAAGAGAAATTATCCAAACCGTCCCTTTTAAATCTCTCTGAAAGACACAGTTGGAAAAGAAAAGATTTAAGACACAGGATTCAACTCGCAGATAAAAAATATTTCTTAATATACAAAAGTCTCATCTTCTTCTCTTCTCTGACTGTAGAATTGTATTGTGCAGTTATGGGTCAGATTCTGAAGCAGTTCAGTTAAATTTAGAGGTTTAACGAAACACTCAATGCACCATCTCATACAAATCACAATATAATTTTTATCACAGGGTTTTTGAAACAGCATGAGCTCCAGATGTATGTAAATACAATGGGCCTATTTGTAAGAACTATGCAAAATACTATCCACAACTGAAATGGTCTGGTGTACCTGATGAACTGAAGTTTTATCTTAAATACCATAATAATTAAAAAAAAAATACTGAAATAAGAACTGAAATGAGTTCCTTTCTTTACAGATATAGTATAAACACTGTTTCTCTCCTCTTGACACTACAATATTGATGCAGCATAAAAAAAATGCAAGGTGGTGATCGTCTTTAGAGGCTTGAGAAGTTTCATGATATCCTTTACATCACAGACGTCCTATGTGGTGACAAATCGAAGCGAATTATCATCATTTTTAATCTATTAGGATTCAAAAGATTTAAAAAAAAGGAGATTAGATAAAGCCAGCACACGACTAATTCTAGGTATTTCAAGTATTGAGTTGAAAGAATGAATTTTAGACCTTGAACAAAGTGTCAAATCTACACATTTCATTCATTTTGACGCTGTTACTTTTCCTGGCTTAAGCTACATGAATACTTCTCTATCCTATGACCAAACTGTGGCTCAGGAGCTACATGCGGCTCTTTTCACGGTTTCATGCGGCTCTTACGTTCATGTCAAATTTTATGTTTATATTTGGGGTTTTTTTACAGCACATGAATCTCACGCACAAGGGTGTTGAAGCAAATAACTCGGAGCAAAAAATGCACAGCAAAACAAAAATATGAAGATGAAGACAGGAAGTTTTTAACAGAGTAGGAGAGGTCTGCACTGTATATAATGTGGCTCTTAGCTTCTGACTGGTTGGCCACCACTGCTGTAGATCATGTTGTACTTTTCCAGGTAAAATTACAGCCATACATGTTGGAAAATGTGGTAGTAACAATCTACATGTGGAAAGCCAAGCTGGTTTCTTGAATTGTTTGAATGTTATTGTTAACAGAGGAACACACACTTCCTCAATAATGAAGTTTATAACCAGAGAAGCTTCTGAAGTCTTCCAGATTCTTCAAAATCACAGGTCCATCCATCAATCCATCCATCTTCAACCGCTTATCCGGGGCCGGGTCGCGGGGGCAACAGTCTGAGCAGGGACACCCAGACTTCCCTCTCCCTCGACACTTCCTTCAGCTCTTCTGAGGGGACCCCAAGGTGCTCCCAGGCCATAGTCGCGACATAGTCGCTCCAGCGTGTCCTAGGTCTTCCCAAGGTCTCCTCCCAGAGGGATGGTACCCGAGCACCTCCCGAGGAAGGCGTCCGGGGGGCATGCGATGTAAATGCCCAAGTCACCTCAGTTGACTCCTCTCGATGTGGAGGAGCAGCGGCTCTACTTCGAGCTCCTCTCGTGTGACAGAGCTTCTCACCCTATCTCTAACTTGCGCTCTGCCACCATGTGGAGAAAGCTCATTTCAGCCGCTTGTATCCGGGATCTCGTTCTTTCGGTCAT
>NC_024328.1:5859571-5860318 GCF_000523025.1 Cynoglossus semilaevis | reverse complement strand
CCCCCCGACCCCATACTCTCGGAGCACCCCCCACAAAATACCACGAGGGACACGGTCGAAAGGTTTTTACAACTCCTAACACATGTGGACCGGTTGGGCAAACTCCCATGAACCCTCAAGCACCCTGTGGAGGGTATAGAGCTGGTCCAGTGTTCCACGACCAGGACAAAAACCGCATTGTTCCTCTTGAATCCGGGGTTCAACTATCGGCCGGATTCTCCTCTCCAGTACTCTGGAATAGACTTTTCCCGTGAGGCTGAGGAGTGTGATCCCCCAATAGTTGGAACACACCCCCCTTTTTGAATAGAGGCACCAGTCTGGTCTGCCAGTTAAGAGGTACTGTTCCGGACTGCCACGCGATGCTGCAGAGACGTGTCAACCAAGACAGCCCCACAACATCCAGAGACTTGAGGTACTCAGTGTGGATCTCATCCACCCCCGGCGCCTTTCCACCGAGCAGCTTTTTGACTGCCTTGGTGACCTCAGCGCAGGAGATGGGAGGATCAGCTGCTGAGTCCTCAGCCTCAGCTCCCTCTGCTGAATATTCCTTCCACCTCCCGACGACACCCCCCCACCCCCCGCTGTAAACAACAGTGGTGGGAAACTGCTTCCCCTTCCTGAGGCGCAGGATGGTTTGCCAGAAGAGTTCAGGGATTGCCGCCACGACAGGCACCGGAGCCTACGCCAGCACGCCGTCTCTCACCGCGAGCAACTCCAGAGTAGAAAAGAGTCCAGCCTCTCTCACGG
>NC_024328.1:5815416-5858399 GCF_000523025.1 Cynoglossus semilaevis | reverse complement strand
CCTGCGCAAGCTCAGGCTCCTTTCCCCCCAGCGAGGTGACATTCCATGTCCCCATAGCCAGAGTGGTTGTCCAGGGATTGGGCCGTCGCGGTCTCCGCCCACAACCGTCACCCAAATCACAAGGCACCGGCCCCTTGTGGGCCTTCCTGCGGGTGGTGGGCCCACTGGAAAGCGGACTCACGTCGCTTGTTCGGGTGAGCAAGGATCCGGCCACCAGGCGCTCGCCTGCGAGCCCCAACCCCGGGCCTGGCTCCAGGGTGAGGCCCCGGTGACGTCAATCCGGGCGACGTGAACCTCTTTGATTGATTTGTTTTCTTCATCAAGGGGGTGTTTTGAACTGCTATTTGTCTGATCCGTCGCCTAGGACCTGTTTGCCTTGGGAGACCCTACAAGGGGCGTTAAGCCCCTGACAACATAGCTCCTAGGTTCATTCGGATACTCAAACCCCTCCACCACATTAAGGTGTGCTTGTTAATTGGTTGATAAATATAAAGATTCTCCAAGTTCAGAAAGTGTTGTATTCAATGCCTGCCTTCTAATTTCCTGTATAGACTGGTTAGATTCCAGGTTTATTGAGAAGGGGTTCTACCGTTAAGACAGTGGACTGAACGGGGAATCCCTGCCCTGACCCCTGGACACAGGTCAACACTGAGAGCATATGAGTAATGCAGCTTTTGATAATAGCCTCTGTAGGAGGATCGACTGTTCAAAAACAATTACTGAACATGCTAGGAAGTTGAGGGAATGCAATTCGTTTTTTGATTAAACTTTTTTCACTAATTGAGTTTTCCATCTCCATTCCCATCTCCAGATTATTACACCTTTTGGAATGTTAAAAAATTGCCATATAAGGAGCCTCATAGCAACATTCTGCTCTGGATAATTTGGAATAAAATTACTTAGATAATCTGCTGATTGTCTACTGTCAGTTTCAGAGACTCCTTTTTCTTCATAATTTGTACAAGATGAAATGTAGATCCACCCAGAAGGCATTCTTTTATTCTCACCATGTTTATAAAACAATGACATGACCATAGAAGGTTAGATTTTATTTTCTCTGTGGATATAATTAAGAGATTTGACTTTTTGGTGTCCTTGGACAAGGATGTATGAAAATGGCAGTGTAATGCACCGTACCTGGGGATCTGGAAATATTTAAAGAGCTGTATTCCTCAACCTCATGCTAAAGGAAGAGGAGCACACCTGCCACACCTAACATTTGAAGTAAAATATGATTTTTTCCAAGAAAAGTTCTCTCTGTGTGTACACTCTTTAAAATTGTCATTTTCTCTTTTATAAAAAAACTTTAATTAAAACTCAAGTACTTCTGTTTTTTTCCTATAAATAACAAAACAACCATGACACTTGTGTGGATTTTGTACAGCATTTTGATGAATACAGAGGGAAGAGGACAGAACCACATTTAGCAAATACCAGGCTACAGAACAGGAATGAACTAAAAACTCTCTATTGGTCTTGTGACATATGATGAACCACAGACCTGTTGTGATTATACTTCTATAAGTCACTACTCCAATATAGCTTGCCAAGACAATTTAAACCACTGCAGTCAGTTAGCACTGTAGGTCAAAAAAATAAATTCTGTTTCAGAGGAAGTCCTCCATGAGGCTGACAGTAGGTTTATCCTCTAACATCTCCAGGTCACACCCCCTGATCCAGAGCAATGGTCCACAATTCACAGAAAATGCCATCAGCCGTTTGGAACTATCCTTTCCAGAGGATATCTCAAGTTTGAGCCACTTAATAAAGTCCTCCGTCAAACACAATTCTCACAAGGAAGTGTATCCTGATTAACAGGAATTATAATAACACTTTGGATCAATCCGTGAGAACTTTCTGATTGTTTGCACTGTTTAAAATTAACAGTTTTTATATATTTGGCACATTTACAAAAACACACTAAAGAAGTGTTTGTTGAAATGAAGGCTTTTTTTCTTCTAAGGACACAAAATTATTTTTCCACGGAATTTTATTTTAGTGATACTTAGTAACAGCTTTCAACTTCAATACAAATAGCTTACTCCTTGTTTGAAAATAATATTTCAGTAGTATTGTGATACTCGTGTCTGTTTTCATGCTTTGTCCAGCCACCTTTGCAATTAAACCTATTTGTTCAACTTTGCTCTACAACTCATTTTCACCAGGGGCCACATCATCAATACAGTTTCCCTTGAAGGGCGGTTGTAAATGGAGAATAGTGTAGATCAGAGGTCCCCAACCCATGGTCTGTGGACCTGTACCTGTCCATAGGTCATTTGGTACCGGGACACAGTTGGACACAGTACTTCATATGAAGAAAATCCAGTCATATGCATTTACTTTCTTTGTTTAAAGATAATCTGGAAATATTTTGAAAATTTTGAAAATAATGGGTAACAGGTGATACTGTCTGACCAGTCCTTGGAACCAAAATGGATGGGGACCACTGGTATAGATGTAAGCACTCTATAACAGACTAGTACATGTTTCTACAATTGATTATTATTTGATTGATTATAAAAACTTCTAATTTCTCAGGTTAAGAAACTCTGCTGCGTTGACTTTACTAAATGCTTTTTGAGCTCCCGCGGGCCACACAAAAGGGCTTGGCGGGCTGCATTTGGCTCCCGGGCCTTGAGTTTGACATGTATGCTTTACAAGATCGAATGAATGTAGTTTTAATTTTTCACTGTCTTTTTTTTTATTATTTATTTGTGGTGACAGCTTTGTTTATAATCAAATTGAGCTTATGCATCCTACCGTTCTTGATGACCAGGGATGTAGACTTGTAATTTGGGGATCCGGAGGTCTCGCTGGTCTCAGGGCTTGACAGAGTTTGTACACTGTGGCACCAAGATGCAACTGGTGCTTTGTGGGAAGTCAGAAAACTGTTGTGCTGAGAACAATTCTAAAAAAAAAAACAAATAAATAAATAAAAGAAACAATGTTACAACATCAATATGAGACACCAAGTTCATATGAATGTAAAATGTACTTTTTGCAGTGTACCTATCAGCCTGATATTTGTCGTGTGTTGCTCACCGTGAAGGACAAGGCCTTTCGCTTTTCTTTGANNNGCATTCCTGACCTAAACAAGAAGCAGCCTTTTACCCCTGCTAATTTGTCCACAAAAGCAGAAGACTTCACATATAAAAAAGATGTGTTCTAATAATGTGCTTCATCAGTAGCAGGCAGTGGCGTTGACAATAGGCTGAATGCCTTCTTACCTCACTGTTGTACACGGCATACACCAAGAAGATGAACATGCCCTGCAGAGAGGAGAGACACAGGAGAAAGCAAATGTGAACTGCTTTCATACAGCACAGCACTTTTAATGACGAGGTAAATCTTCATCACGTCTACTTAACTCTCTGCCTTGTCATCTCTGTCAAACAACATTTTTGGGTTGCCTTCAAAGGAGAGTGCATAAAGAAGACCTCCTCAAACCCTCTGTCTTTCTACTCCCTTCTGGCACAGACTTCAATCAAATACAACAGGGAGTGGCACAAAATCTGAGTCTAAATCAGTTTTCAGTTTTTTTTTAATTAAAGATCATTTGTATTTTCTTTTTAATATATTTTTAAATCATTAATTTAAATAAAATAATTCAGGAGATAAAGCACAACTGCATTGTTGATTTAAGACTTTTTGTAAAGTTGCTAAAACAATTTTTTGGTAATTGAACCAAAATTTCTTCTAATAGAAAGTTAAAGTGCAGTAATTGGTGTGGGTAGCATCCTGTAAGAGCAGTTATTATATGAACATGGCAGTAGCTGTTAGCACATCTATGTTCGTTTTTATTCTTGTTTTTCATGCCTGTTATGCAGACAGCTGATGGCTTCGACCCATTTTGTATAGTTTCCTTTCAAGGCAAATATAGGTTTTTTTAATTGAGTTCACTCAGCAGGTGTACACAAAAGAAAATACTCCTACTGCAGTGTTATCCACGTTCAAACAGACACCTGCAGTAAATCAAAATAAACAAGCAGCTCTCTGGGGTCACCCAGGGGCTATAGCTCATTTTGACTAATTGATTGCTCCATTGGGAGTGTTGGAGCAGAGATGGTGAACCCTGACTGGACTGTATGACTGTACTGCTGTATAACATACAGTATACATGTGAAGGGAGTGAGCACAATACAAACAGTGTGTGAAAGAGGCAGTATGAAAAAAAGGGCTGTGGGAGAGAGAGGAAGTGAATGCTGTGTTATCAAGGGAGGACTGCTGGAGGTTGATGTAGTGCCTCACAGACCTGTGGAGCACACACACACTGACACACACAGGGGGCATGGAGCGACATACAAAGAAAAATAGAGAGAGGGAAGAAACAGACAAAGTGTGGGCAATTATTCTAATAGCAACAGTGAAATGGCCTCATTTATTAGAACAGGATGGGTTTAAAAAAAGAAGTATTAACCAAAGTATTTCTTCTTTTTTAATGACTCTAATATAAGCAGTGGATTCCTAAGGTTAACACTGAAATGACCACAATAAACATGTAACTCGACTGAATGGACATGGATTCATAGAAACATGATCATCAGCAATTCAGTTCCCCTTGAAGAGCTGGTTGTAACTGGAAGACTGCGTAGGTGTTACTACTCCATAAGGTATTTAAGGAATAAAGTGTTTCTGCAATTGATTATGATTTATACAAGTTACAAATATTATAGATTAACAAAAAAAAAACTTGCTGCACATACTTTATTAAGTACTTTTTAAGCCCTTGAGTTTGACACGTGTGGTCTTTGAGGTTATCTTTTAGTAAGTTGTATAAAATCTCTCCATTGTCTCTCCACTCTCATATACAGTTTGTTTTCAGTGAATATACACAGTATTTCTCTTTGTACTTGAAATTGTTTTGTGCCAGTTCAGACTCAGACAACATGTCCAGTCAGCAGTAGTTTTACAACCACAGGGAGACATTTGTAGGTTTCACATACTTATATATATTTACCTGAAATGCATTTAGGGCGATGAAGACATAGGCAACGACAACAGACAGATGAACCAGCACGCCACACAGCCAGGTGAGACCCAGCACAGGAAGTAGGATAAGCAATGGACGTGCTATGGCCCTGAAACAAATAAATACACATAACACATACCTACTTAGTACTTAATGTAGTCAAAGCCAACATAAAAACCAAAAATGCTAGTATTTAAACATTTTAGAGATTTTGTAATAGGCAATGAAAATATATTTTTTGTAGCTCTCCTTCAAAAATCTCTGGAGGACCACTGATTATACTGCCTACACTTATGATCCAGGTTCTTTGTGATTATCATTTAAAATATTCAGGTGCTTTCATGTCCAACTACCATTTTCACGGGGCAGCAGAATAGGTGTCCTTTGTTCAAGGCACCATTGTTGTCTGACTGCTGCACCTGGGTAGAGTGACTGAGTTTTCAGACTGTACTGTGTAAGCAAGGACAAAGCCTGCTACACTCGAATGTTAAAGAGGAAAGAAGGTTCATCCCTTTTATTTTTGAAAGTAATTTTCCCTCTAATCTCCTGAAATTCTCATTAGACTCTCAAGATTGCACATACTTCTTCATTCAGTATGATTGCAAGGGAATGGAACGACAAGATGAGAACGAAGACTAGGTTTGTTCAGGGGAGGAGATGTTATTGGACAAATAAAGTGGTTTAAAAACAACCCACAGGTCCTTAGACAAATAATACGATTTATATTTTTAGATTCAATTATGTTTTTATTTTAGGTTTTAATAACAAAAAGAAATGTTGGCTTACCAGCTTTGACCGTGTTTTTTATTATATCTTTGTAAGGTTATTTATTTAAGAGTTGTTTTTGTTGTTTTTTTTTCTTTTTAATAATTAGGCAAACATAACATTTTCCCAAACTGGAATATCATCTTGATACAATTACCAATTTGATTCAGCTCCACTTTTGTTTGTGTGTTTGTTTGTTTGTTTGTTGTTGTTGTTTTTATGCTTAATCCAACTCTTTAGATAAAGGAAAGATTTAAGCTATGGTTTAGTGAAAGGTAATCCTTAAGAATTATACAATGAAGAAATTCTACCAAGTAAAAAATGATGAAGATAAATAATCAAGCTATTTATTTAAGATGATGAATAGGATAAGCATTTAAAAACTTTTTTTTTGTCCTAAAACGTTTTTGGACTTGAAAAACAATCTGGACAGACTAAATGACTACATGATCATGCCCCCCCCAGGAGACAGAAATTCTTTCATGCCCTCCTGATTTGAAATACTATTGAGAACCTGATCATTTGTAATTTTTTGTCTGTACAAACCACTGCATGAATTGCTGCCACCTAGTGACTGCAGTACTTCTGTCCAGAGTACTATATTCTATTGGAAGCCTCAGATGCCAAAACCAAAATGGAATCGAGTAAAGTGCAAAAGCAGTGCAGCAGCCGTAGTCCAAGGTCAACTGTAGCAAAAGGTGAGTGTGCGCGTGTGTGTGCCTGCAAGGAGTCAGGTGGTCTGTGTGTGTAGAGGAAGGGGTGCATGTGTGAACTGTGACAACTGGAGGGAAGGGTAAAGTGTCTGTATGGGGTGAAGAGGCGTTGCGGAGGGAAGGTGTGGTTGTGTGACCTAGGAGTGGGTGTGTTAGGGGTTTGAAATCTTCAACAGCTCTGGGGAAAAATCTGCTTCTGTCAATTGGTGTTTGTTTTTGTGTTTCTGTACCGTCTTCCAGATGGAAGTGGTACAAACAGTCATTTGGCTGGCTGGGTGGAATCTGCCACAATACTTCTGGCCCTCCTCTGCACCTATCCAGTTTATACTCCAGGTCCAGCTCAGGGAAAAAGAACCTCGTCAATTCCCTCTGCTGTTCTCACCACCCGGTTTCATACTAAAACAGAAGACATTTTATGTTGTTGCTTTGTAAAAGCTGAACTGATTTTGACACTCTTATGAAGTCTATGAAGATTCTCAGTCATACAGGTCATGGTCAAGTTTAAAAAGTTCTGTTAGGCAACGTCTTCTTTTAGAAAATTCACGTCCAGTTGCCTAACAGAACTTTTTAAACTTGACCCTGACCTGGATGACTGAGAATCTTCATAGACATGTTTCCACGCACTTTGGGATGGATACCCTCCACCTGGTGTGGGAGTATGAGAAAACTTCCAGAAAATTTGCAGACTACAGGAACCACCTGCGGTTTAATCTAAGGTGCAGACACCACAAGATAATCCCCACCAGCCTACGCCTCCTCTCAACAGTGAAAGGTCACAGGGCCGAGAACATCCTCCAGAAGGCACAGTATCAGCTGCTTAATGAACGAGTCAGACAGGTTAATTTCACCATCAATGCCTTGAGGGTAAAACTCGACCAGGTAAGAGAACAATTAACTATGCTACTCCCCAGGAATGTCATGGATGAGGTCTCCAAGTTTGCTGAGAAGGCCCAGATGTTCCAACATAACAAAAGTAAGGAACAACAAAAACTCCTTATCCTCCAGTCCAGTCTGCCTTTCCAGTCCAGACAGACCAATGCCACGGAATCTACACGAAACATCAAAGATTCCAACGCTACATGGCAGGGCTCCCAGGAGAATTGGGTGAAGAATTTGTCTGACAGAATCCTCACCCAGCCAGAAAAGGACGTCCTGGCCAAAGGACTGAACTTTGCGGTCGCTCCTGCACACATCCCCACCGTGGACCTCATTACAGCCACCGAGACAGCCATCAGAAACAACCGTTTAAACACCACAGAAGCCGAACAGCTCAGGTCGAAGGTCACTGTGGCACTCTCCAGTGCTAAACCTCCCCCTTCAAACCTGTCCCTCCCTGAGAGAAAAGCACTGGCAGCACTCCAAAAAGACCCAGACATCACAATCCTTCCAGCAGACAAAGGTAGGTGCACAGTTGTTTTAAACACAACACACTACCAAGCTAAAGTCCAAACTCTTCTCAGTGATTCAGCCACATATGAATCCTTGAAGAAAGACATCGGCTGCCTCCAACAGCTGGAAAAGGACAAAGCCATAGACAGACCCCTGTACCACCGGCTTTATCCAGGAGAAGCCATTCCTCGTATTTATGGTCTCCCCAACATGCACAAGGAAGGCGCTCCACTCAGACCCATCAACAGCAGTATCAACTCAGTCACTTACAACATTGTCAAAAACCTGGCCTCCATCCTTTCACCATTGGTTGGGGACACACCTCACCACATAGCCAACTCACAGGACTTCACCAAAAAGTTAAGGGGACTAAAACTGGACCCGGATGAGACCATGGTCTCCTACGATGTCACATCACTTTTTACATGCATCCCCACCACAGATGCGCTTACTTCAAGATCACACCCTGCCGGTAAGAACCAACCTGACCATTGACCACATCTGTGCCCTTCTGGATTTCTGCCTCACCACCACTTACTTCCAGTTCAACGAGTCCTTCTACAAACATGAAGCATACGAAGCATGGCCGTGCTATGGGCTCTCCTGTGTCTCTCATAGTGGAGAAGCTCTACATGGAGGAAGTGGAGAGCCAAGCTCTAAACTCCTACGTGGGAACAGCACCCAGCCACTGGTTCCGATATGTGGACGACACGGGTCAAGATCAAGATCCATGAGGTCAACAACTTCACAGACCACATCAACGCTGTGGACAGGAACATCAAGTTCATCAGAGAAGATGTGAAAAACAACAGTCTTGCCTTACTGGACTGTGCGCTTCACATCTCAGAGGACAGACAACTCAACATAGAGGTGTACCAACCCACACCGACCAGTACCTCCATTTTGACTCACACCACCCACTGGACCACACATTAGGAGTCATCAGAACCCTACAGTCATGGGCAGACACCATTCCCACCACCAACAGAGTTAAGATGAGAGAACAAGGACACATTAGGACAGCTCTCAAGACCTGTGGCTATCCCAGATGGGCCTTTTTTAAAAACTAACAAAAAGAGGCACACGAAGAGGGAGGACAAAAGGAGGAGGAATGTCATCATTCCATACATTTTAGGAGTTTCAGAAAAACTTAGAAGGATCTTTGACCAACACCAGATCCCCGTACATTTCAAACCTGGCAACACCCTAAGACAAAAACTGGTTCATCCCAAAGACAAGACTCCAAGGAACAAGCTGGACAACGTGGTTTATGCCATTCAGTGCAGTGAGGAGTGTACAGACCTGTACATTGGGGAGACTAAACAACCACTACACAGGCACATGGCCCAACACAGTAGGGCCAACTCCTCAGGACAGGACTCAGCTGGTCACATACACCTCAAAGACAAAACCCACTCCTTTGAGGACAACAATGTAGACATTTTGGCCAGGGAAGGCAGATGGTTTGAGAGAGGGGTAAAAGAAGCCATTTTTGTCAACCTGGAAAAACCATCACTCAACAGAGGAGGTGGACTCAGACACAACCTATCACTTTAATCTTAATCTTTTAATTAATTAAAACAGTTCAGAATACATCTGGTTGACTAAGCACACAGCCCAGCAGTTATTTGGCCGCTCTGAGGACGGTGACATTTATCAAACTCTCACCTTAATTCTGGCCTTCCAAGATACTCCGTCCTGTGTTTGCTCTACCAGCTCTAGTCTAGTTACCTAACAGAATTTTTTAAACACTCTTATGAAGAAGTCTTTGTTGGGTCTTCTTCCCCAAGGAGGACATGCTCAGAGACCAAGTCAGGTTAGAGGAGATGGTGATGCCCACAAATTTGATATTATACACGATCAGGAGAAGAGTGTGTTTTGTCCCTGTGACCATCCAGTGATCCATAAGGACCTCCTTGATCTTGCTGGTGTTCCGGATAAGGTCACTGGATGAACTCCAATATGTCTGTTGCCTTTTCTCCTCTCTGTAGTCAATCCCATAGTTACGATAAGACCCACTACAGTGACGTTGTCTGTGAACTTGGTGATCGTGTTGGTAGAACATTCAGGGTGACGAGAGTTGGGCTGAAAACACAACCCTGTGGTGTACCGGTGTTCAGGACCTGGAAGTAGATGAAGAACATTACCCCAGTCTCATCACCTGAGGTCTGGTAATGTCCTCCACATTACCAGACCTCAGACCTCAGACCTGATCCTGTGGCCAAGTGATGCGATCCAGGCTGTGGAGCTTCTGCTCATGCTACCAACCTAGCATGATGAGCTGAGCTGGAGTCTATGAATAGCATATGTGTTTGGGTGCTGCAGGTTGGTCGAGGGTATGTGATACTGTATGTGTGGGACCCTATACAGTACTCCGTTTGTCCCAATTCCCAAACTAAAATGTATATGGAGGGGCCAGAACACATCTGCGGCAGTGGTGGCTTAGTGGTTAAGGAAGTGGACTTAGTACAGAAGGTTTCAGGTTCAAGTCCACCAGCTGCCAAGTTACCACTGAGGTGCTCTGAGCATGACACCGTCCCCACTCACTGCTCCCCTTAAAGCTGACCACTGTTCACTTTGGTGATGGGTTAAAAGCAGAGGTCACATTTGGTTGTGTTCAGTGGTGAGCTGTGTCACAGTGACAAGGAGTTCACTTTCCTACTTTACTTTACTTTAATAACACTAAGATTATTACAACAGCCAGATTATTAAGTTTATGTACAGCTTCAGAAACTTAATGGAGCTCCTTTAGAACTATGCAAATTACACCCAAAATAAATTTAAAAATATGAACACATAATTGAATGACACTTTTATATAAAATACCACATCCAAAGAAATACACCAATAGCTAATAGTGTAGCTTGTATTCATTTATGATATTCTATTTTTGTATGCTAATCCTCTTTTCTCCTGTCAAATTTTTTAAAAAAGTCAACGTTTCCCAGACTTCCCCTGTCTGTGTCTTGGTTTAATAGGCTGCAGGTGTTTGTAGTTAGCTGACTGATGTTGGGGGTGGGTCCTAGAAGCTAACTGCTCCTCCAAAGAATGTTCAGCATAGACTGAAATCTTCCAGCAAGAGTGGGAGTTGCCTTGAACTGCTCTCAATCTGACTGCTGGCAGACAAGTTTTTTTTTGTTTTTTTTTTGTTTTTGTTTTTTTATACAGACCTGAAAAACGGTGTCATTGTAGTTGCTGCTGCTGATATTTAACCTTTAAAGGTTTGGATAGGCAGTCTATCTCCCTTTGTTGTGATCAGGCCCCTCATAGGCCTAGAAGTCAAGGCTTATTCTTTACAAGAACAGAAACATTTCAGAAAAGAAAAACAGCCCTGGTTTGGCAGATCATCTGGGCAGAACGTTTGTCCCGAGTCGTGTATGGCAAGTGTAAAGTTATTTTTTAGATTTTGAAGTGGACAAAAGTCTTATGTCTTTTTTATTGGGTGAACATGACACCTTTGGATTTTTTTTTCTCTGCAATCCACATAGTCTTCCTGTATCAATTCAAGAACAGCAATCTGTGTCGTTCTCAACCTGCTGTTACCATGATCAAGGAAATAAACACCTACCTTATTTTTGCTTACCCAAGAGGCTTTCCACAAATAAATATATTTAATTTATGGAAAAGGTTTCATTTTTATGTTTAAAAATGTGTCATGATAACACATCAACACTAAATTTGATTACTGCCCAAATATGACTATGATAAAATGTGGCTGGCAATTATAATTTTTGCAATATGCAATATGGAACAAGGTAAAGTGCAAAGAAAGGAAGCAGTGCACAGCACATTTGGAAAAGCCTTAGTTCTTCACATGGTCCATCACAATCATTAAATTATAGACTGAGCTCAACCTGCCACTCCCTTTTGGATGATCAATAAAAAAGCAATGCAAAAAAAGAAAGAAAAGCACAAAAAAACTAAAAAATCTATCTATGAGATTTTCTGCACAAAAGTAAGCATCTTGCCATTGTAATAAAATATGTGATTCCCCTAGTCATGCATGATGTGAGAGACACAAGAGGCACATGAGAAGCACTTTCCAAATCACAGTAGACTTTGTTACTCTTTCACCTGTAGAGCTGTGTCACCTGCACTTGCTTGTCCAGTCACATTGTTCTCTGTGATGCTTCGTCGGCATATGTTCTGCAGGCTTTCATTTCAGGCCTTCTTCGGTGCCAAGTCTTGTGAGATCCTCTCGTGAACCCAGCTTCCTCTTCCTGCTCCTCATCACTACCACCAGCCACTTCAACTTTCTTCACTTAATAATAATAATAACAATAAAGATCCTTGTAACAAGCATTAACCACAGTTGCAGTGGCACTTAGTGTCCCCATTTAAGCCCTCACTGACAGATTCCGGTACAGTGCGTTTAGCTGTTTGTACATCTTTGCCTGATTCATACTTTTTCCCAAGCAACCATCACAGCAACACCTCAGCACTGTTGACTTCTTCAGTAGTTGCCTCTGCAGAGCGGGAGTTTTTGGTTAGCTGGTCAAAGGGTTCCAGTGCTGGTCATCTTCTCCAATATTCCTACTGAGTTGTTGTCAATGTTGTGAACAGTTCATAATCAGCAGCATAAACACTTAAAGCCCACTCTTGCTCCACCAGGATACGGTGACTGAAAGCAGCTTTTCTGTGTGGCTGTAAACAACATGGTTCCACTAGGGTAATGCATATGTGACTTAACATAGCAAAATGTGACTCGGGAAACTCCACTAGTTTGATAAATCAGGCTAGTCCACTCCAATGGAGTGCACTTCATATTTTATGATTGATGGCTTTCCACTTGGTGGATCTTTCTGTTATATTTCTGGCTAGGTTTTTAACTTTGCTGCAAAAATTTTGCTTTGAGGAGGCTTTGCAGTAATTTTATTAGTGAGGCGGACACTTTCAAGCGTGTTAGCCACAGATAGCCTTTAGAAAGAGGTAATCTTTCTAATAATCAAACAATCAATCGTGCATCAGGAATTATTTTGGGCATTTAAAGTAAAGTAATAATTTATATGTACCTTTTGGCCAATACAGGCATTATTGATTATTTTATTTTAGATTTTTATTAATGGCAGAAGAAACCATTTCAACATGTACAGATGTATCATTATTTTATGCATGTCTGGCAGATATTATCGGATATTCATAAAATAAACATATACAAGGCCGTGATGTGAATGTGACATGTGAATTTAGACACACACTCTGTGTGTGTGTGTGTGTGTGTGTGTAGTTTTATTATTGCTTTAATTTGGGGACATGTTGCAGGGGCCCGAAAGAATAGAGCATTTTATGAGATTCAATACGCTGTTTGGAATATGGGAGGAAGAAAGTAAGACAAAAAGAAATACAAAAAGAAAGAAAGAAAGAAAGAAAGAAAGAAAGAAAGAAAGAAAGAAAGAAAGAAAGAAAGAAAGAAAGAAAGAAAGAAAGAAAGAAAGAAAGAAAGAAAGAAAGAAAGAAAGAAAGAAAGAAAGAAAGAAAGATAGACAGAAAGAAAGAAAGAAAGAAAAGAGGGGCAAATAAGAGTGTCACAGAGAGGCAAAACGCAGCATCTTACCAAGTCAGGTCAAAGGTTTGAAATTTTGATGATAAGCTTGGAGTGAGCATCTTGGCACGTCGGCGAGCACTGGAAACAGTTACCATGACAACCCGGCACAGCACAACAGCATTTATCTGCAGGCAAAGGAAAGCAGTGTAAAGGTGGCCAACCCAAATTTGAGCAGATCAAAACCAATTCTATACGTTTCTGAAGTCTTTTCAATTCATGGGAGACACTGAACTAACATCAGATGCCTGTGTATGTGATGCTTACCAGAAACTACTATTCAAATCATAGTCATTCACAAACAAACCATTCATTTTCATGCACACTATATTTATGAAACAAACTGAGGATGGATGGATTGACGAATAACACAAGATTTACTATTTTAAAGAATTTTTTTTTTTTTTTATATTTTAAACATTTTGGTAAGGCAGCATTCAAGACATTATAAGAACATACACAGATAACATACCGTCATGACAAATATCACTGGTCCCACAAAGGCCCAGATGGTGTTGGTCTTCACGTTGAGCCAGCAGTGATTGTCTGCTTTGTATTTTTCAACAGATACTGCCAATGTGACACCAACTATAAGAACTGGTAGTCCTGAAAAATAATTCCACAAAGGAACATCAGAAAAGATTTGTGAGGCTAACAGGTGCAGCTTGGACAGAACAGGATATTTAGTCTGCTCTTGAGTTTAGTCTGACAGAAAAGTAGTTAGTTCACTGTGTTCACTCACAGCATGCATTGCCTGAACAGTATGTTTGTTTTTACTGAATAAACCCTTTTGTGTGATTTAAAATAGCTAAAAACAGATACATTTAATAAATAGGTTATTGATGAATTAATAAACTAATAATAACTGGTTAATATTATATTAAATTGCAATAACAGTACAAAGTCGGACATAATGTGTCTTACAGTTGTCAGAAAACTACAAAAATCATTCACACATTGTCTGAATATTGCTGCAGTTGCAGCATATGACTCCCACTGCTGGGCTGTTAATTAGTATATATTACTCTAAATTAGAACTTTGTAATTTGTACAGCCGTGTTCAAATTTTACAATCAAAGTAGTGTAATAACTTATGATCATTTGTTATGTGTACCATTACACATCTTGAATCACTAAACATGAGACAAATACTTATTACTACTATTACTTCTACTAATTATTCAAATTTATCCAACAGGAGTGGATATAGAAGTACATGAGCGATGAGCATGTACCCCAGCCAATGATGTAATATATTTTCATCCTGTGATCGTCGTTGATGTTGACTGACACAACTTTACTCCAGAGCAGCAAGCCCTCCACCAGCATCCAGGAGAAGGAGGACATGAAGAAGAGGTGGAGAAGGGCGGTCACCATGAAGCATGCCCCCTACGGATGACGAAGACAATCGAAAAACTGATATGCCAAATGTGTTACATTCCATGTGTAGGTATTGCTTTAACATTTTCTACACTTTATAAAAGTACATTCAGTTCTCAAATGAACAACAAAGACATGCACTTTGACCTTTAACTATCAAGCTAAAGGACAATGCGAGAATGTTTACTGCTTTTACTGAACACCAATTGTTTTCTACATACAATGCAGAAATCTGGGTTTGACAGTAAAAAAAGTCATTGGCCTATTTTATCATTACAGTAAATTATTTTATTATTATATCTGAATAATTTAGAATGGTGAGTTCAATTGGGGTCAGTATATGGTCACTGTTTGATTTTTGTTTTTTATGTTATGCTGGAAATTTAAAATATTAGATAAATGAAAAGCAAGCCAGTACAAATGTGTCCTTACTATATTTGGCTAAAACAATCCATTATTCCATTATAAACAACCAGAACTTTCTTTGTTCTTTTGCATGTTAGATGTTTAGGTAAAGACTTCAAAGACCTTAAAGGGTAATTGGTTTTACTGCTCTATTTCTCTATGACTTACTGTTGACTGTACTGTTCTTCTCTATATTTTACATTTATATTTCAGCTGGACACTTTATTTGTACATTGAGTTTCTTAATATTTAATTATTTCCTTGAAATTAAGTTACATTTTACTTCTTTTTTCTTTTCCTTAGTGAAAAGCAGGATTTTTTCTTTTTAATATCTTTCACTTTGTTACTTCGTTACTGTTCCAAGGCATATTAATAAAAGAACAGTCTCACCTCACTAGCAGATGCCCAGTCACTGCACATCAACAGCAGCTCAGCAATGCCAAGAGAAATGATCAGGTTCTTGTGGACAGTGGTGCGGTCTGATTTGGGGACACTGTCAAAGGAACATACACAGCAATTAAAAAGACAGACAGACATACATACACACATACATACAGACAGACAGACAGAGAGAGAGAGAGAGAGAGAGAGACAGAGACAGAGACAGAGAGACAGACAGAGAGACAGACAGACAGACAGATAGACAAGGAGAGCTATGACTTTGACATTCGACACACACATACCGGTACATATCTATATATTTGACAAGAATACAGCCAACTCTGAGGATCTCGGAATAGTTTAATTTTTGAAAAGTGCTAAATGTGTTGCTGTTAGCACAACTAGAAAACTCTGTGTTACTTTTTCTTTTATCAATCTGAGTTCAGCAGAGCTGTATGACAAACTACTGTATTTTCACCCTCAGTCCTTTACACTGTGCCCTCCTTGACTCACCCCACAACAATGAAGATGATAAAGGTGAAGAGGAGGCCACACAGAGACACTCCACAGCCAATGAACGTCAGCACCTGCAGAATGTTTTCATTTTCTGGACTTCTCTGAAAGCACACACGCGTGCACGCGCGCGCACACACACACACACACACACACACACACACACACACCATGAGCTGCAAATGTCATAGATAACAATAACATACTGTAGATACTTGTCTTATCAAGCCGTGCATAATGCGACTGGGGAATGTTACCTGGGTTTCAAAAACTTGCAGCAGCAATGCAAAATTTGTAGTGTGATTGCAGTAGCAGACAGTGAATCCAGATTCTTTGGACACCACCTCACAGCCTTTGGTGTTCCACCAACCACCAGACTCTGGACTAAGTAAATACAAACAGACAGAAGAAATTGGCCCTAGTTTGAGTGCATCCAAAGTGTCCCAATTGTCTGGAATGGCAGGGATAATAATAACAATTGTAACAACAAAAACAATATTAATAATAATAATAATAAGGCATCCATTAATTTATTTGTAATTATTATTATTATTGTCTCTAGTACTTACATGAGATCAAAATCCCAGAAGGCACATATTGGATCATACACTATCCCAGCACGACTCTGTACAGATAAATTGACAAATGAAAAATGTTGCTTTTCAGTGCATGCTATATTAAAATCAGAAGAGCAACTCAACATAATTGATATAAATGTTGAAAACCTGAGCCCTGTGCTTGAGCTGGAAGCGAACTGCCATACTGACTGGCTGGTCATCACACAGTGCTGTGGTTGATATGACTGAAGAGCCCATGATCGTCCCAAGGTACCTGTTACGGTCAGAGATTTATACCTTTTAAAGATAGACATCACACAGGTCATATCTACATTTTTATATAATAATAATAATAATAATTGTAAATCATTTTTATAGTCATTAGTTTGTGTAGTATCTAGTATTACTTATTCCAGTAGTAAACTGTTTCTACTCAAGTGATCTTGCAAGTGATCCCATGATTCCATGCTGTTTGTGCTTACATGAACAACAGACTTGCATTGAAGCAAAAAAAAAAAAAAAAAAACACTAAATAAATAAAAAGACCAGACGTCCTATTTCATAATCTAAAAAGTAGCTACACATTTTTTTCTAAATGTTGTATGATTTTTGCATGGTATGTTTCAGATTTATTCAGTTGAAAATGTAAATATGAAAATATGAATTTCCCCTATGTACCACTAGAGAGTGCTGGCGTACCACAGATGATACATGTACCACAGTTTGAGAACCACTGATTTAATCTATGTATAAACCCTCAGCTGTATCCGGTGCTTTTTTTTTTCCTCTGGCTGCCATCTGTCACTGTAGGAGTCATAGAGATGTTGTCCTTGGGAGTGACTGGAGGTCGCAGAGAGCCATACCACGTATTGACCAAGGTGAACTTCTGAAAACCTAAACATTTGACACAAATGAATAATCCTAACACACAGTAAAATTGTTTAAATTGGTTGACCTAGCAAAACACTTGGTTACCATTATTTTGAAGATCCAGTATTTTTTGATGTGGAACAGAAATACAGTCCAGACTACTCAGCTCAGTTGTTGGCCCACAGAAGCCTGAAATTGTGAATCCCTTCTGCAGTGACTGCTGCTGCACCTGAAGTTCTTTAAAAGAAAATGATAAAATAATAATTTTACACAGATATAAATATCTGCTGTCCTTACTACCTGTAATTTCTGTGAATGAATCCTTACACAAAAACCCAACAGTATAATAGGATATCTCCTTTATAACAAGATTGTTAGTGTAATATATAAAAATAAATACATGTCAACTCATTTGTCACACCCCTCCCACAAGTGTTTTTTTTCTTCTTTGTGTTTAACGTCTTTCTTTCTTGTTTTTTTCCTTGATTACTTTTGTTTTGAACTTTAAATAAGAACAGAAATCATGTTGTTTGTTTGAAGCATGCTTTTTACTGTAGTAATGTCCTCAGCCTGGCAACAAGGGAGCCAAAAAATAAGAAAGCAACCAATTACTTCCACAGCACAGGTCCAGGCAGGACAAAATGACTGTTTTTCCACATAAGGCTTACTTCTGTACATCAAGTCACACAGGTGTACATCACTTCCCAACATTCCCCCTGTTGGACAATAGGCAGGTATAGAAAACAGGTACCTGTTTTCAATGGTTTACAGAATTAAATATCACAAAGCCAAGTATTTGCACTCACAGATAGCATTAGTTATAATTATGGTGTGATAATTGTATCTTTAATTGATGTTCAGTACTGTGGGAATTAAAACTGAAGTACCTGGAGAGAACTAAATGTAATCTTGCCAGAGTTAATGTCCTATATTTTATTTTGTACCTGAACTTCCAGGGAAAGGCCCATTTGTTTCTGGTGACCGTGCACCCAAGCCATGACAGAAGCAGTGGACAGTCACTATAGATGTAGTTTGCTAGATTGTAATCTAGACCATCCAATGAAATCATCCAAATCACCAACTTATATACTACCTGGAAGGACCGTGGTGTCTTGAACTCAAAATATAATAACTGAAAGAAAACATTGAATTGCAATGTGTTTTAAGCTCCAGGCGCCCACACTACTGATTCTGAAGACTTCAGGCCAATTTATTTCACCCTGGAAAAAGATGTTTGCTGAAATATGGTTGGATAAAATACTATATGTGACTAGAAGCAGCGCAGCCAACAGAAAAGAACAGACTATTTAGTATTATTTTATAACCATTCATGGTAAAAAAATATTGAAAAATAAGATGATTCGGATACTGTTGAGGCCAGCAGAGAAGATTGCTGGCCTTGACAGTACAACACTGCACTGGACATCAGGTACAGTATTATTCTATGTGGATTCTCATACACAACATTGTGTCCTTTGTCGTTAAGATTCAGAAGGACAGATAGAACCTGTCCTGAGGAGTTGTCTGAAGCTGTACATGGGGCAGTGGTGGCTTAGTGGTTAAGGAAGTGGACTTGGGTCCAAAAGGCTTTGGGTTCGAGCTTAAAGCTGCCCACTGTTCACTTTGGTGATGGGTTAAAAGCAGAGTGGTGTGTGTCACAACGACAAGTAGTTCACTTTCCTACTTTAAGCATCAGCGTATGGTGTGCCAACACAACAAACATGGAGATCGGGATTGTCATCATCCTTGCCAGAGAAAACAGATTGTTTGAGAGATGTGTGAAAGAAACCATTTCTGTCATCCTGAAGAACCTTTTCTTAATAAATGACGTGGCTAAACACCAGCATTCAGCTGCCGACAGTGTGGTCCTGAGTTTGGTTCCACCACACTGTAGGCAGTTTTAACCTCATACACATAACACAGGTAAGGTGGTACCAATGACCCCCTCATTCTCTCCAAGACCACCTCAGGTGGTTCCAGCAACACATTGATCTATGTGAAAACCTCAACCAATCTTCATACTACCCAACATTCTTTATCACACAAATGTGAAACTTACTAATGTTATGGCTGTGAATGGTCAAGTGGTCAGTCTCAGCCATCAGCACTGGACTCAGTCTTGCCACAAAATGGTCAATATTCTTGACCACATCCATGGGGCCATTGACCACCTACAGCACACAAAGCACAAGTGTTTCACCTTCATGACTAGGAGAAGCAGCAGAATCAAGGGTTAGCAAATCTAAAACGTGATAATTCAAGAACAACATTTTATTCCACAAAATGAAAACGTCCTGTTAGTGGTATAAACTGGTTAAAGTGATAGGTAGAGCCAGTAACCGTGTAAGTCACTGTTGTTTTACCATTGTCATTTAGGATGGCATCAATTTCTGAAATAAGTGTGTGCATAGTCAGGTCATGTGATAGATAGAGTGTGCAACAAAGAAAGAGTACATGCTTAAAAAATATGTAAACATTGTTAGTGCTCACAACGTTGACCTGATTCAAACTGTTAAGAATGCTGAGGCGAAATTTGACAAAAAAGGTAAAATGCTTTTTTTTAAAAAAAAAAGAAAGAAAGAAAAATAAATTGTTAAATGTAACTTTTGCAACTTTAACCTTTGTTTTGTTTGTTTGTTTTCATTTTGAATAATGTTTGTTTATTTTGCCTACAAAAAACTGCCAGACTTTGATCAATCTAGATATAAAGAAATATGAATAGAGTCAGTGGTTGTTCTTTCAGCTTCAATGCTGGGTGAAGGATGAGCTTGCATCATTGGAGGGATACTGCCCTCCAGTGTTACAAAGCTAAACTAGCAGTCTACTTATTTACTATTCAATTTTATTATTAATTCAAATGGAAATGAGTTGAATGAAAATTTCACCTAGAACACAAATCCTACTCATTATGTATTTATAATAATAATAATAATAACAATAACAACAACAATAATAATAATAATAATAATAATAATAATTATTATTATTATTATTACTTTTTAGAGTATTTTGTTGAAACATTTTATTTTTAGACAAATTACCAGAAATTATTTTATTTTATTTAATGACACTTGGCTGGCAGTCAGTGCTAAGACTAACAATGAGTACATGCAGCAATGTAGTAATATCCAAACATTTTTTAGGTAAATATGATACAGGTACAGATAAAAACAAGCCTTCTGCATTCTGTACAGCTCTTACCTCTCTGATGGCTTGCCACTTAACAACACTGTCTTGGCTGATGATGCTGTCAGCCACCTTAATGTAGTCTTTGCTCATCTCGTGGAGGCCTTCTCTGCTTTGGTTGGTGGCATCCACTGAATGATGTTGCCCTGTTGGGACGTCAGCTGCCATGGACAGCAACTGGATTAAGGACACCATGTCTGTTGGCTGTAGTTCTTCTTGCTGGCTGTCCTCCAGGGCCTGGACAGAGATGTCCAGGAGCGCTGAGGCATGTGCCAGGCTGCTCAGGCTTGAAGAATGCTGTACTATTACAGGCTGTAAATAAGACACAAAGACAACCAATTTAGAAATGACTCTGCATTACTAAATGGTTGTTTCATACTGATGTTCCTGGTTCAAATTAGGCAAAGATAGTTCTGTTATCTGTTGCTGTGTTGTAGTTGGCACTACTACGTATTACTGCAACCACGCATGAAGTCTTCCTCAGGTCAGGGACCTTCTCCAGTCTTAGACTGAGGTTAAAGATGTGCAGAATATCTCCACAGAGCTGGCCTCTCAGTAGTCTTGAGCTGATACCATTGAGGCCTGCAGTTTTTTTGGCCTTGTCTTTTCTTTGCTCCGCTGATCCTCATCTGAGCCGCTGTGATGGAGAAGGTGGGGGTGATTCGTCGGGAGAGAGAAGGGTGGGAATGGGGACAGCCACTGGTCCCTCTGATGTCAATGAAGAGGGACTAGTGGACGTTCATTAGGTGCACCAACAGACTAATGGGTGGGTGAAGGAGTTGGTGGATAATAAAAACATGTTAAAGAACAGGTTTAGTTGTTAGTCCTCTCCCTGTCACTGGGTCCTGTTGGAGCTGGACTCTTACTGCTGGGGTCTAAGATTGTTCTCAGTTTTCTCCACACCTTCCGAGTATTAATCTGTTGGAGCAGCTCGACCCGAAGGTCAGCGTAGAGGGCCCCTCATTTAGTCTGGTGTTCGTTAGCCTCCCAAAGCCTTTATAGACGACGTGACTGTCAAAACATCACACGTCCCTGGGAGTGGGTAGATCCTGTAGGGCCTTGGTGGCCCATACGAGCCCGAATGAGTTTCTAGGCAGTGAAGTCTAGATCCCTTGTGCTGAAAACAGGAACGTTTACTGTCATGTTCCATTTTACACAACTGCACTATAAGAGACATAGCAGTCATCCAGACATGGCCGGTCAAAGTGCAGAAATCAGGCCTTCCAGGCCAGTTCAGGGTCTGGAGTTATCAACATGGAATCCTCCAAGGGTCCTCTAGCAATTCTTGTTCTGCGCAGTCCCAATCTCAATAACTACCAATCAGGAGTCCACAAGGTCTCTCAGGCAGGGATTGAAGTCTGGACGTGGAAGTGGAGAGCAGCTAAGGCTGTGGATGAATCCCGTTTGCAATGTCGAGGGCAGTGACTCGGGCCAGAGTCACCCAGGTAGCAGAACAATACTTTGCTTTGACAAAGCAAAGGAGGACAGGAGAGCACTGAACCAGGAAGAGGTGTGGGCATCAGTGGAGGCAGAGCAGTCCAGCTGGGTGGTGGACAAGATTGGTGCAAGTTGTAGAGCGCAAGCTCACACGGGTCGAGCTGTTGAAGGCCAAGCCCCATCACATCTAGTCTGCAGTCTAGGACGTCTATGATGTCCCACCACGCCCAAAACTGTTCTGCTGCGGGACCGTTTGGCCTCCTGGCAACAGATAGGTAGGTCAGAGCTAACCTGAGGAAACAAGTGAAGTTCTCAGAAAATGAAGTCAAAACAACTCAAAGACCAGATTTGGTCCTGACCTCAGTAACCTCCAAGTATATTGTTCGCCTGAAGCTCACTGTCACCGGCAAGGACCTATTGAGGAGGATAACAAGATGATGAGCTTTTGGAGGAGTGCCAGCACAACAGGTGGAGGGCTAGTTGCTGGCGTGTTGAGGTGGGACGCAGAGGCTTTAGAGGTCAGTCTCTCAGCAGGGCCTATAAGACGCTGAGCGTCACCAGAGACAGAAGGAAAAGGGCCATCAAGGAGGCCACTGAAGCAGCAGCAGAAGTGTCTTTAAGGAGACTGGGGATTAGGAGAGGAAATCTGTGGTTGGGGTAATGTTACCTGGACACAAGCCAGGGCTTAATCACCCTTGAATGGGTTGCCTGGAGTGTCTGATGTTGGAAAGACCTAAAACACTCAGTATGTGTGTACAGTATATTATAGCTGCCATATTATTATATTTTTATTCAGATTAATCAGAGGGTAGTGGTTGAATAATCAATCAATCAATCAGTTAATTATAATTAATCTAGATTACTCAACAATCCTAAGTGCACCAAAAAAGACTATATTTTTCTGTATTTTGTTGGAATAGAAAGAAAAATAACCGCAGGATGTATGTGTTTCATGCTTATTTTGTTGAGAGATACATCTTGCAGATATGCTAGGACACTTCATCGGTGATGTAACCTAGGGTCACAGGGTGTTTCGGGTCTTTCAATTATCAGACACACTCACCCAGGTGACCCGACTGGAGGTGATCAGACTGTCCCAGCCTGTGTCCCAGCAGTGTTTGCCCACAGGACTGCCCTCTTGATCCAAAGCCATCTTGTGGCTTTCTATGCGGCTTCAGTTGCAGATTTGATGGCCTTCCTCTTTGCCTCCCCTGTGAGGCCCAGCATAGTGAGGACTTTGCAGAGGGTCCACCCTGCAAATCGTCGGCAACCCACCTCCAGGGGTTCACAGTATATCTTACAGCCTTGGCTCCTGCATTCGTCCATCTGCTCCTGGTACTTGGCATGCTTCCTCTCATTGGCCTCTTCCATGCGCTCTTCCCAGGGAACTGTGAGTTCCAGAATGATCAGCTACTTGGTGGAATCTGAGACAATGATCATATCTGGTCGGAGCCGTGTGGATGTAATTCTGGCTGCAATCTTCAGCTGTTTGCCCAGATCCACTTCCAGTTTCCAGTCAGTGGCGAAGGTGAGGAGGCCTGGCATGGCCCTTGGTTGGATGTCGGGCTTCTCTCGGGCTCTGTGAAAACTGATGGTCTTAGGCTTGTTGTGGCTCTTGATGGTGGTAATGGCCATGACTACGCTCTCAGCAACCGCCTTTAGCACTTGGTCATGGCGCAAGCGATAGTGCCCTTCTCCAAGGGCTTTTGGGTAGCTGCTGAGGAGGTGTTCATGGGATCCCCATTCTGGACACTGGGGGCAGGATGGTGTCTCTGTTTTGCCCCAGACGTGGAGGTTGGTTGGGCTTGACAGGACATCGTAAACAGCCTGGACTAAAAACCTGATGTTAAGAGTGTCTGCTTTCCAGATGTTTGTTGCCTTATTCCCACCAACCTGCTGGCTCATTCTTCCTCCACGCCTGCCCGCACTTCCTCATGAATGAGGTGTTGGCGCCCTTTTCCCTGAGCTTTGTCCACCCTGGTTGCTGGGAAATAGCCAATCACTGTGCGCCCTGAGGCTATGGACCCCACCAGCACCTTCTGCCTCAGTCGCGACTCTGCCACTTCCAGAGCTTCGTCTGCCCTCCATTTCCTGCCTGTTCTCACCTGGAGGCCAGCCCTGGATTCCCTGTACTACAGGATTCCCAGTGTTCTGGTTACCATGAACTCTTCAGTGAGTCCACTGAACGGGAGCCGCAAGATGTTACTACTTCCGTACAGGGCAGCACTGCTCAGGCTGCGGGGTAGGCCAAGCCATCTTTGCAAGTAGCTGCTGATCTTTCTCTCCATGGCCTCAACAGTTGTCATGGGTACTGCGTACACTAGCAGAGGCCACAGGATCTGGGGCAGGACGGAATGTTGGTAAATCCAAGCCTTAAATCTCCCTGGCAGGCCTGATTTGTCAACACGCCTCAGCCAGTCCTTCGAGCTCCTTGCTGGTTCTCTGGATGGATGTGGAATCTTTGAGGCTGCAATCAAAGTACTTCACGAGGCTCTTAACTGGCTGCTCTGTGATGGAAGGGATGGTGGCTCCAGCCAGAGAGAAACGGAACCTGTCTGTTACCTTTCCCCTCTTGAGCACTGGAGACCTGGATTTTGCTGGCTTGAAGCTCATCCTTGCCCATGTGATGAGCTTCTCTAGGCCTTACAGAATCCGTCTACTGCCTGGGACAGATTGGGTGGTGACAGTTAGGTCATCCATAAAAGCTCTTATAGGGGGGTGGCGTACTCCAGATTTTGTCATGGGTCCCCTGCACTCCACTTCTGCAGACTTGACGATCATGTTCATGGCGAGTGCACACAAACTGACTGAGATTGTGCAGCCTGTTATAATGCCTTTCTCAAGACGGTGCCGGTCTGATGTGCCTGTCTGATGTGCCTGACCCAGCAGTGACTCTTAGCCTGAAATTGTTGTAATAATCCAGAATAAGGTCTGTAACTTTGCTGGGAACATGATGTCGCAGGAGAGCGAGTTGAACAAGCTTGTGAGGTATGGAGCCGTACGCATTGGCAAGGTCCAGCCAGAGTTTTTCTTCAGGAGACTCCCTGATGAGCTGGGTCACCACGCCATTGTGTTCCAGACAGCCAGGCACTCCAGGAATCCCACCCTTCTGAACATAGGTGTCAATGTAGCTGTTCTTCAGAAGGAACTCTGTTAGTCGTTGCGACAAGAGGCTGAAGAAAATCTTGCCTTTGACGCTTAGCAGTGAGATGGTTCTAAACTGACTGATGTCCTTTGAGTCCTCTTCCTTCGGGATCCATACACCCTCTGCACATTTCCATTGGCCTGCAACTTTTCCCTTGTGCCAGATCACCCTCAAAATCTTCCACAGGTGTTGAAGTAGTTGTGGGCAGCGTTTGAACACAGTGTATGGAACACCACTGAGGTCTGGGGCTGATGCTGTTTTGGCTCCACTTACAGCCTCCTGCACTTCTGTCTAGCTGAGCTCTCTCATTACAAACTCAACTGCTGGAGCTCCTGGTCCAAGCTCCTGGTCCCTGTCTGGGTCGCTCAGGGTGTTGTGCAAGAAAGCGTTTGCTATCATCAATATTGCAAATTAATTGATTTTAATCATTAATGTGCATCTTGTGCATCTTAATTTCTCCATGTCTCATTAATTAGTAGTGTTTTATCCTAACATGCTTTTTCAGCAATATTAGATGAAAAAAGTCAGTTAAGATGGTATACCTGTGTTATGTTGGAAATCTTCATTATTTTGTTCATAAAGGCAGTGGGTTGAGAGTCTTGAGAGTCCCTCAACTGCTTCATCTTTAGGTAACGCTCTGTCAAAAACAAACAAACAGTGCAGAGTGCTGCAGCATCTTGATGGTAAAAAAAAGAAAAAAAAAGAAAATAGAGCACACAACTGACCTGAAACACCTTTTTGCAAATTCATATTGATTTGTATAAGCCCACATATTTACCCTTTGGACTTCTTGCAAGCACAATTGTACTCTTGAAATTTTAAATATCAGCTCCATCAAAGTTGGTAAACCTCTTCTGCAAAGTTAAATCTATCATTTAAAAGTTGACCTAAAGGTTTTTGTGTGTATGTGTGTGTGTATGAAATGTGCACCAACTCACTCAAATTACTTCACTAGTCTTGACCTGATACAATGCATATTGTACTCACTGGATACACATACTTACACTGGTGGCTACACAAATGCTAATCTACTATACAACCTAACTTTTAAAATCTAACTCTTCTTTCAGCTGAAACTGGTTTCTATGACTTCTTGTCTCTCTCACTCTCCTTGTACCAAAGTTGTAGATATCCCTATGCCTTTATAACAACTGCACGTACTATATAGTAAATGTAGTCACTATCTCCCTCTCCTGGCCATATATTTGCACTAAACTTGACTATATGAACATCTAGCGACTTGGTCCCAGCCAATGGTCATTTTATATGAAGGGTGAAACTAATGTGTAGCAGTGCTGTCTTTGTCAAGTAAATGTATGGAGGATTTAATTACAATTAGAGCATAAATGAAAGTGGAACATAGTTATTTGAAAAATTGTGACTAAACAATTTGATGTACAGAAACCTCAAAACGGAAACTTTGTAATAATTCTTGTGACCACAGCTGTTGTCACATTTATGTTTCTGTTTGGCTGCCAACTAACAAATGTAACATGAACACAAAGCAACAGTTTCTGAATTCTTTGATATTATTGTAACAACAAAACATTGTACAACAAAATAAAGGAGACTAGGGCTCCAGTACAAATAGTCATTTAAAGTGTCAAAGACGCTACATTAAAGACAATACAGAAAATAAATATCGTACTGTGAATTGAGTGTATTGTTACAACCCTACACACAATCATATATTGTCTTACAAGCTGCAAACCTTTGGTTTAAGATAACATGATAAATTAGTAGTAGTTGGTAGTATTATTTGGCAATGCCAATTTTTACAGGGCATAGTCAAACTGCTATATTTACAGGCACATTGTAGCATTTGCATGTCGTAAAATTGTCATTTGTGCCTGAATTTAATTGTATTTCAGCTTCATTTAAAATCTATATCTACGGAAGCGTCTTGCTGCCACACTAAGAAAAGAAAAAGGCTCAGTTTCATGTAATAACGTGAAACTGAGCCATTTTTTTTCTCAGTGTGGCAGCAATACGCTTCCGTACATATCACTACATAATGTCAAATAGCAAAAAAGTCTTAAATTATGTACTCATCCTAATTATTTCATCAAACAATTTATCTGTGTGCTCATGTGTGCATACAAGTTTAAATGTTTAAAAAGGGGAGCAAAACCCACCTCTGCTGCTTGTGCAGATAAACGGCAATTGATCAAAACAATCTGCAAGGCCAAAGACAGGCAGCTGAGCTGACCAGCTTTGCAGCATCCTGCAGCCTTGCAACCCCACCTGCTGGAGATCTGCTTCTCATGTGAAAAATAAATTCACAGGTAACACAGGAAAAGATTGCACACAGTTAAAAATGTTTTCGTTATAAAACAACCAGATACTTTTCATTATGTGCATGTTAGCTTCCATTCTTCATGCTGCACCCCAATGTGCTCAATAGCACATGTTCTTTACACATATGTTAATGTACCTCCTTTTTTACTATTGTTTAGCAAACGTAGCTTTTCATCGTGACTAAGTCATTAAACTCTTCCTGTAAGGACAAGTAAAGTTCCTACCGAACGGTGGACGGACAATTTACTGGATATCCTCAACTGTGGATGGATATCTTTAACACAGTAATGGCTCATTGCAAACCAGTGGGACCAGAATGCCAGACTGGTGACTACCCCTCTTATGAGAGACGCACGGCTGTCAACATTGCTGATTGCTTATGTGCAACAATTAAATTGTGAGGCGTGAATGTAATTAATACCATATGCAATACAGCTGCAACCTTGAACATAAGGTTTGGAGCTGTGCCAGCAGTTCTCAGAAGGCAACAGATGCACCATACTGTACAGCACGTGTGTCAAACTCAAGGCCGTGGGCCAGATGCAGCTTGTCAGGTAATTCTCAATTACAGAAACACATACATTAAAATTCGTTTGACATCCCTGGCTTAAGCCAGGAGGTGGGACTCCCGCTGGCTCAAACTCACATTGCCACAAAGGCAAGCAAGGTGGAGCCTGGTTGCACATACAGTATGTCAGTATTGTTTATATGTGGTTAAAGCAGGATGATTGAGAGTGAATGTAACAACATGGGTGCAACGGCTACCT
Source organism: Cynoglossus semilaevis (assembly GCF_000523025.1). Taxonomy (NCBI): domain Eukaryota; kingdom Metazoa; phylum Chordata; class Actinopteri; order Pleuronectiformes; family Cynoglossidae; genus Cynoglossus; species Cynoglossus semilaevis. The sequence goes on along the minus strand of NC_024328.1, from coordinate 5,830,082 downwards.
TGCGAACCATTTATAAAAAAGTCAGCTCTCACCAATGTCTTGACTGTGTGAAGCAGTGATTAGCAGTTCATGTGTGGCAAGGTGAGGCTCAACTCCTGGCCAACTCTTTTTTATTCCAATCCCGATAAAACATAGAAGTGGTGTCATAACGGGTGCCCATACATGGCACTGATGATTTGAGTTTTTCCTCCATTGTTGGCAAACTTCTCTGCCTAACTTCAGGGAGGTGCCAATGAGATAAACCATTATGACATCTGAAAATTTAAATTTTTCCAACTTCATTTGCATCGTCAGAAACTCCAATCGCACCACCTGATATTAAATAAATAGTTGACGCTCAATTCACGCTTATTGTGCTTGGATGGAATACCCCATAACACCTTCCTGCAAGTTTCTCCGCACTGCCTTAGCAGTCATTCCGCAGTCTTCTGGTAGTTCTCTTTCTCCCCCCAATAGCACCTCTCAACTCGACTCTAAACTCTCTATAATACTTCTCATTTCTCATTTTCCACCATTTAATATTAGCTTTGTTTTCACCTTTACTCTACACAAAGTGGACTGTGATTCAAATCCACCAGCTACCTTTGTTGTTCCTGGTCCAACCTTATCTGGGATGGTGGACTAAAGTGGTACTAAACACAGGCGTTCTGTATGGCAGGCATGAGTCCTACCATTGCGGAACTCATAACATATTGATTGGAGATTAATGCCAAATTTAAAATCCCTGTCAATAACATGTACATTGTAACTTGAACTGTAACCTATCACCCCCAAGCTTCATTAAAAAAATGTGACCTTACCTGGACAAAATAGCTGTGCTTGCACCTCTTTGATCACTGGGTGGCTGCTCAGGTGTTTTGGGCTCCAGCTGAACAGTGGTTCCTCATTTATGGCCAAACACACATTGAGAGTAGTGACATGTCTTGTATCCAGTGACATATTCCAAACATTGAGGTCAGTTATAGCTCCATAGAAAGGTTCTGTAAAATTCCCTCCAAAGGAATCCTGATCCTGACCCAATATGAATATTCCATCTCCAAGGATATCCCTCGAATTATCTGTATCTGAACCCATGTCTTTTTTAATGCCGTCCACATAGATAGCCCAGTCGCCACTCCTACGGTGCCAGGTTACACAGATGTGATGCCACATTCCATCATTTTGGAAGGATGCCTTGTATGGGAGATGTTTTCCATGAATTATGAGTGCCAAAAGAATGTGCTCCTGCATGTCCACTTGGCCTCGTAGCTGAAACTCGTTAGTAAATACAGGTGAAGCATAGGAGAAGATGGTCGACACCTCAGTCCATTCTATGTCCCATTGAACTCGAACACACACACTGACAGATGACAGAGCTGGGAAGGATAGGTTGACACGAGCAAACCCCTCACGGGATTCCTTTGGGAAGTGAATAGCAGGGAAGAGTAAATCTAAACAGGGGGAGATAATAAGATATTGGTTAGATTGACCAATTGATAAAAACTCATCATCACTGCTAACTAGAAAAAACTATTAGATTCTTACCTAACCTCGATATAGTACAACATTGTATTAAATCTGATACGGTCCATGAATGTTTGTAGCTTTATTTGTTGTTGGTTGCAGTAGTGTAGTCGTAGGTGTTGACATGACAACAATTGAAATCCACCTAATCCGAGATCTCAACACTGGTAAATTTGAGGTGATTTTGTTGGAGAGGGAATCTCGACAAAGAAACCTCTTGAAATGTTTTGCCTAATTTGACACATTTAATAGAAATTCTGTTGCACTTGAAGAGGTGAAGGTGCAGGAGTTCAGGTACTTAGGATCAACTGTTCAGAGCAGAGGAGACTGTGGAAGAGAGGTGAAGAATAGAGTACAGGCAGGATGGAACAGCTGGAGAAAAGTGTCAGGAGTGATCTGTGACGGAAGAGTGTCAGCTAAGGTGAAGGGAAAGGTTTACAGGACGGTGGTGAGACCAGCCATGATGTATGGTTTAGAGACGGTAGCAATAGGCAGAAGACAGGAGGTGGAGCTGGAGGTGGCAGAGTTAAAGATGCTAAGATTCTCTTTAGGAGTGACAAGAATGAGGTCATTAGAGGGACAACACAGACAGAAAGGGTTGGAGAAAAAGCTAGAGAAGCCAGATTGAGATGGTTTGGACATGTGCAGAGGAGGGACAGTGGATACATTGGTAGAAGAATGTTAGAGATGGAGCTACCAGGTAGGAGACAAAGAGGAGATATATGGATGCAGTGAGGGAGGACATACAGATAGTTGGAGTCAGAGTAGAAGATACAGAGAACAGAGATGGAAATCAATGATTCGCAGTGGCAACCCCTTAAAAAAGGGACAAAGTCAAAAGAAAAAGAAGAAGCTGTTGCACTTCTTGTTGTCATAAGAAGGTAAAACTGAATGCAAGAATTAACTGAATAAACTACTACTTTCAAATATAAAAAAAATGCCTTCAAGGGCAGAATACAGTTTTTTCAGGTTTCTATGAGATTTACTTACAATTCTTGGAGAGGTCTAATGGATTTGTTGATGCCTTCTGAGGGTTTCTGACCCAGATAGGTGTATGAAACTGAGTCAGCTGAAGCAGCTCTTGAGCTCCATTATATTCCTCTTCCAGGTCCATGGAGGCAAGGGAGCTAAACTGACCTCTGCAGAAACTCTCAGCCTCTGAAAAGGCTACAGAGGTATTTACCAACTGGAAGGCAGTGTTTGACACTAGATGGACCAGTTTAGATGTTCCTGACATTTTGGGGGAAGGCGGGGGAGAGAAAAGAAACATAAGCAGTGAAATACAGTGTGTTAATATTACAGTACAATAAAGCCAAACTTACTTAATACATAGATAGTTTGCACATACTTGAATAGTAAGTACTCTAATGTACTACTAATCGGTAATGATACTAGTTTAATGTTTTAGGATAGAACTGCATCAATAATAATAATAATAATAATAATAATAATAATAATAATAATAATAATAATAATAATAATAATAATAATAATAATAATAATAATAATAATAATAATAATAATAATAATAATAATAATAATAATAATAATAATAATAATAATAATAATAATAATAATAATAATAATAATAATAATAATAATAATAATAATAACACCATTACATGTGCCGTTGCCGGATGGTAAAAACTGACTATGATGAAAATCAAAATGAAACTGCTCGCCTGATACTAGACAATTTGTAATACAGCAGGAGAAGAAACAATGTATAACTATGTCTCACCATGGGAGTCCCCTACTCTGTCTGCCCAAGTATATGTTGGCTCGTTCTTACAAACCATCTACAGGAGAAAATGTGACATGTTATCATTATTGACTTCTAGCAGTTACATATAGGATAGCACTGTTATAATGATAAGTTATCTTATTTCAAAAAGATAAAAACTAAATTATGTTTTTAAAAAATGATTTACTATAAAATTTCAAGAAAAGGAACTTTTCATATGGAGTAAAGGGAGAAGGTTCTTACCATTAAGAAGAAGAGTGCAAATCCAGTATCCAGGACTCCGTTCATCTCTAAACCAGTAAAATGTTTCTCTGAAAAATAAAAACACACACAAACACAAATGTAACATGTAACCTAACTTAATATGTAGTTTTATTTCAAGCAAGATGTATTTTGAAGATATGTTACTTACAGTTAGCAGTGTGCTATCAGATTCGATCTTCAAACCAACCCCACTGTTATTGGACAATTAACTCAAATCAAAACTTCTCTGGTAGGTCAACTAAAACGTGTAGCATACCCAGCTGGTTTACTCTTTTTGGCTGTATCCAGGGGGTCCTGTTCATCTGTCCAATCTGCCTCCTCCCCCATGTATCCTTGTCCCTTCCATTCATACAGACCCCTCCCTCCTCAGCAGCCTAAAGTCATTTGCTTTTCTCATGCAAATAGGTTATTTCTTAGGAGTCTTACGTAAGCAGAGTCAAGTGTTTAGTGCTGGATTCATCTAAAAAAGCAGGGCAGTGGAATGGTGTTTTTTTTTACAACCTAACTCTTTACTTAAACCTTTACACTTTATGAAAACTATTTCTGGACGACATGATACAAAACTGAAAGCACACCGACAGAGTCATCTGTTGAGTCATTTTAGTATCTTTCAGTGGTGTGCGTACAACATGACCATAAATGGTAAATTCCTGGTGGTCATCGTGATCGTGTTATAAATCATGATTCTATTCAAATCAAGCTTTGACGTGATCTACGGTTTTTGTGTTAAAGATTAACTTCAATTTTTTTAAAAAGACCACACACTTTCGATGATGTACTGTTGGATCACGCACTTGATTATGGTTGTTTTTTTTTTCTCATTCTTTTTTAATGAGACATTGCCCCCCATCCCCCCGTCCGTATGTACACACACATACGTGTGTGTGTGTATTTATAAATGGTAAATATAACAGAGTTTTTATTCCCTCTGACCAGACGGGAGACTGAATTCTTAGGAATTTCCCTGTGAATCCCAGAGCAACGCGGTCACCAAAACATGAATGTGGAACACACTTGACCTACTTACTACATTCAACATGGCAGCTGTAAAGACAAGGGCAAAAAACAAAAGACTCATTCCTTTTTAAGCCTGAACGTTTCTACTGATTTTTTAAATGCACAAATGCGTACCCACTAATCATTTTTAAATATACATGATACACACAGGAGTCAATGTTATGGACTTGCATGCATTGTTTCTTTTGATATTTGTCTCAGAGTTCAAAATTCATTCTGGCTGTCCATCTGCAGATTGACGATATCTGTGGTCAAAACGTTCCCAACCAAACAACAATGCCGCAGCCAGCAGCACACAAAGGAGGCCCGGGCCATTTGACCTCCTCCCTTTACACGCCTTTCCCAGCCACTGTAAACCTGCTTCTGCAACTGCCACCCCATGCATTTCCATGACAACCAAGAGCTTGTTAGGGAGGTATGGAAACATCCAACACTCAGTGTGATTGCATTGTTGCTCTGAAAAGGGCAATGTCCAAATGTGGAAGGAGAATAGTGTTTTTTCTCTCCTGAAAAACATTGAAGAATGGTACAGAAATACTCTAAGGTTTTATCTGTCTATCTATCTATCTATCTATCTGTCTATCTATCTATCTATCTGTCTGTCTGTCTGTCTGTCTATCGATCGATCGATCGATCTATCTGTCTGTCTGTCTGTCTGTCTGTCTGTCTATCGATCGATCGATCGATCTATCTGTCTGTCTGTCTATTTATCTATCTACGTTGTAATATAAATGTATATTATTCCAATGACATTTTCCTCACCCTAAACAATCATATATACACCAAAATATAATAATAATATTTACAATAACTTATTAAATTGTTGTGGTGCTTTGGTCCAGAGGCAATGTCTCTGTCATTGGTGTGGAACCCCAGGGTTCACCTCCTGGGCAAGATCAAATCCCAGTTAGGGTGGTTGGTACCTTCCAGTGGACTCACCACCCGCAGGAAGGTTTGGGGGGGTTGGTACGGTGCAATGTGATTTGGGTGGCGACTGCTGCCCTCGCGACCCGGGATATGTTTATATGATATAATATGTTATTGCAATATAACACTTAAAAATAACACGAACTAATAATGAAGTTAAAACCCAAAGTGTCATAAACCAGCAAAGTAATAAATATTATCAGAATATTGATCATGTGGGGTTATTGAGTAAAAAAGATATTTTCTGTAAGTGAAACAAACCCATGAACACACTGAACAGGTTCTAACAGTTTTTGTTTTTAATACATTGTTATTGACAGGACATACTGTATGTAGATTTTTTTTCTATGCGTCTTCAACCAAATGTACAACAATTTATAAATACTTCAAGGTGTTTTCATTCTCATTGCAACCACTGGGGGGCACTCTAATGTAAGCGATGTCAGTATCCGGGATATACAGTACTGTATGTGGTGCACGCTGTATGCACGCCCAGCAGTATTTGCCAGCGCATTAACGACAGTGGACCAAGACTGGGACGGGTCCCAGTCCCAATTGGGGGCACAGAGAAGGCACAAACAACGATTCTTACCATGTTTAACTATATCCTTCAAATCTTTAATCATTAAGAATTAGCTTATACATCAACAAAAAAGTTTTTAAGTCAGGTGTTCTCCAGTTGATGAAATATTGATTAAAAAAAGACAAGCTTATGAAGCACGTATCTTTTATCTTTTCATAAGATCTCATTATCCTCTGCTAATGTAACAACAGGTCTATGGTTATATTCTCTTTGCAAACTAGGATTGTCCTAATAACGTATTTTAAAAAGCAAATTAGAATGTTAATTATTTTATTCTGTGTACTTTCCAGTACAAATCACAGTCAGAAATTCTTCTTCAGTTATGGATTTAATATATATTATTGAGCTGAAAGGCAGAGTTAAATGGTTGCACAGATTTGTGGTTTAAACAGTGAAATGCAGTGTGTGCCAAAGTTACACGGACTACCCTACCCATAAGGCACTGCGGACATATACACCGACATGCTAAACGCTAAAAGTTAAACCCGTGCACACAAACAACCACAACGCAATATAACCACGACAATTTATTTCAACATAATAGCGTACAGTGAGGTACTCACTGTTGCCGCTACCATTTAACCTGTAGCCGAATTTTACCACATACATATTTACGCTCACACCGCTGCACTTCCTGGTCCGGCAGCATCAAGTGTCCCCCGTGGAAACTCGCGCCATGGGAGCGCGCCGATTTTAAGGTTTCATCCTGACTAACAATATAAATTTTAATATTAATCAGTCTACAGTTCCTCATAATTCATATGACAAGTGTGTCATTGCTATTGCCCTATGCTTGTATTAGAGCAACAGTAAGTGAATGGACAATGAAATTATTGAATATGTATAGTGTACCATGGTGCCTATGTGTTCAAATGTATTACAGTTTTAGTCAAATTTACTAGAATAGGTAATGTGATTAAGTTTTGACAATCTCATTTAATTTTACATAATAATAATAATGGTTAATAGCAAAACGTAGTATAGGGTGAAGCATATGGGTTTGTTAGAGGTGAAAGCTATACAGCTAAAACAAATCGAGTGGCTTGTTGGATAAACAAACAGTAAAGTGACTTATGCATCTAGAGACTGCTTTCTTCCTTTCTTTTCTCTATTTATAGTTTAAAGACAGAGTTTTAATCTTCTTTTAAGTCAAGCATTAGCAGAACTTTTATTCCAGTAGTGTCAAAACTGTGAGTGATGACAGGTGCTTAGACAGCAGGATTCATGGCGAGCGTTCCCTCCTTTATAGTGTCCATAACTCTTTTGAGGGTAACAGCAAAAATAGTCCTGTAACAGCTCTCTTGACAGACGTTTGCCTGGTTCAGTTAAATGAAGCATCTCTTCTTCTATTGCTCTGCTTCCAGAAATGGGCCTGCGGCGCAATGTAACTACCATTTCATGTCCCAAAAGACTCAGGACCAATAGTTGCAGAAATCAGATGTGACCAGGACACATAAATCATCTTTTAATCACTGAAAAGAGCAGGTGCAGGTGTCATCACTGTTTTCTCAATAAAGAAAATTATTTATTTATCTACACACAAACACATATACACAAGCAGAAAGATATAGAGAAAGAGAGTGTGTAATCATCAGGCACCATTTTTTTTGAGGACCTGTCAAGATGCTCTCTCTCTCTCTCTCTCTCTCTCTTTCTCTATCTCTCTCACACACACACAAACAGGGTCAGTGTTTTAGAGGCGGCCCTGTCAGTCCCTGTAATGAATCCCTATGTGATCACTACAGCAGCTGTGGTCATCACTCTCTGACTAACACACATACACAAAAATACACACACACACATACAAACACACACAAGCACCAGCACATCCTGCTGACCCTATGCTCATTCATCATTTCACCCCTTACGGAGTTCCTTGTGGAAGTCTGGGGTACAATGGAGATGGAAGAACTAAGGAGGGGGGGGGGGCTGTATCGGTCATGGAGGTTCACAGTTGCGGTGTTGGTGGAAAGTGTGTTTAATAGGCCTCGAGAAACCAGCACAGAGAAAGAGAGAAAGTGTCTACACACGGAGAAAAAAAAATACAACAAAGCCTACATCTCAGTGTCCAGGGAATTATTTACAAGCTGAATGTGAGATTATGTGGAAGGGGATCTACTCAGGACTCTTAAGAAGTTAGACCCCACCACCTCCCACAAACCAAGTGATTCACACACAAACTTAAAATGCCTTGGCGCTAAAATACTCAAGTAATACTTTGTTTTAGGAAGATTAACTTTGCTACCAGATAGATATTATTTTTCACTATTAGTCAGTGTTCCATTGTCCCTGCAGAAACCAACAATAAAGACACAGTTACCCCAGGAGCTTAAATAATAATAAAAAAAGTAAATTATGAAACTGTTTATAACGGTTACATTTTTGGAATTAAAAAAAAAAAAATCTTTTTTCACTTTAGGTTTCCTTCTAAAGGCCCTGTAAGCCCAAGAGTTCTGCTCAGTATCCAGCTGTTCTGATGAGTTACTGTTAAATTAACTGTTATCTATTTACTTATTAAGGCTGTCTGCACCTGTATCTTTGTCATGTCAAAACATGACCTGTTTGGTAATTACACCACCATATCATGACAAAGCCACACTTTTAACCATTTATTGTTTTTCTTTGTATTCTTTAACAACTGTATACTATTAAATATGTAGAAATATAATATCTAAAAAATGTATATAGAATAGTGGTTCTTAACCGTGGTGGAGCCAAACAAACCCTTCGGTGATGGCCAAGCGGGGGCGTGTCATCACGAATCATAGTCTTTCATATTCTCACTTTTGTCAGCCATTAAATTAATATGCAAAGTCATTTCTAGTGCACTAATAAATGCCTTAATAATGTTCACTGTAGGGAGAAGCTGAGTTAGTATTATAGTGAGAATTCTGTCTTCATATTTAAGTGAAAGCTTTATCCACTCTTTCGCAGTCTGCTTCTGTCCATGCCTTAGCATCTCTTCCTGCTCGCTAGAAATAGAAACCAGACATTACTAGGCAATAAAAGGATAGATATTGCAGATGATTAGACCCATGGGTATACGGAGTGCAGAAATGTAACCAATTTATTGTTCAGGAGCAGGAGAACAGTGTGCATTGCATCATTCAAAGGCAAAATAATACCGTTCCTTGTTGACAGTTTTTATTGGGTATGTCATTGTTTGTTCACACTTGTGTGCTGTTTGTGTTTATTCAAGTCAAATTACAGCTATTGTATAAAACAATACAGCATGTATAAAAAGTGTGCATTTGAGAGTATTGCCACGACTTTTTTTAAAAATTGAAACTTTACAGACATCTGTTTTAGCCTGCTTGATATTACATTTCTGGATAACTTAAAATATTTTAAAATATGTTAAGCTAAACCATTTTTTACTTTAACAATGTTGTTCAGGTTCTATTCCATGTTTAGGTTTTCTCTACCTTTGACGGTGTGTTGCTACTTGTTTTGTATTGTACTGTCTCTACACGTTATTCTTGTATTATTCCTGTGTTTCCTTCTGGTGCTGTACTGCTGTTGGAGCCTGTAATTCCTTAAGAGAACTCCAGAGGGACTAATAAAGTTTTACTCGTCTATCTTATTTATAAAAAAATTAATTGTAAGTAAAAACTAGAATTGATCATCTTCTACCCTAACCTCAGTGGGAATGTCTGTGAAGTTCACCTTAATGAACCCTCACACGTACACCCACCCATGTAACCCTTGCCTATTACTCTGTACAGCATTATTACGGTGTTAGAGAACTGAAGGCAGACTCATCACCGCATAACAGGAAGCAAGGGTTATTGATTACCTGTAACAATGTAGTTTTACTTCCAAAGGTATGTTTATATTATTGACATCACGGGTCATCAACGTGGTGCCCAGGGGCAACTGGTAGCTCCCGTGGACTACCTAAGGTGCCCAGGGGTGGGGGGGATGTTCCAAAAACTAGTCAACAAGTGCTTTTTTGTTGTGCTTTTTTTACTGTGCTTTTTCAATCAGTTACACTTGCAATAATATTCAAACGGGTGCAATGACGATGGTAAGACGAGTGTCGACTACTGAAACCTGATCTACATGCTAGGGTTATTTACATTTATGCATTTAGCTGATGCTTTTATGCAAAGTGACTTATAGAGTGAAAGTGAAAGTGAACACACCACTGTACACAACCAAATGTGACCTCTGATTTTAACCCATCAGCAAAGTGAACAGTGGTCAGCTTTAAGAGGAGCAGTGAGTGTGAAACTGTGTCATTCTCAGAGCACCTCAGTGGTAACTTGGCAGCTGGTGGACTCAAACCTGAAACCTTCTAGACCCAAGTTTGCTTCCTTAACCAACAAGCCACCACTTATAGAGAAGAATTATCAAGCATGTGGTTCCTCTGGAAATCAAACCAAGGACTGCTGGCTTCTGAGGCGGGTGTGCTACTATAGAACAGTGAACCATTGCTGAGAGGCGGGTGAGGGGGGGTGGAGGGGATTGCAGCCTTGGTAAGTAATAGTTTACCCCAGGCTAAATTTTCTCTCGAGATTACAGTAAGTCACCAGGAGTTAAGGTTGGTGGTGATGATGTGTAGAGTGTTGCACCAACAAAGCATCTCTGACTGGATAGAAAAGCCGCTTGTGGAGTGTACATACTTAGTTTTGTTTGTACATAAGTGTCTGACCAGAGTTTCATATATATGTGTGTTGATTCTTTGGGTCTTATTTCTAAATTGGCCTTCGTACAAGGGCAACGCAAATGTAATGCACAGATCATAAAGAATAAAAATAAAAATAAAAAGTGGATTTGGAAATCAAAAACGACTTGGAGCCCTTGGGTTCAGAAAAATAATATGCTGCTTTTCTGACCTCTGCATTATTGATGTTTAACAGGAGAGATGAGAAGTGCAGCATGTTTGAGAAACAAAAGGGAAGATTTTTTTTTTGTCCCATGCATTTGGAAACAGGAGCCCTTTTCACGCAGCAAGCTCCTCAGTGTGCACAGCATACAATAAGGGGTTATTTAAACCAAGCAGCAATTAGGAGTACCGAGGCTTGAGGCCCTAACCCGCAGAGATGGTAAGGAAAGACCTTAACTCTGTGCACTCACACATTACTCCAGATAGAGACCTGACCCGTGACAGATTATTGGCTGAACTGCAGAGTCAGACGGAGACAGCTCCACCAACTTTTAACCCCAGAAACCTTGCTTTTAACTTTTGATACAATGCTCTTAAAGATCACAAAGAGCAAGTTGTACTTGCCCGCATTTTAAAACATCTGTCATAACTGATTATAGAAAAATTCCAAATTGCTTATGTCCAGGAGGCAAGTTCTACCTCGAAAAGATCAGTCATTCTTTTTTTTTTACATTCTGTAGTGATATTTGGTAGAGTGCAGAATTTTCTTTTTTTTTTTAAGGAAATGTTGTTTATAAGATGAAACTGATTTCACTTTATATGTATTAAATAGACCAAGCACCATAGATTAGAGGTGTGTGACGTACGATGCTTTTTGGAAGTGTTTATTCTATTAAGACGAATTTCTACAGAAAAGTTAAGAACAATTTGTCAGGTTGTATTAAGAGGTTATGATAAAATTATGGAAAAAGTTATAAGTTCATTTTTTCCTCTAAGCAAAACACTGTATAACAGTGATACATATTGAGGTTCTTTGACAGGATATGAATTAAATACAGACCGGAGGGGTGGGGGTAGGGGATGATGACATAGGTGTGTATCTGTACTCTGTTTTTCCGCAGCGACACTGAGTGACTGCTGTTACACACCTACCGACGATTCCCTCATCAGAACGCTGGCTTGTAACCATCTGCTCTTCTGGGACTATGTGCCAGACGGTACACTGCCTGCGTGGTAAACTCCTAGGATACTGAATAAATCCCATGCATGTCATTCGTTCTAGTAACTGGTCGATGTCATCTGCCTTTCTGCTGTTGTCCCTGATCACTGGGCCTCATTTGGATCGGTAGCTGTACCTCTGGATCAGCCTTCCTCTCGGGACTATCCTCGGCTGGACCTGCCCTTCCTGGCTAACCCTCCTCCACTTCTCTGTCGCCCTCTGCCTTCATTGCTATTCCCTCTCCTGAGGAGCTGTGTCTCTCTGGTGTCCGCTCGCCACATCTACTACCACAGCCACCACTCCTCAGCTCACAGCACACCATCACCACTACTCAACCCCAGCCCCATCAACCATCACGGCACTTTGCAATATAGATAATAATTAAAAATAAAACCACTGTACTTACATTTAACTCTGTGTGTGTGTGTGTCCCTGTGACAGTGTAACAGATTAATTCATAACAAAACATAAATTACTCTCTGACAGCCAGTAAGGGTTTATGACAGGAAGATCGACATCACTAGCAATAATTGAAGCTAATGAAAGAATATGCCGGTAGAATATTTGACATCAGGAAAGCCTTTGACACGACCAACAATGACTTATTACAATGATACCGTTTTAGAGTTTGAGTGTTAGAGGGATGGTGTTGCATGGTGCTGGTGCATTGGATCAAGAGCTATTTAAAGATGGATGATGCAGGCTTGGACATACGCGTGTCTGTGGTGTCCCCCAGGGGTCAGTGTTGGGCCCTAAATTGTTTAATTTGTACATTAATGATGTTTGTTCTTTCTTGCAGAAATTGAAGCCCGTGAATGTCTGCTCATGACACAAATATTTATTTTGTTCTGGGGGGAAATTTAAAAGGGCTTCTTAAAAAGGTAACGATGCACTTACTTCTCAACTAATAAAAAAACTGGCATGAACAAGGTCCAAACATGGCTTTTTTTTTTCTTGTAAACTTTAGGGGCAAATGAGAGGGGCTAGATTCAGAGGTGTCTTTGTTAGCTAAAAGGCAGGAGATCTAAACAGAGGTTGATTCTCACCGAATGTTTGTGCAGTTGTAGAGTAAACAGAGTCAGTGTATCGTCAGGACCAGGAATACTCACTTTGTGGTCAATTTGTAAAATAAAATGATAATTTTAATTATTTGTAAAAAGAAAATCAAATAGTAATAATTGTGTAATGACTATGGCAGAAAAGAAACACACACACACACAAATTTGAGTAATAATGAGTCATTTTGTCAAATCATCACAGATCTTCAATTATATGATAAATAAATAATATTATTTATTAAGGTTTAATAAAAAAAAAATTTTGGAATGCCATGTAAGTACAATTAATAATTTGACATTTCTAATCTAAAACTAAACTAATTACAAACTAATTAATCTATTTACCTAATTGGGATTAAGACTAAGTTACAATTTATACATAGGCACAGCAGCAAGTATGTTCTGTATGTTAATATGTTCCACTTATTCAGTGTGGGGAGAAAATAACATTTGTAATAAAATATAGAATCAGATAATTTGTACTGAAAATGGCATACTTACATTTTGAACTGATGCACAGTATTATCTTTTTTTATCTTAGACTATAATATGTAGAAACAGATTGTCTGATTGTTATTGCATATAATTGATGACTTTTTCTTTCTTTTTTTTTTTGAGCAGTGGCAGACTATGTGTGTCTATACTGTTTGTCTTTGGCTCCGAGGTGTCAGACTGCTGCAACAGTGCGACTGGAGCCCGGAGCACCCTGGCCCAACTACAGCTCAGCCCAGCTCTACAGGGCCCTCAGCAGGTCCCACTGGGAGGCCTGCTGCTGGAAGTTAGCAGAGATGGAGCTATCATGAGATACAGAGTGAAAAGCAGTTCTACCATAGTTTTAAATAGAGGAACTGCCCAATTACTGTCACGTGGGAAATGGAAGAGCCATAATCAGATGTGACATAAGCTCTAAGCACTTGGCACGAGCTGTGCCTATTACAGACAGTTTAGCTCAAACAACAATAAGCTAAATGTGAGTATGAAACAACTGGGCTGTGGATCGGAGTTAAAGCAACCTTTGCTAAACCGTTTTTTAAAGTTGTGAAAATAAACCGTATATTACAAAGAAATTAACATACAGTTAGCATACATACTTTTCCACATAGTTACTTCTCTACCTCTACATGTTTTTATTCAAGATAGCTAAAAGAGAAGCTTCCAGGCTATTTTTATAACCCGCATTGTTACATATTGGTGTTCTGTACTGCTGTACTGAGCTTTAAGGTGTGAGGGGAAACTATTAGATCAGCAGATGTTTTGATGATCTGATTAATTTTGTTCCAGTGTTTGACATGAGCATATATATATATATACATATACATATAGGGCAGAAAAATTTCTCAGAATTTGAAAAAATTGACAGAAAAACCTATAGATCAATGTCCTTTGGGATATGTCGAAAAGTCAAAGCTGTTTTTTTTTGTCATCTGGCTTACAGCAATATTTTATCCTCAACTTAACCAATAGTTATAATCACTTAATTGAATTGACAAGACTGTTATTCTACACTGAAGGACATTTTACACAAGAACACATCAAGAAACCCATCACTGACGGCATTCTGAAGAAAAAGCAGCCTCAGTTGTGCATTAAACCAAAACAAAAAACAAAACATATGATGCTGGAGCAGTGTGTGACAACATCCAGTAGAGCCAGATAAATATACGGAAGTTCAATCAAAGTGCATAGAACTTTCATATTATTCCTAAATCTATCTATCTATCTATCTATCTATCTGTCTGTCT
>NC_024328.1:5777788-5815186 GCF_000523025.1 Cynoglossus semilaevis | reverse complement strand
TCTATCTATCTATCTATCTATCTATCTATCTATCTATCTATCTATCTATCTATCTATCTATCTATCTATCTATCTATCTATGTCTGTCTATCTATCTGTCTGTCTGTCTGTCTGTCTATCTGTCTATCTAACGATGTATCATTTATTATCTTTGAGAATAGCAGTTATTTTTTTTTTTTTTTTACATCAAATCCAGTGGTGCTGCAGTAACACTGTTTACTGTATATAGTCCATACACACCTGGGAAAATCCTTTCAATTTATAGCTTGTAATTACATGCAAATGTGTCCCCCAGTCCACAGATGAAGTAGTTTTACGTACTGGTAGAGAGTAGATGTATATACTTGTAGTACCATCCAGTTTCCTGTCTTTTCAGCAGGTCTATCTATCAATCTGTCTGTCTGTCTATCTGTCTGTCTCTGTCTGTTTGTCTGTCTGTCTGTCTATCTATCTATATTATAGCCAATGTGTGATAGAACTGATTACTGTGTTATGTGTAATTAATATTATATACTACATTATTGGATGTGTGTGTCTGCATTGTTATTCTGTTGTGAATTTTTTGATGTCATAAACAACTTGACATCAACTTTAGTGTCAGATTAGACCACAAAATCAGGTGTCAGTGCCCAGTGCCCAGTATACATATACTGTATATGAAAAATAAAATTAAAAAAAGAATTTGGTAAAAGCAAATTTCCCTTTTGAGGGAAAAAACAGCAATCAGTGAAATTGATTACCTACCATTACCATTTATTACTAAAGACTCCTGTTTGTCGAACTCCCTCTGCCACCTTTTCATTACCACATCAACTATTTCACCCCTGTGAATACTCTCCTACGTTTCTCCCTCACTTCACTCCCCCGCATCGCCCAACTGAACAAGAAAGCATCCCACTCTGGTAATCGTTGGTGAACTCTTGCACCCCACCTTCTTCCCTCCACACTTCAGTCTCTTCTTCCTCTTACCCCTCCTCCTTCTCAATCTCCAGTTCTCACTTTTGCCAAACCAACAGGCTGCATCGATTTCATGTTTGGGCTGCCATTTATGATTTTCACGCTACTTCGTGGATTATACGTATCTTTCCTCGACCTAGGTTATACAGTAAGAGGGAAGATAAATTATCTTTGACAGTTCTAGTATATTCTCACCTCAAAACACCTCAGCTTGGTCAGCCTTCATCTGCCTTTTTTCTATAACGAAACCAAAGGAACCCAATAGGCAGACGTGGAACTTGTATTTTTTGGTCACAAATTCTCAATATTTTTCCTTCAAGTCTTTAGAAACAATAAAAACAAGAAGGTCCCTGAAGACGTCATGTACCGTGCCTTGTAAAACAGCAGAGGCAGTAGTGAGGCTGAAAGACTTGACTAGGTGCTCAAAATGGCCAATGCTTGTATTAGAGGTGGTTTTCCACTTGTGTCCCACACAGAGTCTGGTGACAGGCATTGTAAAAAATGAGTTTGGCAAATACGGTCCAAAAGCTGAGTCAATGACAGAGAGAGAAAATAAAATATAAAACCAAAGCTATACAGCTGTCTAAGGCCCATCCCGAGTGCTCTCAATGGTTGAGATGAATGATGGTGCTAGTTTAAGCCACGTCACAGTATCTAACTCCGAAGCTGCTGTGTCCAGGTTTGATGCATGTTGTTAACTGTGTTAACTGTTTTTTGTCCACCAAAACAATCAACAATGACAAGAATAGTAATGACCAAAACTACAAAAGGGTAAAAAAAAAAAATAAAAAAAAAAAACCAAGTGTATGTTTAGTATAAAGGGGCTTGAGACAGAAGTCTCATGGGGTTGGATTACCCCTCTGCATGCCCCAGGCCAAACAGCTCCTGTGGCGATTACTGTGAAAACTACACCCTAGCTGGATTAGAGCGCCAACCCTATTTTCCATTTTCTCATTTACCTCAATCCACCAGAGAAAAAAGCTCAGCTGCACAAGCCATGCTGGGTTTTTGCATGCTTAAACAGGTTCATACACGGCATCTCTATATGCTCTGTGGTTTATTGCATTAGTCTGATGTAAAACTAGGTACACATGGCTATTTTTCATATATCTCTATGTATGTGTTCTGAGTGTTTGCGTGTGGCTCTTGGCAAAGCTCCTCAGTGGTTGTGGCGACGACCAGCTGGAGACTCTCTCTTGTTTTCCCACATTGTTTAAAGAACCTTGTAATACGGTGACTTTCGCAAGCTCACTCGCTCTAACAACAGGCAGTAAAGTCTGACCGTCATTCAGGGATTTCAGGAGTTTGCCACTTTTGTACTGCAATCACTTTTCAGCTCATTAGAAGGACGCAGGATTAGTGTTTGTGTAGGATGTGATGACTTGTCTGTCACGCTGCAGCAGCTGAAAATGTCCTGGGTAGCAACCCCCACCCCCACCCACCATCATGACTGGTGTAGCACCAGTCATGATGGTGGGTGGGGGTGGGGGGTGGGGGGGGGGGGGGGCGGGGGTTATGATGATGATGGGATAATGGTTTAAAACCAGTGATTCTCAACCACTGTGCCAGGCAACTTGAAAAATTATCCATTTTGGCTTAATAGATGTGAAAACCTTTTTTAGATTTACTGCTAATAATTTGCCTTATATTGTCCTGGCTTTTCAATCATGATTGCTATAAAAACAAACAATAAAGGAATCTGTGTTTTCTGTTAAAAAAATATTTTTGTGTCTGTCTTTCTTCAGTTCCAACCCTGGTTAATTTGGGATTTGTCTAATGTAAGGTATGTGCTAAAAGAAAATCAACGAGTTACTGTAGTTCTGGTTAGAAAAAAAAGTTAACTTATTGTAGTAAGTATTTTGGTCTAATTATTAATATAAATAATTTCATTTATTTCAGTTTGGCATTAATTTTAATCATAGCATTTTCTAATTCTTTTCTTAGATATCCTAATACCATAAAAAACAATCTTGTACTCTACACTGTATTGTTTCTTGTCATGTCATTTCCCATATGCTGACAAAAGTCTCAGTGATTCATGTGGCATGTATTCCCACTGCCCTGTTTCCTGACCTAAATGCATGCACAATGGATTAGCTCGCCGCTAATGGTGCAAGTCTGTGCCTGTGGCCTTTAGAGCTTGTACCAAATAAAGTTCAAATGTCGGTGGTGTAACTGATTAATAATACTGAGCGGGCTCTGATTTACTTCTAATGTCATGGGATTCCTCACTATTTATTTAGGGAATCAAGAAGTCTGCAGCAAACTAAGACAAATGAACCGCTGGTTACTGTAACCTTTCACATGTGCATACATTCTACAATCATTTGCAACCACACTGTGGCTAAATAGACCTCCCTTATTTATAGCAATCCTCTATATGTGGCTGTGTGTGCCATTTGTTTACATCCGTAATTTTGTGTATACACATATGTATTTTCATGTGTGCAGTTTTTTGTCTGTTCTTTTCACACGTCATATTTTTATTTGTTCAATTATCTGGCAGAATGGAGAATTAATTCATGATGGGCATTATGATAATTAAGACTCTAAATGGGTATTAAATTCAGGAAACGTGTTTTTCACGTCTTGATTTTGGGTGCTGTAAAATCTGAACATTATAATAATTTAGAGATAGACATATTTATTAATAAACATTTTGTTAAATAAACAAGAAAACAAAGAATCCTTTAGGTGTGTGAACCAATGGTTGATGAATGTGAAGTTGAATTTAAACTGTAATGTCCTATTTTTGTGCAGACTTCAGGTCAGAGAAGGCCCAATGCCATTAGTTACATGTGTACAATGCGAGTAAGTTAGAGCAGACAGTACAGTACTGCTCAGTGCAGTGAGCTGTTAATTTAAAAAATATATAGCATACATTTCTGAGCTTGATTCTTCCTCTGGGGATAGGAAGGTCAATTATAGTGCAGTCAAAATGACTATTATGGTCATTGAAGCAGTGACACAATCCCCAGTAGTTAAAGTCTATGTACAATGAATCTTAAAATCATTTTGTTGTCCGGTAAATAACATTTTATTTATATATAAAGCCATGCCTAATTTTCATTCTTTAATTCTCTAAAGAATCCTCCTTATTTTCCATTATTTTCAAAAGCCTCTCTGCGTCAGGGGACCTCATCATTATTATTGTAGCTTCAGAGGTGTGTGTGGGGCTCGTAAGAAGCAAATGTCCAGGACAAGTGCCTTCGGTGTCTTCAAGAACAGGGCCTCCATTTATTGAAGAACAGCAACAACTAACTCCTACTTCTTCTACCCAGCTTTTCTCAACTCATCATCATCATCATCATCATCATCATCATCATCATCATCATCATCATCATCATCATCATCATCATCATCATCATCATCATCATCATCATCATCATCATCATCATCATCATCATCATCATCATCATCATCATCATCATCATCATCATCATCATCATCATCATCATCATCATCATCATCATCATCATCATCATCATCATCATCATCATCATCATCATCATCATCATCATCATCATCATCATCATCATCTATAGCATTAAGCTATACTTTATTCTTTATGTCCTGTACTTTGTTACTTCCAATGCTGTTGACAGCAATTTCCCCATTGTTAGAAAAATAAAGGCCTTCTCAATTAATTATGATGATTATTATAATTATTAATAATATATTATAATATATAATATATAATATTATTATTATTAGTGCAGTCTGATTTGGGGCTTGTCTCGTATACAGTAGTGTCACCTTCTGTTTCTCATCTGGCTCTGACGAGAAGTCTGTTAAAACATTGTGGTAAATGAAGAGAATATACAATAACACATACAATTGGACATTAGTCTAAATATATTATTCAATTTATCGCAGCCCCAAGGACACTGTATGCAGTTACTTAATTGATTATTTTTGTTCCAGTTTTTAAGTTTTTGTCTCTTACCTCTACATTACCCTCATTCAAACCTAAATACCTTGTGGCGGCCATGGCAAAAAGGCCTTGTTCGAGCTCTTGAATGGTTGCCGGGGTTTTGGTATTAAGAACCTGTTGAGCTTAGAGGCAGTCATGCGTCCAGCTCTTTGCCTTTAACAAATCCTACTTGAACTTTGACTTTGAGTTGCCCTGTGTACAGCCGTGACCTGCAGGGTGCGCTCTTCTAGCTGGAAATCCTGGCATAGCGCTCCAAGCTCTTTGGGGAAGAGGGGGAGTTGAGGACAAGCCATCACTGTGTCTAGTGTATACTGTGTCCTGATGAACCAATCAGAGCAACACTTTTTGTGAAATAAACCATAACTTAATTACACATGAGTTGCAGTGTTTAACATTCTGGCATTTTTTGCACAATCTTTGTATACTGTGAGCAGCCTATTGTATGACCAGTTTAATAACAACATTTATGAGTACTTTATATTTACCTTTAGGAATGACCCATTTCTCCTCTATGGGGTCCCAACAATCTGGTAAGAGTTGTGTCCTCCACTCCCGTCCCCCAGCCTGATGTTGACACACATCAACGGTGGTTATACACCCTACGCTGAACGTCCAACTTGATGTCAGAACTTTTCTTTTCTTTTCCTCGGTGTGTGTGCTGCCCCAACTCAACAATGTTCATGGCCTCACACACATACTGCTAATCTCTTTTGTCTTTTCATATTTACCCCAGCTGACAGGGTACTAAATAATACGTCTCCACTTCACTGATCTCTAGTTCAGCTTCAGGGTAGTTTATTTTTTTCCCCTTCTTCATGATGAATTATGGGTTATGCTAAAAGGTTTCTCCCTCTTCATGTACTGGTGGAGTAGCAGTTATCACTGCCGTGGAGTGGAGCAATGCATTTGTAACTGCTGCTTCCTTTTGACATGTTTTTAGAGCCTTGTAAGATTTCAGATAAGCACGAACAATGAGGTGATCCTCCACAAACTGGAACAGCATGGACCACCTTTTCCTTTAGGTTGATAACAGTATAGGAGTATAAAGTCTTGAGTTATAGTTTCGTTTTATAAATACTCTGAAGCCAATCCCAGATATCAGGTGCGGGCAGTGTATATACATATGGTAAACTAACCCACTGCCCTAATGAGCATGTTTTTGGCTTTGCTGTTGTGTCCAGGCATGAGCGTGAGCAGGCAGGACCCAAATGAGCACGAGGGAAACTCTCTCTAGGTGCAGCAGGTTTATTTACAAGAAGCAAAAATCACAAGAACTCACTGGGTTACAGAAACAAGGCACGATATGACACACAAGCGCACACACACACACACACACACACACACACACACAGTGCATGTCCACTGAGCAACACTCCCCCAAAGACTGAATGAAGCAGAGAGGTATATATACCCAGGACACCAGATGACACCAGTGAGACATTGGTGAGTGAGATAACATGCATGCCTAATATTTAAATATTTAAACTAAAACTCCTTGTCACTGTGACACAACTCACCACTGCACTCACAACCAAATGTGACCACTGCTTTTAACCCATCACCAAAGTGAACAGTGGTCAGCTTTAAGGGGAGCAGTGAGTGGGGACGGTGTCATGCTCAGAGCACCTGAGTGGTAACTTGGCAGCTGGTGGACTCCAACCTGAAGCCTTCTGATTCCAAGTCCACTTCCTTAACCACTAAGCCACCACTGCCTGATACAAAAGCTTAAACACTGAAAATGATGCCTGTCGAAAGTTTTTGAACATATGACATTGTAAAGACATTTGTCAGCAGAAGAGACCAATAATACGTTATCATTAAATTACCATGACGATCCACTGGTGTGCCATTGAAGACAGGCTGTTGTATTAACATGACAGAGCTATGGTGGAGGTTCTAAGCCTGATTAATCACTCTAACGGTGAGGTTTATGAGTGAACATGGACAGAAAGAGAGACTCTGACTCTGTTAGCTAATTATCTCCTAGTCCTGAGACAGAGAGGCCATAAAGGTGGGAGGCAAATTGATAATTCATATGGCCTTAATGACCATATAATGACCTTAATAGCTTATTTTCATTCTATTATACATTAGTGTGAGCTACAGCTCATAGTCTTTATATTAACAAACCCTCAAAATATGATAAATGTGTATTCATTGAAGTGTATAAATACTCTTCTTTGCTTTTACTTACCCTCAGCCCCTCAGTCTCCAACTCCAACTTGACGCACGGCCTTTGGCAACAATGCAGGATTAAAGCTTATCAGCAGATTACTAGTGTCAATAATGTCCATGCTGCCCTGTCCTTTATTGAAATGAAGAGAAGCAGCACAAAATGAAATAAAAACAAGGGCATTATAACTGAAAAATATTTAACAATTGAAAAAAACATAAGAGAAACAAGAAGATTAAACAGCATGAAACTGATATTTCACATCCACAGGCAGGTGACAATAGTAGTAGCAAGTATGAAGAAAAGCTGTTAGCATAAAATACCAAGGAAAGTGTTTATATTTTGTTTTTAATTAATAAACATCTACATTAAATTTCTTCTCTTCTCCAAAGCATATTAAAGAACTGTTATGTTCTGTGCATGTGTCCGTCAAGAATTACTATGCAAACTAGATGATAGAGATTGATAAATCCATCAATCAATCAATTTTCACATAATGTTCTGCAAGTATACAGTATTTATGATTCGTCTAGTATAGTTCTACAATTTTCGATAGCTCTAATTGTACTGATTTTGATTTGTTGATTTGTTTCTTGCTGAAAAATGTTAGTTTTCTAAGTAAAATAAACCTGGTGTGTTTTTTCATTCTGGAGAGGGCACTGAATGACATGTACAACTGTCACTAAACAGTAGGCATCCTTTATAGAAGGACTTGTTATTCTTACTAGATAATTTAATTAAAACCTCAGGTTTGATTTCCAAAAATATAACATACTGTACCATTGAAATAACATTCTGGATCTAGGGAGATTTTGCTGAAGTCAGCTTACAGGCCACTGGTCAGGAAAAACCAGAATTCAGAACAAACACTCACCTCAGACCTCTCTGAAAGAAAGATTATCAGTGCGATTTTGAACCACTGTCTTTTTGCCTTGTTATATGAAAATAAACATCTTAAATCTTCAGTCTTATCAAACATAGCACCCAGTTCTTGGGAATGTACTGGAGAAAAATCATTGCATCACTAGCCAAAAAAGCACAAAACTTCTTGAAAATCCTAACATAATTTCACTTTTAATCATTTGTCATTTCAATCGATATTTGAAATTGCTGAGCATTAGCACCTTTTTTGAAACATATATCAAATAATGGGATCTCATTTTTGTGAAAGTAGACATATAATTAATCATGTAGGTGTGAAGGCTACGAGTTCTGATTTGATTATTTCTTTTGCTCCCCATGATCTTTTGAATCGACCAAATTAAAAAAAAAAATTTGAAATTCATATTCAAGTATTTCCCTCTTAACAACATTTCCTCACCTGTCTAGAACATCGCCACAGTAGTATGTATTCCAGTCTGAAAATCTCACTGCACCTTGAGAACGGAAACATGACACACAAGGAAGCCATAGTGTTTATTTATTTTCAATATTTCAAAAATTGAAATTTTTACAGTCATTCGTATAGTGACTTTTGTACAACATAAATACTGTGCTGAAAAAAAAATCCCATTAAAACTTCAGCAGTGTCCCTTCCCAACTGTCGCAGTTGCTTTCTGAAACATTAAAAAATGCAGATCAAACCCTGGTCCTTGACAAAACCACAGCAAACCATGTAGGAACAACTCCAGAAGATGTGTCATCCTCTGCTTTCCTTTATACATAAGGCTTCATTTTCCTCCATAGATAAGTCTTTGCTTGTGTTCATAAGTACAGTAAGCCTTTGCCTGAACTTCATACTAACGCTTTGCCTGCGTCCATGTGAAAAAAATGTCAGTATATAGGTCAAATAATACAAATTTCTTTGTTTCAGAGCTGTATTATGTAAGACAGTAGAGTGAGCTATGCACAGTTTTAGAACCAGGAAGTGTTCAAAGAGGCATGAAAGGCTCAGCCAATCAGAAGAGGCTTGTCAAGGTTGTCTGGGTTGGGCTTTGGCACTCGTTAGCGTCTATGCCACTAGGCACAGAGGTAAGGACAGACGTGACAGTGGGCATGGTGGGGTTGGTCAAGTCTGTCAAAGTGGTAGGTGTGCTTGAAGGGCTCATAGAGGCGTTGGAAATCTCCGAGGCGGGACCTGAAGGCGTCCCACCCTGTAACATGGAGCCATCAGACATTTTATCCACGCAAGAGCTTTCCTGCCGCAGGATGTTCCTCCTAAACTTAGCCCGAGCATTTTGAAACCAGACCTGTGAGAGTGAAATGTTGAGTCAGATATATTAATAATATTGGAATATTTTTTAGACAATATATTTGAGCAACTATGCTACTGCATATGTAATGAATACAAATGTAAAATATATATATATATATATAAATGCAAATAAATAGTAAATAAAGACTCGTAACTGCCTATAATGACTTAAATACTGTGGGGCAGCTATTTTTTTAATTATTTTCCAGCTTCCTAAATGCAGACACGTTTTAGTTTCAGAACATCTCAACCTTCACAGGTCAGAGAAATCTTGATTTTGAGATTAACAGACGCACATTAGTCTCCTAACCTATGAAGTTAATCAATATTTAAAATGAAGACTGATTTAGCCAACTTTTCATACATGTACATACACATACACATAGTGACCTTCTTGTTCTAAATGCTCTTTTCGATGGAGTATGTAGTATGTGTTACATCAGAATGACAACATTTAATCCACTGAACACTAGTGTAAAAATAAATATATGCAGACATTTTTCCCCAAAACTGTAGTAGACTTCTAAGGACCCCGCGATATTACAAAATTATGATAATATTGGTCAGCAGATATAATCGGACATCCTTAGTCATGATAAGATGACAAGAATTATTGTAGACAACTTCCCAAGTATACAAGGGAAACGTTGTCAGTGTTAAGAAAGTGAAAAGATTAAAAAGTTAATGGGTTTTTACACAAACACCATATCATTATAATGTAGATATGGGCGGCATTAATATAATAGAGTTTTGCAGATGAGGGCAATAAAAAACATCTTATTCCCTTCAAAATAGATGAGTTGGGTTGTGAACACTAACTGAACAAAGAATCTAATAAAAAAAAAAACTGTTTCTAAAAACTGTAGGTGACAACTTAAGCCTGAAAACTCCTAAAATCATTATTTCTGCTGCCGTTCGTAACCCATTCTTTTGTACTGACTCTGTACTGAAGTCTTTGGAAGGTGTTATTTTTTTTTATTATGTCCCTCCTGCTTTGATAATAACAACTCACATCAAAGGGACTTCAAAACAAACTGTAAAAAAATGAATTTTGTGAAACATTGTCATTAAGTGACGTGTTAGAAAAACAAACACAAACACAAGGAGAAATCACAAAAGGTTCCATGTTGACATGCAAAGTACATTTGTTGAAAGCTGTGTGAATAAAAACGCAAAATACAAACAAATGAAGACACTATGTAAAGCTCTCCACTGGAGGTCGCCAGTCTGATTTTTTTTTTTTTTTTTTTTTTGGAGGATTGTATACAATAAATGAGATATGTGAGATGTGACCTTTTCTTTCCAGTTTTCATCAGCACTGAATAATGAGTCTGGCATTTAGTCTAGCTGTTGGTTGTTTTGACACAACTTTTGCAAGGTGTTTTGTTGTTGTTGTTGTTGTTGTTGTTGTTGTTGTTGGTTCTCTGCAGGGTCAGCTTTTCTTATTGTTGGGTCACAGAGGCTGCCCATTTCACATCTATGTGTAAAATACGTTTTTTATTAATTAACTTCATACTTATTTTATTATTAAATAATTTTCTTTGATTTAAAGCAATATTTTCTAGTTTTGGTGACTAATAGTTGGTGTGGAAGTCCAGGGTTCACCTCCTGGACAAGTTCAAATCCCGGTTAGGGCGGTTGGTACCTTACAGTGGACTCACCACCCGAAGGAAGGTTTAGGGGGGTTGGTACAGTGCAATGTGATTTGGATGGAGACTGCTGCCCTCGCGACCCGGTAACAGATAAGTGGATGTAAATGGATGGTTGGATGGATGGATGGATGGATGTTAGTGACAGTGTTAACACGTCATTTCCTTCACTTAACAAGTAACCATTAAAATGTGAATCAAAAATAGCAGCAACACTTTTGGGTTGACCTTTCAGTAAAATAAACTCGTAAAATCCCAACAACACTTTTAATATTCGATACACTCATTTTCAATATTTCTTACAGTAGCAGAATGTTAGTACTTAATATGGGATAAAGATTTAAATAAAACATCTACTGCTCCAATACAAATGTTGTCTGCTGCTTTTAACATTTAAAAACAAATAAGGTATTATATATAGTTTAGTAATATATATAGTTTATAGTAAGTATTTCACACTGCTTTCACAGAACATGTTTTTTATGTAGTTGATTCTACTAGGCTGCAACTGTTATTTGATAAATGTTGCCCACATGGCCTATGGAAATGGGAAGTATGGGAGAGTGCTGTTTGTGGATTTTAGCTCAGGAGTTATTACCATGTGCCATCTTGGCTGGTAAAAATGATGAAAGATGAAAAACTAAAAATGAACAATGACTTCAGCACTTTGGATCAGTGGGACCAAGGTAAAAAGAGTGGACAGTTTTAAATTAATCACACAGGATCTCACCTGATCAGTTTATATAAGCTCCTTCATTGTGAAGACCAGCCAGCTCTTAGCCAGGTGCTTAGGGGACACCCCACTTTGTTTTGTACGGAACTTTTACACCTACACTGTGTGTGAGAGAATTACCACCTAGATGACCAATTGCACACTCGCAGCCCTCGGGGCAACGGTTGCTTCAGCCAAACGGATCATCATTTCCAGCATCCCACACACGCACAACTAATACACTAGACAAATACCCTTGACAAGACAGAGCAGACCAGAAAAATTGTCCTGCAAGGGAATTGTCATATCTCTTGTGGGACAAGAAACATTCTTAAACAGACCAAACACAACTGACACATCCTCCTCTACTTTGACTAAGTGTCACCTCCTCTTAAAATCTTCCTGTATTACAGTTGTTATCACTAACACATAGTACTGTTGACTAGTGAAAAACACCTGATAATTTTCCTTAGTTTTCCTTAGAAATCCTCTGATGAAACCCATGCACAAAAATCTCATAACCACTGTGATATACAGGGCGACTCTCTGCTCTGGATTGGTGACACCAAGCTAATGTTTCTGCAACTTAGTGAAACATGTTGGTGGCTCAAATGAGACTTCATTAATGTGCTGGTGTCAGTGAGTATAGGAACTAACGTGGTTTCATAATTTAATAGACAAACTGCTAGTATTTAAGTTCCTACCATCTCTCTGTGCCATAATTGAGATGCAAAAGAAAAAAACAAATGTTTTGGGTAGCAGCAGTTTTAGCAGCATCACTGAAGCAGGTGTTTGTTATAATAGTGCTGAATAAAAGCATCCCCCTGTGAATCTGAAGTAGCATGTCATTTGTGTTTGAATGTTCTTTAACCAACTTGCAGTCAATCTTGATTTCCCACCATTCAAAAGAATTGCTTTTAATTGTAAAACTTTCCCCAGACCAACAAAACTGCTGATAAATTGAAAGATAACAATCACTCTGAAAGTTTTTGCCTATTTTAATTCTGGATTTTTCTATAAAAGTTTTACTAAAGTCCTTCAAGTCATCTTTATTTCAAACACTTGTCTAGCATGTCAAGAATATTAGCCTCTCAGGTTCCTAAAACTCTTCATGTCTTTCAGTTTCTCTAGGTCTTCCAATTATTTACATGCATTAATTCATTGTCAGACTTTTAAGCCCTTTGATCCCCTCAACTTCTTCTAATAGCAACATTTACAATTTAAATAAAAGATACACATTTAAAAAAAATATTTGCAGATTTTTTTAATTATTCTCCATTATTTTCTATATTTCTTGGCACATTTCTCTTCCTTTGGTTTTGAATTATTTGCAATCATTAATATTTACTTAATTTTGGTCTTGTTGTTTCTGTAAAACCTTTTTAACTTTTGATATATTTGAATTTCTCTGCTACAACCCTAGTATTATTTTAAATAATATTACAGTTGACAAATATTTTCATTGTTTTTCTTCATGTTTCTCACAGGAAGTTAATGGTAATCTGACACAATTGCAACAACCTAGCCTTAATTCAATGTATTTTCAAATCCTTTACTGATCCAGGACAAGTGGCTGACTCACTATTTACCCATTTAGTTAAATAGTGTTAACTATTTAACTCAACAAGCTACTAATACTATTTAGATCACTGTGCTTATAAAACTATCAGATTAGACTGACTCAGGCCTACTCCAGTTCAATGACTGGTCATGTAGTTCATTTCATTTACTTATGTTTTTTTTTTAGTTTTTACATCACAAATATATGCTTTCATTGTTTTACATGTTAATTAAATGTAAACAGTTATTCACTTTTAACTGTGTTCTACTTCATCTTTGAAACTACTTTCTACTATTAGTTCCAGGTCACAGCCCAAGGATTGGAATTTGAGGCATGCAGGGGGTATTGAGGTCACTTTTGGTTGAGTACACTTTAATCTGCAGGTCTAGTTTGGCTTCAAATTTATATTGTTGCAGTTAATGTCTATCTTTTCCACATCATCTATGGGTGGAGTTATGTTGTTCCACTCTTTCACCCTCTTTCTTTTCTCTGTGCACAATTAAGATTTGTCAGGAATCTTCACGATGTTCATGGAGTCCTCTAAAGTGATTGACTAGGTTAGAAAAACTCTTCATCTGAAGAGGAACTACAGTATGCTAAGAACAACTCTGAGAGATGATGCACACAGCATGTTGTTTGGTTGTTTTAGAGACTTTACAACTCCACAGTGATAGAGATGTAGCTAATGTAGAAGACAGAGAAGGAGGAGAGGAGTGTTTAAGTCAAAAAGCGGAGTTGCCTTAGTGAACAAATGGCACTAAATGTGTGTGAA
The DNA here is from genome assembly GCF_000523025.1 of Cynoglossus semilaevis. Taxonomy (NCBI): domain Eukaryota; kingdom Metazoa; phylum Chordata; class Actinopteri; order Pleuronectiformes; family Cynoglossidae; genus Cynoglossus; species Cynoglossus semilaevis. The sequence continues at coordinate 5,801,234 of NC_024328.1, read as the reverse complement.
GATATCAGAAACTCTGATGTTGTGAGATGTTTAAATTAAACTTCAATCAGTCAGTAATATAACCTAAGTATCTTTTTGGTGTTTAGCCTTTTCTAAACAGTTAGGATTATTTAAAAAAAAAGGTCAGGCAGGTGGTTGAGACAACAGACGAGCCAAAGCTGACCAGGTGCCCAGAGAACCATATGAGGGATCTATCCTCAATCTCTGTCGTGTCTCGAGGAGGAGCTGGAAATACCATAACTCAGGCGAAATAACTGGCTTTGTAAAAAAAAAAAAATCTTATCACATACAAACAAAAATATATCAGCATGCTGTTTTGTCTAATATTCCAATGACATATTTTTTTCATAGTTGTAGAAACCAAATATAATGCTATGTAGGTTATTTTTAGCCGTGAGATTTATGTTTTTTTTATTTTCAACTCGCCTGTTCCAAGTAAAACAATACCTCTTTTAAATTCCAATAAAAAGGTCATTCATGAAACATTTCCATCAATTTACAAATCAATTTTTTCCCATTTTTGAGATGGAATAGAGAGAAATCAAATAATGTTTTATAACTGAAATAATATTTTAATTATGGCGTTATTACCACAAATTTGTGTTGGTTTGTGCTGATTTTTCTCAAAAAGCTATCTTGTCATTCAATAAGTTTTAAGATAGTTGTTTAGGTATTCATTACGAGTTTTAAATTCGTTTTAAATAATAAACGAATATGGGAATATGTTCAAATAGAGCGCCATGTCGCTGTGCCATCTTGAAAATGACGATATCGTTTTAAAAAGGAAGCGAAAACTGACATAGAGTACAGTTGAGATGAATGTGTTTGTACGGCTGTGGGCATACCTGTAAGACCCTCTTAGTAAGGCCGGTCTTCTGGGCGAGCTGCTTGAGGTCCTTGGCATCCGGGTTATGATTAATGGCAAAGTAGGATTTCATGGTCCTCAGCTGGTGGTGTTTGAAGGAGGTTCGCATGCGCTTGGTCTTTTGGCTGGAGCTGTACTGCGAGTCCCGGTCCATGGCCTCACCGTCGTTCTCGTTACAGCTCAGAGCTGGAGGAGCGAGAGAGGGCGCTCGTCAGCATAATACTTCATTAATATACTTCATTAACTGACGTAACTGTCGTTCGCGAAATTGAAATAATTTTTTTTTTTTGCCACTACTGTTACTGTACGTGTGCGTGGAAGATAAACTAGGATAAAGTAGATAAACTCATTCACAAACGAGTATTCAATATAATGAAAACAACTTTATTTTCTATCTTACTGTCTTTTTTCTTTGGTTTTCTTTGTATCTTTTGGTGTATTCTGTATTGAACAAGATACCTGCGATTAATTGGGCTTGTCCGTTATTTTGTTATATTCCATAAATGTGGAAATAAATTAAAATTAAGGAAGACAACTTACATGTTAAAAACACAATCGCAAGCGTCACGTATGTCGATGTTTCGATTGGTGCTTTACGCTATGCCTTTTAGCGTTGCGAGGATCTTGAAATTCAAATAAATATCTTTAATTATTTCCTCAATGAAACAGCCCTGAGTAGACTGTTCTAATGCCCCCCCTCCCTCTCCCCCCTCCCCTTTTCCGTGTCTGTTTCCGATTCCATCGGCCGCCTACACTTCTTTCTGTTCTGGAAGGAATGTTATCATGGCTACAGGCCTGTTTTAACAACAGTGCAACAACAACGAGGCACACGTAGCTATTTGTCCCAGCACTGTGCACATTTCTTGGCAACTATTAAGGTGTTGCTCATGCACAACAGTACATTTGTAGTAATTATCGGACACAAACAAGGCTGAACAAATGCTTCTCCCTGGGCAAAGAATATGCTGCCGCAGCAACGTATGCTCTCTTACCCAGTCACTGTCCTCAAACACATCGTCACGCACAGAGTCACTGTGTTTTAGCAGCGCAGGGCTCCAGCTTTGGTGTTATAACTGAGTGGTGTCAGAGGAGGGCGCACTTCTTCTTCATTGCGCTCCGATGATTAGTAGGGGCCCATTCATCGAGGACCACTCTAGGAAACTAAGAGACTTCTTCTTCTTTTTCTTCTTTTTCTTCTTCTTCTCCTTCTTCTTCTTCTTCTAATTATTATTCTTATTCTTATTATTAGTGTTGTTGTTATTATTATTATTATTATTATTCTATAGGTAATCATTATATAAATTACTGTTTTTATTATTATTATTAGTAGTAGTAGTAGTAGTAGTAGTAGTGTTATTATTAAATAATAATGATGTTTTAGGAAGACTGCGGTGGTTATGTCATTAGCGCCATCCCCCTTGTACTTTAACATAGTCAGGGCACATGACCTCAACTCAGCGGGAAGTCCACCATTTTGAATTAAACATTCATTTTCGGAGAACCTCACACAATGGATGACAAAAACTCAGCGACCCCTAATTAAAGGTTTTAATCCCTTTGGACGTGAAGAGGCAGTGATTTCTAAGGTCTGGGTAACATGAGTGTGATAGTGGGAGGTATTAAAAACAAATGTTGACGATTACCTCTAAAAATAACGATTTGAAAACCTCCAGCTTTAAACAAACATTATTATTAAGAAGTGAAATGTATTTCATAAACATACGATAGACATGGTAAATATGCATTAGGTGAAATTTAACTTTATTTGTGTGAATGCTCAACGAGTCAGATGCTTCTCTCTGCTTACAGCTTTAACTATGATCATGTATTTTCTTAAACGTGTATTTTGGATGAACAAAATGTAATAAATGTATTTTTATTCTAAATAAAATGATCACCCATAAAATGGTAAGATAATTTAATTGTTTCTAATTTGTTTATCGTCATAAATTAAAGGAAAATCTATGGCAAAAAGATTGTTATTCTCTTAAAAGGCGCTCAATCCTGGTTAAAGTTAGAGAACCCGATTAGCATTAAATGTAAGTAAATATTTCGTGGCTGTTTTTTCATGTATTGCAACAGAGCGCACTACTTTAGACTACTTAGTTTGCACTTTCAGTAGGACCAAGAAACTATGCAGATGCACTGAACACTCTCACAGTGTATCCCGCAAGTTTGGAAAATAGTAAAACAACATTTGTGATAAATTATACGGTATTAACAGAAATTAACAAAGACAATACATTTAAATAAAAAAATCTATATCTCATCTTAAGTGCATATGTCAGGTTCTCTGGTGAACAAAAGATTTGAATTTCAAAAACATCCCGACTTTTTGATTGTTTTTGATTTTGATTTTTTTTTTTTTTTGGAAAGAATAATCTGATCAATTTAGAGTAAAAATCATTAGTTCTTTTAGCTGCTGCTCGCTCCCAGTGAATTTACTCGTCAGATCCGACTGATCCCTCTAGTGCAGGCTGGCCCAGTGTCAATGTGGGGGCGTGGTGCTGATAGAAATAAGCTATAGATGTCAATTAAATCTGACAGATGGAAATGGGTGAAATCAAAAGCCAGAATATCATATTAAATGAACGAGATGTCCTTTATTTGTGTGATATGTATGCTTAAGTTAACGGCACTCATAACTAAATTAGATAAAGTAATGACTAAAAAACATAACGATGAGCAACAACTTTGTGTGAATCAAATTGAGTAAATGTCTAAAAGATGTTATTGTCAACATCGAGTTATGTATGAGCATTTTTTACCTCATCGTTGTTTTTCAACTTTAGTTTATATGGATGGGTTTTTTTTTAAGAATCTAAATAAAATATTACCTACTTTGCAAACTTTTACGTTACCCTACGTCATTTAGCACTTTCTAACCATTCACTTTTCTATCTATTTAAAAATGTGTGTCTTTTTGGAAAATTAACTTCCCATAAGATTGTGTTCCCCATGCATATTGGTATTGATTGTTTTTGTAACAAACAAACAGGTTTTTGACTATTTATAAGGCACCTGCGGGTTAAACAAAATAAGAAAAAAAGGAAAGCTTTCTGTGATGAACGCGCGCATGCGCGTGCACACAGTTACCTGCATTTACCTGCATTGTAAGCTGCGAGCTCGGCTCCTGTCCCGGGGCTCTTTCTCTTTCTGGGCCGACCTTTCTGCACTGTGGCGACTCCATTAAAGTAGGATAGTCCAAGCGCAGTGGTCGGGCCCAAGCCTTTGAGTGTGTGCGGCGGCTGCACCACCACCTCCGCTTGGTCAAAGCGGGTCTGATATTCACCCTTAAGAGTCTCAAAGTGCAGCTGACAGTACACCAGACTGTCTTTCATACCGAAGTGGTCGCCGGTGGTCAGTGTCTTGCTACACGAGATGCACGTAAAACAGTTGAGATGGTAAACCAGGTCCCGAGCTCGCATTACCATTTCAGAGGCCGATATTCCTAGATGGCACCGGGCACACCGCTGCACAGAAAATCTTCTGTTAAGATATACAAAAAAACAAAAACAAACAAACAAAAAACAATCATAAGCACACATAAGTTGAGCACGGGACCTCCTTATGAAACACATTAGGGCCAACGACTTTTCTCCACTCTGCAGCAGGGGGTTACGAACCAAACGGACTGTTTTCATTCTGCATCTCACTGAAGTTCTGTTCAGTCAAACACGTACAAAACTAAACTGATGAACCTGACAATCAATTCAAAGTGAAGGTTTACCCATTCAAAGTAGTAGTTAATCTAGTTCTCAATTTGTACTTGTCCGAGGTGACTACAAATTTGAAGTAGTTATCTACGGTTATTTATTTATTTAATTTTTAAACTGTTTTGTTGTCCTTAATGTTATTTGGTTAAATTGCCCCCCTGCAAGGCTGTAATGATACAACTCATTGACTGAGTATATCTACCAATTTGCTCTAAATCAGTTTGGCATCGACTCCCAATCTACGGTGTTATCACTGACGTATGTTGTCATTTACGTGTGCCGTTCACCTGTAGTAGTCTTCCTTGCAGTAGATGCTTCCGTCCTTGCTGAAGCACGTGAGCTCAGACTCCAGGTTGAGTTTACACTCGCAGCACTTCAAGCAGCGCATGTGCCACTGCTTGTCCACAGCCAGCAGGTAATAACGGTCAGCGATCTTGCGACAACAGCCGGCGCACAGGGCATGGCGTTCGCCGCCTCGGGTTAGGTACGGTAGGGACTGTGGGAGGTCACGGGTCGAGAAGGGACGAGGGTCGAGAAAAATAAAGATAGATAGAAAGAAAGAAAGAAAGAAAGAAAGAGAGAGAGAGAGAGAGAGAGAGAGAGGGAGAGAGAGAGAGAGAAGTAGACAAGTAGGAATAAATTAAATAAAGGAATAAATGCTCCTGCATGGCACAATGCCAGGGTAACGCCCGCATGCAAACGCCCGGGCGTTACCAAGTATGTCACGGTCATGTATTACAAGAATTAAAAAAAATAAAAGTAATAATAATAGTTCAAGTATACCATGTATTATGAATGAAGATGCATGTGTTTAATTTTGTGTTATTTGAAATATTAAATGCATAAAATACATACATCATAATAGATGAAATATAATTTCACATTTACATTAACACGAAACTCTAACGAAACTTAAATCTAAATAACAGCAAAAAAGTTCACAACTCTTGCAGTTATTTCTGATCATATCAGTCCCTTTAATCTCATTATTATTGTTGTTGTTATAGGAAGAAAAGCCTGAGACAAAGTTAAAGTGAAATTAAACTAAAAATGAATTATGAAATTAATTTAATATGCACATGACACATAAATGCTTTATAGCTAGGAGTTTATGTGACAAAATGTTTGATATGATTAGATATGTGTGTATGTATGTATAATTATTTAATTATATCTATACATACATAAACACACACATACACTCACATGAGGCAGCGAGCCAGGGAGAGTTTAATTATTGTTTGTGTCAAGTTAAGCTCAGTAATAACAGTAATAAATTGTCGTCATTTCTTAATTAACGTTGCTTCTCCATGCTGTTCATGATCATGGCACTGACAAACGAGGGAGGAAAAGTGAAAGCTCTCCTACCGTCTCTGAGTCTCCCATATCGGTGACCGAGCTAACCGCCCCAGGCTCGCCCTTTTCCGTGCGGTCCATTTCTTCCACCACGCCGTGCATGTCTCCGTCTTGGAGGCCGTGGAAGAGCATTGTGGCAGCAGAGGGCAGAATGTGGTAACTGTTCTCTTCGGCTCTACAACCCAAGATGTCCATGAGACCCGCAAAAATAAATAAATTGATATAATTAAAAAAAAGAGACACCGCGCGCAAAATTTCTTTTTACTTAAAAAAAGGACTAAATTTGAGGTAAAAAAAAACGTGCTTTGCACTTAACTGCCAAAAGAAACTCTCTGTGCCGATGTCATTATTTTTGCTTTGACCATTATATTTTTATGGCCCTCTGCAAAGTTACATATAATTATGTATAATGGCAGTCCTGGAAACGAGTGTCACTCTCTTAGCGCAAAGCAAAACCAAAAGATGATGTTTTTCAAGAACAAAAGAAAGAAAGAAAAAAATGCTTGCAAAGGTAAGTGACCAGATCCTCCTCCGAGTCCTCAGTCCACGAAGATGCCAATATATGTATATGTATACATATATATTTAAAAAATAGGGGAAAAAATAAAGCACACGTATTGCTTTAAGAAAATGTATAAAATCCAAGTTGCTTTTTTGATGCAACTCGTTCCTTTGTAGCCGACTGCTACTTCAAGATGAGGCTGCAGAAACGCCGACTAGACAGCAGCAGTGGAAGAAGTGCAGTATCTTTTACCTTTACTGACGATAGGTGAGATTTTTCTTCTGGACCCGCCACGCAGCACTTTTTTCTGAAGTCTCTGTAATGTGCTCCTTATCTACAAGGCCGTGTTACGTCACGGCGCAGTTCTTGTGCCCATTGGCTGCTGCTTCAAAATCTTAGTCTGGCACTCAGCTGTCTCTTTTGTGCTTCCAAGCAAACGCTCTGATAAAATCAGTTACTCCTGCGCGAGTCTCTGCTAGGTACGGCCGCTGTTCATTAGATGAAGAAGGAGAAGAGAAAATTACATAATAAACGAAACAAACCGACACACCGTGTGGTGATGTCGGAGCTGCACAGCGAACCTTGGGCGACTGCGTTAGTTCTAATTAGATCCAAGCTCTTGATTGGAGGAGAAACTAAACTTGGTAATCAGAGAGTTCGGGAAGAGAAAGTGGGCCGTTCATTCGCTAATAACCCTCACAGTGCTGTAATAGGAAGTAAAAAAACAAACAGACCACATTTTACAGTGTTATTGCTTATAGCACAATATTTAAATTAAAGTGTTAGTTCTATCTATCTATCTATCTATCTATCTATCTATCTATCTATCTATCTATCTATCTATCTATCTATCTATCTATCTATCTAAGTAAGTGCAAAGTAAGCCCGTATATTTGCAGACTTGCAGACTTGTGCTTCAGGGAGTTAGGAGTCCACATTATAATTCGGTAGAACACTCGGTGTCGTTCTTCTCACTATAGGTTCGGGGGCTATTACATTTTACCTATAAGTTCATATTTAAATACATTCAAATGTATATTTTTGAGAGCAATAATAGTTTACACCCAGTAGAATGTGTGTGTCTGTAAAATAATGTCTCGTATCTTTGTCTTAACGCTAAAACGGAAAAGTAACAGAGATTATTAGTCCGATTTAAACGTGTGTTTAGAAGCTGATTTTTCACGCCAACTGTTATATTTTACTCACCTAAAATGCAAAGAAAGTTCTCACACAAGGTTGGTTGTCGAAGGCAGTGTTGTTAGAGTCCTAGTGACATGGTAATTATTTGAAATGTAATATATATATATATGTGTGTGTGTGTGTGTGTGTATGTATTGGAACTTAATTTTGACAGAGTTTAAAACCGATTATTACAGACGTAATATCGCTGGAAAAATCCAATGATATGACCATTATATACACCGCTTGGGTATCGGTGGAGTACTGATAAGTTTCAATACAAACACAATATGTGTTGATATATGTATTTGAATTGGATTTTATTCTGAACCAAAGTTCTTGTGAATAAATCGAATAGAAACCCAAAAATCACCCAGTTAAACTGTGGTCGGACTGGGGCCTTAACTGACGCAGAGATGTTCAATTGCTACACACTTGGCTATTGCTACACATATTTAAGATAAATACAAACAAATGACACTATAGTGCATAGAGTGAAGTTGAACAAAAATATCCCTACAAAACGTTACTGTGTTTTCATAAAATAATAAACCAAATATCAAGTTATAACTAATATATCGTTCTAATACACCCGACCAAAAATGAGGGTCCTTAAGTGAAATCTGCATAAGGCAAATTTCAAATGTTACTTCCGGTATATCGCTATGCAATTCCATAAAACGTGACTGTGTGAGGATCAAATATTGTTTAATAAACATTTTAAAGTTCTGCGTTGACCACTTCACATATTAAACACCAAAAATAAGTTAGTAAATTAGTTTTAACTTAAAGGTGCATGTACGAACCTAATAGTCTCAACGAACAATTACTATAACTTCGTCTACCCCCCCCCCCCCCCCCCCCCCCCTCCCTCTCCCTCTCTCTCTGTTCTGTGTGTGTGTAAGAGAGAGATTGTGTGTGTGTGTGCGCGCAACACAGGGAGATACACCCGGTGAAAAACACCGGGCACTACATTTGGGGTAAGGGCACAAGGGGCAAGTCAGATCAGGAAAATATACAGAGAATGGATTAGGAGACGCGACATGCACGGGGAGAAACGCAACACACGTAAAAAAAAAAAGGGAAACGATTTGGCAGGAAAGGAAACGATGACGAATAACGCACACAGTGAGAAGTCAATAATGAGTAGCAGCTGTTAAGGACCAGGGGAAAGAAAAAGGAAACTGGGTGATAACAGTCACCTGCAAGTAAAACACAGATGTGTAACTGCTGGAGGTTGATGTCACAGGAGTATGATTATTATTATTATTATTATTATTATTATTATTATTATTATTATTATTATTATTATTGGTATATTTTTATATTATTACTAATAATAATAATATTGTGAGGTTAACGTTTTTAATTTATTTCGTAAATGTAAATTTAGCTTGCATTGTACTTTAAATATTCTCTAAAATGTTTATCTATTTTATATAAATATATTAATAATCTACACACAACGCATGGTGTTCTGCAGCTACCTCTTCCTGTCACTGAATAGTGTCTTTATAACACAGTCATCCACTCAGGGGTTGTGTTTCATTGAGTAGTGCAGTTGTTTTACAACAAGAGAATTGCCTGTTCACTGTCAGACAAGGTGGGTTTACTCACAAGACCCAGCTCCCCTGCCCCTGTCTGTGATCCCTCTCCCCTAAATAGAAAAATAAATGGTATACAGCGCTTTAAGTAGTCATAAATAATTATCAAACAAGGGGGCTAGAGTGGCAGGGGAGGAAGAACACCGAAACAAAGAAGAAACGGAGGCTGCTGGTACACATGCTGCATCACCTCTACCCTTTTCAAAACTTTATTTTTGAACTTAAAGCACATGAGGAAACATGCAGACTACTCCACCCCACCATCTCCATTTAAACACAATTTAAATGCTAAACTCTTTAAATGAGAGTTTGGTCATGTATATTTTTTTAACGAACAGAAAACAAAGAAAAATCAAAAAAAAAAACACTACATCTTTCTCATTTTTTTTTTGTTTGTTTTTTTTTGCAAGTGAACAGTTATACAAATGTAAAACTATATAATTTGTCATTACCAAAGAAAACCTATATCTATATTTAAAATGACCAATGAACAGGATGAAAGCTGACATTTGTTTCCACCAGAGATGCTGTTTTTCTCATGACAGTCATCCACCCTTGTACAGCTTCCACAGGAGATGATAATGGCCACAACAAGATTTTCTCATCATATAGTTGCCAAGGCCTCAGTAGTTATTTGCACCACAGTGTGTGGCATAGTCTAGCCTAAATATAATTAATTTAAGGGAACATATTTCAAATGGAATGCCTTCTTGTATCGATGGCCTTTTCACAAGTGCTCTTCAAGTGAGAGGTTTTTGTATAAACCTTCATTGAGTCCAGTGTGTCTCAGCAAAAGGTTACTGTATTTGCAAGGATTTAAATCTCAAACATCTACTGAAACAATTCAACCCTTAATTCCTGCAAGAATGGGAGGAGTTCACAAAGTGAGGTCATCAGTGGATAATGACAAACCAGGTGACGTACTGGTCAGAAAAAAGTGGACATTTACACCTCTAATATGAGCTACATAGTAGATGCGTAAAATAGTTTAAAGGGGACATATTATGGTCATTGAAGTTTATATTATTTTTTTTTAATATTTATATTTGTATCTTATTTCTGCATATCTGCCATTTTAGAAAAGTATGTATAGATATTTTCTATCACCCCATCACCAAAATGTAAAAATGTGTCTAAAAACGAGCCATGAGGTTTTTTGGTCATTCCACACTTTGAACAAATGGGGGTTTTTCAAGCCCCACCTGCTCCTCATCGCCTCCCAAAATAATCTTGACAAATTAAATTTTTAGTGTATTAAACTAACACCATTATAGAGCGGCATGAGAAAATAATAATGCAGTTGTGCCATTATCACTTGAATCTTAAAAATGTCCTCTCATTTGTCACTCCCCACCTGTCATGTCTCAGTTACCCACCAGTGGGGCCCGCCCCTCACTTTGCGAAGCACAGGTCTACATATTCACTAACCACTGTGAAACACCCTTGGTCATTCTTGTCTCTCGCCTTTTGTTTTGCAAGAGTTCTTGTTCTGGATCTGACTCCGGCTCTAACACATCTGTGTTACCTTCACAGTATGGAGCAAGTTGCCCTACTGGCTCTGGGGAGTCAATTATCTTGAGAGCCACACTGTAGCTGCTGGCACACAGATACGACTATGGTCTGGTGTGGTATCCCACAGTACACCAGGCGGCTGACAGTATTATATTTCCCAGCATGCACTGCTTAAAAAACATTAAAACCTTAAAGAGACAGCAGAGCTGGGTAGACCATGCAGTGGCTCATTACAATTTAAAGGTAGACAGAAGTTGTCCTTCAATTGTTTCAACTAAAACCATGGAGGCACATTGATTTGCACTGAAGTAGCATAATGTCACCCCTTTAAGGAAAGAGGTTGCTGGTACCACCCTGTCTTAATCAAAAGAAAGTGAACCAAAGTGGGATTTGTTTTAGTTTGAGATGAGAAAAGTACAGATGCATTTATTTAATTTATCTAGACCTTGAAAAAACATATGAAAGTCTTAAGTCTGAAAATGGACTGCTGCTGTGTGGCACCACGGACAGATCTGTCAGCAGACACACCTTCCCTTTAACCTAGTCTTTCTGTACACGTGGTATATTTAACCAAATATAAAAACAGGCAGAATTGCTTGTTACTGCACAGACATGAAAACATATGCTCACATTTGTCCTCTGCATTCATCCAATCAACACATTCCAGGGGTGCAGTGAACTGCAGGAGCACCAAACTGGAGATTAACACACCCCAGCAGGTCAAGGTGGGATTTGAACCTGCAATCCTCTGACAACAAGGATACACTTCTCACCAGTTGGCCTCAAACTGGGAAACAATAGTTAATGAAAGGGAGGGCAAAGTGGAGGAAGGGGTGAAGAAAAGAGGGAGAAAGAAAAAAATGAATCAGATTAGATGGAGGGAAATGTATTATTATTATTATTATTTTATATTTTTTGTCTATGTGGTACATAGACAAAAAATATATATAATATATATGTTATATATATATTATATTATTATATATAAATATATATAGTACATACAATGATTACAGTTGTTAGTTTCATAATCGTTACCAAAAAGTGAATAAAATGAATATATCTATGTGTATATCTATGTGTGCATTTAGAAATGACAACTCATTCTGTGTAAATTAAAATCAAATATTTTTATGGCTACTAGGATGTTGATTTAAGCAGTAGGTTTCAACCAGGTCTCATTATTAATTCGCACTGTGTCTTTAAAGGAACACACGTGTACATGTGTGGTACTATTGTTCATGTCCTCGTTAGGGCACAGAGATAACACTGGCTAACTCACCACCAGTATCTAAATATGACACGAAGAGTGAATAGGGGTCACATAGAATATATTCAGACGAGACAGGAAACACTAACAAAACATAATGAGGTAATCAAAAGGCCCCAGAAAGTCAGGAATACAAGTTTGGGAAAATCAGGAGCGAGTGGAGTCAAGGGCTTTGAGACAGCCACGAGAAGGGAAGACAAAAAAAACAGACAATTTACAATCCTACAACATTGATAGGGATTTCAACACTGAGAAATTATTCGATATTTGTTAATATATGCAGATGTATGTATTCAAATTATTAAATGATAATATGACACATCACTCCTTGTCACAAATAAATGTGCAGATAGATGTTATGGGAGGACAAGTATTTGGATCTTGGCTTGAACATGCAATACAATTATCTTGTTTTGTTTTGTTTTGTTTTTTTTCTTTAATTTTGGCCATCATTCATTTCCGCCAAAGTACTGATGCTATTTATTCATGTGAAAACCGAGAATATTTATCAATGTTACTGACTTCATTAATATACTTAGGAACATGAGGCACTATTCCCGTAGGTCTCAATACAAACTCCTCAAATTTTAATTTACTCTCTTTGAGGTCAAGCTCATGTCATAAAGGTTAGAAAATGTGTTCTGTTCTATTGTATCCTTAATAAAACCTTACTAATTTTGGAGCCTGAAGTAATCTATAGTAATGAAGGGGTTATTGTCAGCATAGTGTGCTCTGTGCCTGTGGGTCATTTGTCTCACTTAGTCCACCCACTGGCACCAACCAATAGTCTTACCCTGATACCCTGATGCTGCCTGTGTGTATTCTAACAAATTTCGGGTGGTCATGTTTTATTTCTTGAATATTTATGAATAATAATAAAAAAAACGAATTGTCTCTTTTTATGTTTGTTTATTCGCAAAAAACATTAACCATTTAATTGTTTACTACCACAATGTTCCTGTCACTCATAGTCAAGGCTGGGTCTGCTCCTACACACTTATATGTGATGGAACTGTACTAGGTGAAATTTTGAATTTTTATATTATTTATTTTTTTCTGTAATGACTATCACAGTGCACTACATTAGCCTTTATGTGTGTCAAATGGGCAACGTGTGTGGGCTGACCAAGTGGTTCTGTCTTGTTTGTTTGTTTGTTTTTTGGAAATTTAATTGTTATTGCTTCCATTTTTTTAAAACCATCAATTTAGAAATAAAAATACAAAACTCCTTTGTACCATTGGCACTACATTTCTGGCTCTATGTGTGATTTTGAAGGAGCCTTGATTGTGTGATGTTAATAATTGTTTTAGTTACATTTTCTGCGATTAAGACATTTTTTGTATTTTTTGTTTTCATATGAGTGTTTGTAATGGTTATTTATTGTGCCCAAACCATTTAAACTTGGAATGGCATAATAAAAGTTTTTCATGTCCGATGCCACACCAATACTGCAACTTGAAGTTTCTGCCAATACCAATATCAATCTGATACCTTCTTTTTGACTCCAGCATGCCATCTTCTATTTTAGCCTAATTTGGCAGTTATGAATGTTTTTTGTGTTGCTTCAAACTAATTCTGACGCTCCTCAAATAAACTAAACATTGTTTGTTTCCATATGAATGCATTTGTCTTAACATGTTCCTCACAGTGTAGAACAACAGCTTGATGTTAAAATCAAAAGAAACGTTTCCTGGATCTTGATAAATTAGCATAATCCACTCAGTTTCTTTGTCATTGCAGGTTCGTTGTTGGATTACTCTGAGTTCTGTTGCTCTTGGCTACTACCTGCCCTGTCAATCAGCCTCAGTCTACTGTGATCACAAAAGAAGCTAATTCTGCTGCAGGAGCCCCTCTTTAGGGAGCAGTTCTGAAACTTACAGGCTTCTTATTTGTTGTGTCAAAGGTTAAATTGCTGACCCTCCCCTCCCCTTCCACTCTCTCTCTCTCTCACACTGTCCCCGCTGTGGATGAGCTGTACTCAATGTCTTATATTTGCTGGGTTTAAGGTCCTTTCATACTGAAAGAAAAGGGCCGGTTCACAGCCAAAGACTGCGGAGCGGACTACGCTGCCCGAGTGGCCATGTTATTCACTGGCAAACAATGGCCATATTGTAGTTATGTGAAGGGGGGGGGTCTCCTTTTCGCCATAGCAAACTCACACACTTATTCCACAGAAATGGGGGGGCTAGCTCCATCCGTTTTAAGCAGAGCAAACAAAGGCAGCCTGCTGTGAACAAGATGAAGATGTCAAAAGCTTAAAGGCAGCAGGCTAAGAAGAGGTTTAGGGGATAAACCAACAAAAACAAGTAAAAAGTCTTTTCCCAACTTAAAACCTGCTATGTCTACATTTCCACATAAGATTTACTCTCTCTTTCAGCAGTGTCTGTCCTGTCTCCCTGGGTTTTTTAAACTGAAGTTAAACTGTGTGAGAAGGATATGTTAACACTTGTTAACACATCCACTACTTTTTTATTAGTATTATGGTATTATTATTATTTTGAGAATATGTATTTTGAAATATAATATTTTTCCATGTAAGCATAAACATGAACCCACAGGATGCTGCTTCTGCCTTAAAATTATCACCCAGTCTATTCTATTCGTCTGCAACCTGTGGCTCACCCACCAGACACCACACGACAAGGCTTTAGTTTGTCTCTCACTGAGACCCATCTTCTTTGATTTCAATAGGACTATGGTGTAAAACAGCTGCCGAAAAAGTCTGTGCATAATTTTAACCATTCGTATTCGTAATGTTAAACCCTCGTATAAATCGAAAACCCAACTCATGTGACTATAACTCAATTTCCAAGTCCTCGCTGTGCACATAAATTCAAGTTTGTGGATATGAGTACAAATGTGTTGAAATTCTGTTTCTGAGGCAACAGAGGAAAGTAATCATTTCTGCAAACGTGCATGCACGGAAGGCAAAGATGATTTACCATATTTTACCGACTATAAGTCGCTCCGGATTATAAGTTGTACCAGGGCCCTGTGGCAGTTGTCAGTGTGAAAATAACAAACGTGAAATTATATATTTTAATATATAAGTTGCACCTGAGTAGCAGTTGCAAAATATGGTATGTAGTGAATGAAGACATTTAAAAGGTTGGCATCATAATGGAAAAGTCATGCAAGTAATGTATGCAGAGTTCCCACAGTGGAAACCACTTATTGATTGTAATTTTTTTTTATTTTAGCATAGCATAATTTTACAACGTAAACCCATTCTCACTTTACTAGTAGTTCTATCTCAACACGAATGGTACCAGAGATATTTCCGTGAGTATTTCATCCTTGTCAAGACGGTGGCGATGGAGACTGAACGACATGAAGAGGCCTGCTACACTTCCACAACCTATTCACGTGCAAATAGCCAGTCAAGCCAACTCTCTGTTAGTTCATAGTTTCAATTGTAAAAAAAAAAAACACACTGCTTTGTGCAAATAAGTAGATAGGAAGAAAAAAAACGAAACAGAACTGAAAGACGGAGAGAGAAAGAAAAGGGGAAACCTCTTAGCTAACCTTACACTAACCTCATCTCTCCATCGCCTACCTTCCAACTTATATGTGCAAACACACACGAACACACCATCACACACACACACACACACACACACACACACACACACACACACACACACACACACACACACACACACACATACACACAGATCCCATCCCCAAGGACACACAATGCAGCCTCCGTTTTGTTGGACCTAATCCACCTTGCAGATGTAGGACAGGGCCTGGCGATTGTCCAAATGAAAGAGGAAGAAAAAAAGAGACAAAAGACAGCAGCAGTGGTCCTCTAGAATTCCATGACTGAAGCAAGTGAGTGACTAGTGTTTGTACCAGTCAACATTAAAATACAGGAGGTGAGGAAAAAATATTGTTAGCTATTAAACTAACTTTTCCAAAATGACCAAGAGCAGTAAAAGTACAGTAGGCGGTGGTTGTTGCCCATGATCAACAAAAACAGTTTAATATTAAATTGTGTAAATTTAAATCAAATAAAAGATAATTTTGTAAGTAATACAACTGATTTGCTAATTCACTATTTAAGAACTGGTGCCTTGGAACTTCAAAATTTGATTTAATTGGCAAAATTATTTTTATGGTACAGGAAGATGCAGTTTTTAGCCTTTGTTTACTTGTTTCATGAATTTGGAATATTCAAGACACTGCTATCATTATGTAGTCCATGTTCTCAATTTTAAATTTTAAACATTTTAAATGAGTCATAAATTCACTGATGAAGCTAAGACTCAATTTAAAAAAAATCTGTGGTGCTGCAATCCCATATATACTGCAGTGCAGCTTGTGCTCTTTTTCTTTCTCAGATATCTTTTGACTTACATTTTCATTTTTCTCTAAAAACTGACAGGACCCAAATGCAGCATGGAGACTTTATTCAAGTGAAGGAACTGTATCCATGAAGAGGAACAAGGCATGGACATTAGAGTAGGAGCAACAAACACAAAGCATGAACAAAACACTGATTCAGAACACACTGAACAATGATCCCACAAGGACAGAGTGAGGCAGAGAGGTGTATATACCCAGGACACCAGGTGACACCAGTGAGACTGATGACAGAGACACAGGTGAGAGAGATGACACTGATTAACTCCACCCACAGGACTGCATAGCCTTAACTGTCCCTCTTCAACGTTTTTGTGCACCGTCTATTACCCTTTGACCCCAGGTATTTAAACTCATCCCTCTTTACTACCTTTACTCCTTGTGGCTGTATATCCTTCCACTTCACTCACTCTCTTTTACACACATGTACCCTCAGCACACCATTTTTGTTCTTGGAAGCTGGAAGTGTCTACTGGTACCAACTACTGGTAACAGTAGACACGTCATTACCTTTAAGCAAATCAGTACACATCCTTCTTTTTTGTTTTTTTATTGTCCAACCTTTTATAATTCCTCGCATTTGCCTTCTGCTCTAGCCTGACGGTTCACTTAACTCATCTCTTTGATTATCCCTTAACAGCCCTGTTCTTCCTGAGATTGTCCCACACAACTTTGCTTGTCATTTCTTCATTAACTTGATATCACATCTACTGGAACACCTTCCTGCCAGTTTCACTTACCACCTCAGCTGTCCTTGTCCAGACTGGCACAGACCTTTTCACTCGATGTCTCTCATAACATATGTTCCTCTTCTCTCTATTGATGATCTTCAGACCCACACTAACACAATTTTCACCATCACCTCATTGGTCAACAGCACTGGAGGTGCTAGTTGTTACATCCAATCCAGGTATTACACTTGATGTCATTCCTGATACAACCCACAGGGGTCAGCACTGATACTCCACTGATATTTTCATGAAAAACAAAACAAATGAAAAGTATATTTTTACACAACAATTCCAAAGAGCCAGGTCAATTATTTTTTACCAGGTAATTTCTACACATTACAAATCTTTACGCTAACAATTAATCATTACAGTAGCATTAATACATCAATAAAAAGGATATTAGTAAGGAGAACAAAATAAAATAAATTGGATTTTGCTCTGAACATCCATGCTCCATGTCCTACAAATGCTTATATTGTATAAAGATTAACTATCACAGATCACTAGCTTGGTGTAATTATAAGGTATTTTTAAATTGTTGTTGCCTCCATGCACATGGAACACATGGGGTAGTTGCCTCTGGAGTTTGAGATTGGGACATGTTGGTCACTCTTGTTATGGGGTGTTATTTTATTTCTGCTGAGCCAAAACATAGCAACCTAAAGCATGGTTTATTTGACAGCTGATGTGTCAACTTAAATGTAACTACATCATTAGTGTTTAACAGGAGACAGTTTTTTAGACAGATTTGCTTCATGGCCTGATGGCTCAGCTACTGGTTGCCTGCTACTAATGGTTACTTAACTTTGGCTGTAAGTGACATCTTTTTGCCTAAACTTGTCAACGTGACATTAATTGCACAGAATAATGGTGAAAGAAAATTGACACTATCCACATTTTATTGGTCCCCTATAAATTCTTCTTTTGTCCCTCAGCAGAATCTCTGCAAATAAAACAGTGTGCCACAAAGAAATGCTATTTTGTAAAAAAAAAAAAAAAAAAAACGAGTGTCTTGTTAATTGCTCTTGTCCTACTAAAATAGCAACAAAAGTTTTTACTGAAATATTCTAATTTTCCCAGAAATTTTGTTTCCATAACATAATTTTACACAGTACAAATGCTAGCACAATAAAACTTCTTCAAAAATCTGAAAAGTCTTGCTTTTTACTATAACACAAAATATGATAAAATATGAATCAACATAAACACATCAACAAAATATTATTTCTTAAGTTATAGATACTAGCGTGGTGCTCGTGATGTCCAATATATTACGATGCTGAAGAGACAATATATATATATAACTATTATATAATACATATATTACTTTTATATTATATTGTATTCTATTGTATTATATTATTTTTTATATTATATAAAAAATATATTATGATGCTGGAGAGACAAAAAAAAGACAAAGCAGACAGAGCAGGACTTCTCATCACTGCCTATGTAAAAACACTCATGGCTAATGACAATTATTTTGAATTCAAAATCACAGACCAAAGCCCAGTCAAGGATTGTGACCTTTATGGCCACACTCTCGTCCACACCCCCCCTCTGTTACACAGGCTGACCTGTCCATCCCTTGTAATGCTGGAAGTCCAGTCTGCCCTGTGCTATTCATTGCATAATAAACCTTAAATTACTACACCTCAAAACTAATTTGCTTCAGACTGAAACATTCGACAGTGGAGCTGCAAACGCAGAGTTCATTTTCAAGCATGCAAGTTGTAAGGACTTCATATCATATATCATAAATCCTTTTAATCAAATTGCCAACATAACTGTTGACCAACCAGAACTACTTGATATACCAATCTGATCCTTTCTCATTGCTCCACAGAGCTTACATATGAAACACCCTGTACAATATTTCTGAAAGAGTCCTTTTAACATGAACTCAGTTTGTCCACTGAGGCGTTGGAGGGTGCTTTAGCTGGCTTTGTTTACTTATAAGCAGGGTTAATTGGCTTTTCTAGAATTTAGTCTTAAATCGCTCTTTACACCTACAGCAGATTGAGTGTCACTGCTGTTCTTGCAGCTAGTTCCTTTTGCATCCAATGCTAGTTCCTTCTGCACGGCGTTTTCTAGTCTTGGCCGTTATCTGAGTTAGCTGTTAGTTATATATTGGGATTGTTCACATACTTTGGGAGAAACTAGATGTAATTGCCATGCAATTTATAGGGAAACCAATGAAAATGTGTTGCTGATCCACGTGTACAATGTTCGAAGATGTTGAGAAATATCTGCCTCGAAGCCATATATCTGTGCTTTTCAGAAAAGAATTTGACAAAACAAATGGTAGCATATGGTAGATAAGAGAGAGGAGAGGGGATTGGGGGGTCGGGTGGGTGGCATTCTTCCTGCAAAAGAAATGTTGGGGGTGGGGCTGCAGCAAGTCACTGGGTCCCTAAACCTTTCCTCCCATTTTCAATCTTTTATTAAGTTGTCACACTCCAGCTCCAGCATGCTTCCAGTAATACTTTAATTGGCCTCGTTGAGTTTAATAGCCCGTATATGTCATCCAGCTTGTTGTGTAAATCTGTCATCTTTGTTCTACGTGGTTATTATCTCCATGCATCAGCGCTGCTTCTGCTTCAATAGGAAACACTGCAGTTTTTCAACCACTATTTCTTTATTTTTTTGAAGCTCATGTAAAACATGTCAAATCAATATGAGAAAGGGAATTTTAAATGCAGTACTCCCAATACAATACCTAAGAAATATTGACTATTATTCCTATGAAGAAAAATTCACAATTTTGAGTTCACGGCTAAGTAGTGAGTACGTACGTAAGAACTGATACTACTGGTACTCACCTGTTCTGTTGTTCCATCTTGTTAAGTCCAATGTTGCATTGTCTAACCTTTCCTGTTTTTTTGGACCACATGACCCTCTCTCTGTGCTCGCATTAATAACAAAATAAAAGCTTCCTCCATTTCTTGTCTTGTTTTTTTCAGGCCATTTATCAGTTTGTAAGTTTGAGCTGGCAACTATCAGCAGCTAGTTTACCTGCCTGCCTCCTCTAGCATGTAGCAGTCTTACTCCATACACTTCCTCCTCTTCCTCCTCCCTGGCTGTGGGTTCCTGAGTTTCCTTCATTTACCCCTCTCACAAGAAGTGAAGTATCCTTCTTGTAGCTTGTAGCCATCCTGCTACAAGCCCGCTGGACCCCATTCCATCCAACCTTTTGTAATATGCAGCCTCTACTGAAACAGCAGCATCACACGATTGATGCTTCATTGACATCAGGAACATTTTCTTAAATGTAAATGTATTGGGGATTCTTCCATGTAAATCAGGGCCTGTGGAACCATCGAAGAAGATTATATTAGATTTGACTGATATGCCTTTGACGGTCATTTGGTGAAAGATGAACCATCAAAAATAAGTTTGCCTCTCCTTCAGTCACCAAAGTTAGTTCTGCTGATAGATATTCTGACTAGTTCATCAAATTCTCAAAAGTGGTTCCAATCTGATCTTTCCTACTCCAAAGCTAAATGAGGGAATTATTCCCAAACTGTTCTAAGAGATGTTGGTTTTCATCGCTAAATTATTAACAACTTGAGTTTTCTAGTCTTACCAACCTCAAAGTAAAGAATTCTATTATCAAGCATCCAGTCTCAAAATCTCATACAAAACAGCGACATCGCTACCAAATATTAGCATCATAGGATACAGCTGGAGAGCTGAGGAGGAAGTCCAGAGTGCAGGTTAGGGAAGGCTCATATAACCCTGGCCTCTTCCAGTGAACCAGTCATGGTGAGCCTCTGATAATCAGCCTCATCAGTGACACCTGGTTGTTTCCACCTGAGGTTGACAGAAGACACACCCACACCCACACCCACACAGGAGAAACTCAACAGGCCAAGGGTCGTAACATACTGGAGACCTAATATATTCAAATGCGTAAGTCATCACAAGCAAGTGCTAAACGAAATAAATATTAAAAGTAAGAATTACAATATAAAACCCTAAAATATGAAGCTCCTAAATCTAAAATAATCTCAGCAGGCTTCAGTCCTCTGCAGAAATTAGGTATAAATAACTGCGGTGCGGCTCTGTAGTATTTGGAGGCATCAAGAAATGGCGACTTCCAGTAATGAGTTTATCATAAAGCACAGCAAAACAAATGTAGAAGTAAACTAAAAAAAAGCTAAGAAGAATGCCTGAAAGAAAGATTGGACTCAAGTGTTGATTGGCTCAATTGTCAAAATACCGAACCTATAAAGAACAATTTTGGTGTGTTATTCAAAGACTGCTGTAAAGTTTAGTTGCTTCTGAGACACACAAGGAAATTCAGATGTGTTTAGCAGACACAGCTGATGATGTCTGAAGCAAATACTGGCAGAAGAAACAGCAGGCGGGGGGATTATACAGAAACCTAACAGATCACTGAGGAACACCCGTGGTGCAGAACTGGGATTGTGCACGACGGACCAACCTAAAGGTACATCACAGCTGCGTATTTATTTACATGAGGACTTTCCAAGGTAATTGAGCATAACAAAATAAACCAAGAAAAAAATAACAATGACGAAACCAAAGTAAAGTATAGAAATATAAATTCTACCAACTAGCAACTTGGAAACCATCATAAAACAAGGCTGTGACAATGACACCAATAAGACGACCATGCTATGATATAGATAATTGTCTTTCTTTGCCTGTTAATTGTGGTTCTGCCAGTTAGCCAACAGTTCCAGTTTGTGCTGCCTGCAGCTAATAAGAGCATCGAGCCACTGCTGCACAATTTTTTCTGTATGTGTGTGTGTGTGTGTGTGTGTGTATCTGTGTTGAACTGTTGTTGCTGCTATTGCCATAACTGTCTCTTCCCTTCTCTGGGCAAATCAACAAAACAGCCTCAGCTGCCCATTTGGATCCACTTCCAGTGTCCCGATCATCCTCTGATCAAATATTAATGTGTGACACTGAGCCTGCTCACTAATCCAAGACCAATTAATATTATCTGTCAATTATTTACAGATCCTGAGGTGCGGAGGCAGGTCCCACAGGACTATATCAACCAATGTCAGAATACATAATTGACTTCCACTCCAAACCCCCTCACGAACACACACACACACCAGACCCCCCTGACTGCACATTATCAACTACCTCTTTCTTTGTCTGAACCCAGCTATGTAAAAACACAAGCACACATGCACGTATATATATCATGACTGGGACGTTATTGCATTAGTTGCAATTAATTAATTAGAGATTTTTTTTCAAAGCAATTAAACACATCTTAATCAGTGTGTAGTTTTTAACACACCTGTAAGACCTGTAACACACCTGAGCTGTAAGTTAGTTTAGCCTACAAACAGATGTGCGGGATGGGAAAAAGCACAGAAGAAGAGTCTGGAAAAAGTTTGGTGAACAGTGATGTGTTCGAGATGAAGCTGGTTGACTTCTTTGCCAAAAAGTTTTTGTTGAAAACTTCCTGACGGCAGATTGGATAAGAGATTGGCTTCAAGACTACACTGTGTCACTTAAATGCAAAACATGTTGCTGAGAATGGACACCAGAGCTACTGTTAGTTTTTCTCTACCTGCTATCGCCATTTAGTATCTCTTCTTGTTCTTGAGTATTTTTCAGTTTGTTCCAGCAGGTTCAGTTGGGTTCTGATTAGTGACAAACACACCAGTTTCATTGCACATGAGCACAGGTCTTCTGTCAAATGTTGGTTGGTGCACCTGTCTAAGACCACTGATGACCTTCTACTTTAAAGTGATGTGTTTACTAAACACACATCTATATTTTGTACATTGTTTTCTGTTTGTTGTAAACCATCTAATTTGTTTTCTGTGTTTCTCTCATTAAAGTCAAGGATGCAAAGTCCTCTACGACGTTTGCAGTGTCATCATGGCTTTGGACTTATTTTATGCATTTGATCTGTCCAGTATACTTTTGAGTGTGAGGATACAACAGTTGACAATCAAGCTGTTTTCATAATGGTTTTGTTTCATCGTGGATTTTTGTTTGTTTATTTTGTTCAAAAATGTGTTAACTAGTTGTCTAGTGCATCTTGAAGTCATTTGCTATCATGGATGTCAGTACTTGTCTAAAATGTATACAATTCTTTAGCCTTTACAAAAAAATGTTGTTGCATTGTTGCTTGAAGTCCTAATGTGGTCAATGAGTTGGATGAACTCAAATTAATCACATTACATTTTTTCCCTGCTTCAGGTACACAAAGCATTTTAAGCAGAAATTAAACTGTGCCTCTTCGTTGATGATGATGATGATGATAGATAGATGGATAGATAGATAGATAGATAGATAGATAGATAGATAGATAGATAGATAGATAGATAGATAGATAGACAGACAGACAGA